>NC_044391.1:29773208-30086708 GCF_006542625.1 Nomascus leucogenys | reverse complement strand
TGCTTTTTTAGTCAATAAATGCAAATATTCCAGCTACACTTATAGTTTTGCAAGAGCTCTCGTTTTTCTGTACCATCAAAGTCTTGGGGAAAAAAAGCAGAGAAAGTGAAAAACACTCCAGAAAGTGAAAAAGTTCTTCATAGATTTGTGAAAACTTAAAAAGAGACAAAATGAATTTTAAATGCTTCTGGAAATCAACAAACGGAAGCAGAAAATAGGGTGGAGGTGGGAGGATCAATGGCCCTATATTTTTCTGTGTGTCAACATAATATATAAAAAAAATCAAAGTAGAAAGAAGTCTCTTAAAGAATATTGTACTTGTTCTTAAAAATTCATAAGCTACATAAAAAAAGAGAATTAAATATCTTAACCATGAATGGTTACTCATAGTTGGTAGAAGAAAGGGATGAGGAGATACATCCAAGATATGTTTTTTTCCCTTAAGAAGGATAAAAAGCATCACCTCTGGACAACAACCTAAGATACCTGTGTGATAATCAGGAAAAATACCTCAGTTAAAGAAAATAAAGATTAATTTGAGGCTACTCTCCAGAAATAAGCTCCATATGAGCAGAAACTTACCTGTCTTGTTTATTGCTAAACTCCAGTGCCTCAAATATGAGCTGGCACATAGTAGGTCCTCAAAAATTGTGTTTAATAATGTTCTTAGAAACCTCCTGAATTTCTAGTAATTGAGGATTAGTTAAAATTTGTCATATCGTGTAATAGAATTTTGTTATATATCAAATATAAGTTGTAGAGGCATATTTATCGATATGGAAATAAGTATGATATAAATGGCTCTATGTTGAATGAATAAAAAGAAATGATAAAACCTTACATTAACTATTATTTCATTCATTTCTTTATATAAAATAGATAAAATAACACATATGTAAAATTTATTCGCATAAATTTAAATACTTTGAGGAGTTTATATCAAAATGTAGCATTGGTTATTTCTTGGCAGGCAGATTAAAGGTGATTTTGTTACAGCTTTTTCTCATTTTCTATAATAAGAATTCATTGTTTGTTGAAATTTTTTCATCAAATATATGTTTACATGGAAGGCTTATTTTGTCAAGTAAAGGTTGAGATTGAAGCTAGGTGCTCCAGAAAGTGAATAAGTCCTTCGTAGATTGGTGAAAGCTTAAAAAGGGACAGATGGAATTTAAAATGCTTCTAAGATTTACCAAAAAGAAGCAGAAAAAAGGGTGGAGGTGGGAGGATCAATGGCCTTATATTGTTCTGTGTGTCAGAAAAATATACAGAATAAGGCAACGTAGGAAAAAGTATCTTAAAGGATATTATACTTGTTCTCAAAAATTCATAGACCACACAAAAAAGAGCTAATTATTTTAGCCATGAATTATCCATAACATGCATTTTCAAAAATGTATTGAAAAATATTTCTAGTGCATTTATAACCGCCAGGCAGTTGATGATTCTCTTAATGTTTTTCTTTATGTATCATAACATAGGATAAAGGCAAAAGGTAAACTTGAAATGATGAACCAAAATTAAATGTTCTGAATTCATCCGAAAGGCTTACAGGTACGGAGAATTTTATTTGGCAACTTAAAATTATGTCTCAAACTAAATCCCATCTTTTTGATCAATCTTCAATGGTATATTTTCAACATTTTATTCATGCCATTGAGTTTTGTTCATTTTCTTTACCGTTGAACTCAGTCAATACAATGAGTGTCTGAATAAGACTAAATACTTACTACTTAGGTCTGTATTAGTGGCTTCTACCTTTATTGCAATAGCACTGTCATTTCTCTTTTTCCAATCATTGATATACACGAGTGAATTATAATAGGATGCTGCCAAAGCTGAAATGATAGCTGAGAGACCATTGCCATGTGGCAACTAAAGAGACTGACCAAGAGGCCACATGATTGTCATTGTATAATGTACAGACATGCAAGTATTTTGAAAAATAAAAACAAAAAGGAGAAAGCTGCAAGAATACCAGCATATTCTAACATTTTTCAGAGTTAGGATTAGGCAGGCTTTGGTAAAAGACAAAACTGAAATGTATAAACTACCTGACTTGCATCAGTGACCAACATAATATTAAAACTTAGACTGTCTACCTTCCTAATTAAGGCTCATTCAAAGAAGCTGTGTCTTTAGATCACAAGACATCATTCTAAATGTTATAAAAATCACATAAGGTAGAGGCTAGTTTAATTGAACTATAAGGTATTTGTTTCTTCTATGTAGATGAATATCACATAGTAATAAACCTAAGCAATCTTGAAATCTTTTTATTTTTTACATATTTAGTAAATAGTTGTATTAGAAAAAAATAAAGGCAGACTTGGAAGTTTCTAATTCATTTTAATCTCAAATCATGCTGATAAAACCTTAAGAACAAAAGATGCTGGATCAGATTTTCCTATATCACACAAAGACTATTTTGTCTCTAAATCAAAGTAAATTAAGATAAAAATTGTTCATTGCATCCTTTTTGTACAACTGTCCAGAAATACCAGCAACAGAGTTCTTGAGTGATAAAGACAGACCTCCAAGTAGACAGGTTTCATCAGGTATAATTGTCCCATGTCCAATTCACTGACTATACTTCATAGCATTTCAGTCCCTCCTTAATTTAAGCCTTCTTTACCTGTACAGAGGATATCATAGGAAAGTAATGAAGAGTAAAATAGCATTGGGGACTTCTGTCTCTGTCAAGATGGTAGATTAGATATCCCCTGAACATACCCACTACCCAACACCAAGTAATACTAGTGTTTATTCTGCAAAGTAAGAAAAAAACTCAAAAGAGAATGATAAAGTAGGAATAAAGAAGAAAATTATAAAATTATAAAAATTTAAGGCTGTGGCTATTATAAAAGCATCTGCTAACCTTCAAACTACATTTCTCTTCTAGCGGCCAACAAATACAAGAAATAAGGCCTTGGCCACTTGCAATAGACTTGGAACCTAGGCACATAAAGCTGGAAAGAACACCTCTCCAAAGGGCTGCACAATCAGTAAAAACACAGATTATTTTAAAAATTCACCCACCAAAGACAAAGACTAAGGAAATATTTTGCCCTGGTCTTGGTTTTGGATGTGTGTGTAAGAGTATAATTGTGTGTGTATATGCATGTGCACATACACACAGGTGTTGAGAGGCATGGTGATTTTCATGTTTGTAAAGTAGGTAGTTTGAACGTACATCCTAACATAAATGGAAAAAGTAAAACAAAATAAACATTGAATACAAAAAAGGGAAAGAAACACATTTTAAAAGAGAGATAAATACCATATGAAAAACAGCACAAAATAAGATAGCAAAATTATATTGAAATATATTGGCAATCACAATGAATATAAATGGACTAAACTCACTCTCCAGTAAAAAGATAATGGTATGTAGACAGACTTTCATCTTTTTGTAAACTCAGCTTAGGGCTGATTTAAAGAGATGTATATAAAGGTTGAAAGAAAAGTAGTATAATATATGGAATAGATGAATAAGTACCACCAAAAGGAAAAAGGTATAAATACAAAAAAACTAAAAAAGTAATGGAGAGTAAAATAGCAATCTTAAAAAAATACAGATTTTTTTTTATTATTATACTTCAGGTACCCAAATGTCCAACAATGATAGACTGGATTAAGAAAATGTGGCACATATACACCATGGAATACTATGCAGCCATAAAAAACGATGAGTTCATGTCCTTTGTAGGGACATGGATGAAACTGGAAAAAGACAGATTTTTAAGGCAAAAAGGATTACATTGGAAAAAGAGTCATCTCACTAATAATAATGTTGCAATGTAAGACAAGGATATACCAATTAGAAACTTGTATATACTTATATAAAACAAAAATTTAAAAAAAACTACAATAAGAATTGATAAATTCCCCATAGAGTTTTGGCTTTCTAAGTAAGGGCCCTCATTTAGTAATTGATACATTGTGCAAATAAAAATGAATTTGTTTCAGATGTTTTCAAGACAACACATTTGGTTTAATGTACAAATACAGAGATCTGCTCCAAAGAATAAAATAATAAACATTATTCTCAAGCACACATGAGGGATTTATGTAAGTTTATAATAAAAAGGCACTCCCATATTTGTTGCAATACTGTTTATAATAGCTAACATTTGGAAGCAACCTAAATGTCCATCAACAGATGAATGAAGAAAATGTGGTGTGTATACACAATGCAGTACTCTTCAACCATAAAATACAATGAGATCCAGTCATTTGCAACAACACAGGTGGAAGTGGAGATCCTTGTGTTCACTGAAATAAGCCAGACACAGAAAGATGAACATCACATATTCTCACTTATCTGTGGGGTCTAAAAATCAAAACAATTGAACTAATAGACATAGAGAGTAGAAGGATGGTTACCAGAGGCTGGGAAAGGTAGTGGGGGGATTGGGTGTAGGTGGGAGTGGTTAATGGGTACAAGAAAAAAAAAAAAGAATGAATAAAACCTATTATTTGATAGCACAACAGGGTGACTATAGTCAATAATAACTTAATTGTACATTTTTAAATAACTTAAAGAATATAATTTGGATTGTTTGTAACTCAAAGGATAAATGCTTGAGGGGATGGATATCCCGTTCTCCGTGATGTGCTTATCTTACGTTGCATGCCTGTATCAAAACATCCCATGTACCCTATAAATATATACACTTACTATGTATCCACAAAAATTAAAAATTTATTTTAAAAAGGTATACAGTGAGTTTGGACAGTTTCATATAGGCCATGTAACATTTTGACTAAAAATTAAGATAGAAACACATTATAAGAACTACATCAACTCATATATTTCAAAATTTTAAACATAGTCGTAGGTAAAGAATGGGTCAAGGATAAATTAGGATAAGATAACGAGGCAGGGATAAAATGGCCAAATTACTTGAAAAAAACAACCAAACTTAGTAAAAAAAAAAAAAAAAAAAAAAAACCTGAATGGTTAAGAAAATTGAATCAGTGATTAAAAACCTTCACACAAGATAAAACACTAGGCCTACAGAAAATTTCTACTAGAGTAGGATATAATATATTGGAATTGAACATAATTCCAACATCATTTAAACATAACTAGAGATTAAAAGATAGGGAATACTTACCAAATCATTTAGAGATATAAAAGCCACACAACAGAATTTCAAGAAAAACAAATACAAACCAACATACTCATGAATATCAACATTAAAACCTAAACATTCATAAATGAAATCAAACAAATATATATAAAATAATGGCTGAACTGTCCTGGCACTGGGGGCTGTCTTCTTCCTGTTAAATGTAATCATGTGACCATGGATGTACAGAAGGACTGCTTGCCTCTCTGCCTCCCACCCCTTTCTTTTCCTGCCAGGGCTGGGCATGAGTGGTCTGGAGGTTTTTTCTTTTAGCTGACTTCTGCTTTCCCATGACCTGCACTGGGCCTGGATGTCCAGTCCCTGGGGAGAGAGCCTCTGGGTGGCCAGTGGAGACACTGTGGGCCTGAGGGTCAGGGTCGAGGGATTGGGCGCAGCCTGTGCATCTGCTTGAGTTTCTCCACACTTGGCTCTGACTGATCCCTGCTTGTGCAGGACAGCAGAGGCTCTTGAGCTCCGAGAACACACGTGTCTTTGTGTGTGTCTGTATCCGTGTCTGTCTGATTGTTTGCCTGTCCCAGGGGTGGCTAGGAGTTGGGTCTGACTGTTGTATGGTCCCATCTGATACTCCTCCACCTTCTTCTCTCTCCTCCCCTCCCCAGTGCCTATTCCCCTGTGTTCTCTCCATGTCCCCCTCTCAGCTCCCCATGCCCAGTTCCTACCCATCATGCACCCGGTATAGTTGCCAGTTTATTGCCTTTAAAAAAAAATGAAAGAAACCTGATGCCTTCAGAGGCTCTCTGATTAAGTAAAACTTATTTAAAAATAAATAAGAAACATAAATAAAAATAAAATTATAGAGGGACTGTTTGAGATCCACTGATTTCCAGCAAGATTTATATTACATTATATTAACACATCCAATGAGAAAAATTATATGATCACCTTGATAGAATAGGAAAAACATATTATAAAATTGGCATTCAAGACTTTAAAAACAAAAATCTCAGAAACTAGAAATAGAAGAGAATGCTTGAACTTGATAAAATATAACTACAAATAGTACAACAAAGCCTATAGTCATATTTCTTTTAAAAGCAAGAAAAAGATACTCCTTATTAGCATTCTCTTCTAAATTTTACTGGAGGTTATATCAAGGAATATTAGACAAGAAAACAAAATAAAGTGAATCAAGATAGGCCAAAAAGAAATAATATTGTCATTATGTACAAATTGTGAACAGATAAAGCATGAAATAATATACAAATTATAAGAATAATAGAGTTTAAAAGATTGCCGGATATGAGATAAACGTACAAAAATCCATTGCACTTGTATTTACCACTCATGAAGAGTTTAAACATGTATCTCTAATAAGTTCATTTACAATAAAAAATAAAATAACTAATTATACCCAGTAATACATCTAAGAAAAGTGGCACAGGGTCATCATAGAAAAAGTTAAAATCTTTGCTGAAAGACATATTTTAAGACCATTTAAAAGTTGAAGAGTTGGTCACATTAATGGATAGGATGATAATATGTAAAAGATGTCAATTTTTCAAAATTCATTAATTTAATTAATAACAAAATCAAAATATCTACAGGGTCATGAGAGGACTTGAAACTAAAACGTGCACAAAGGAAAAAAATGCTTCAGGGACATTAATGTCTATAATAAAAATAAAATTAACACACATGGAATTGGCAAAAAGATGACAGAGACAAATGAAACAAAGAATTGGACCTATAAATATATGTAAACTTGATATATAACAAGTGGAATTGCTTATGAGTGGAGAAATAATGGTGTTGAGAATTCCAAATGAAATAAAAAACATACAATTGTGTTACTACATCATAATGTACTCCAAAACTCAATTCCATATGGATCAAACACTCGAATATAAGAAACAAAACATTAAAATGTATAGAATAACTTTAAGACCAAGATACAGAAATATTTCCATTAAAAGATACAAAAAGCACAAACCATGATGAAAACATTAGAAGAAGTAAAAAGAAATAATACATTTATAATACATGTGATGTTCATTAGATAAAATCAAAAAAGGGTTGATACCTAAAACTTATTTTAATAAACTCCTAAAAGTAAATTTAAAAGAAAAAGATGCCAATAAAATGTGCAAATAATATAAAGGAGAATATCACAGAGGGAGTTTGAATACCATAAACATATGAAAGGATGTTCAGAATCATAGGAATCAATAAACTGTAAATGAAAAGCCCAATGAAACACAACCTTCCATATAATATATTTGCAGACATTTTAAAGCTTTGAAAATATTGCTGAAGGAGTGCAGCCTCGAAAACTTTTGCATAGAACTTGTGGGAATGTAGTGGGTACAACCTTCTGGGAAAAGGTTATCTAATAAAATTAAAGATGTTTATATAGTTCATGACTCAACCATTCTAACCCTATTTATATAAACCATAAGAATTCTTTGTGTGCATTCAGAGAAAAGTAAAAGAATCATAGCAGTATCATTTCTAATAAAAAAGATTTAGAACCACTCAGATGTTTACCAACAAGAGAACGAGCACTATTTTTATTCAGTGGAACCTTGTACATCTGCAAAAGTGACAAATAAATTAGAACTGCATTTATCAACAGGGATGAATCCCACAAATAATATGCTAAGCAAAAAGGTAAACTGCCAAAGAAGACATTCTATTTATATAAAGCACAAAATATGCAAAATTAAACCATATACTGTTTAGAGAGATAAACATATATAGTAAAATTATTACTAAAAGCAAAGGAATGATGTGCACAAAATTTAAGAGAGTGGTTACCACTTGGAGAGGAGGAAGATGTGCTGGGCTGTAATACATAATGGGATCCAATGGTCATTATCATATTCTAATTCTTAATCTGGATGGCAATGGTTATAATATTTTTTATATTTAGATATTAGATATTTCATATCCACGGAAAAAGTCCTAGTCTGTTAAAAAACATGACACTATCAATTTGGGACAGCAGGCTGAGCACAACGTTCTTTCTGAAATCCCAATATGGCAGAAAAAAACATAGTCTAAAATAAGAATTCAACAATAACTGCAGTCATCAAGAAGAAAAAATGCCATCAACAAACCAGAAATACAGAAGGATTTCTAGACAAGAGAATAAAGAGAGGATCAAACTGAGAGAAACTACAGTGAAAACACTTCAACCGAAAGTAGGCCTGAGAGAAAGCCATTGCCAAGGTGAGAAACTTTCTTCCCAAAGGAACTCCAGAGAAACTCCAAGCTCAGAGTCAGAAAATTCAAACAGCAGGACATTCATGGGTACAATTAATTAAAATACTACATCAGTCAAACAGCAACTGCTGTGTCAGTGTTGGCCCTCCTTCTCCAACAAAAAACCAAAACAGCTAGAAACGCTGACATTTGCTTCCCAGGTGAAAGTCTTAAGAATTACTTTCCAAAGAAAGAAAACTCTTCCATGAGAAGGCTTTTAGCCTAGATATCCAGGCCAGAAAGAAAAGCAAAGCAAACCTCCTCAAAAGACAGGGAGATAACTATGTAGTATGTAAGTGTGTAACGCCCAGCTGTGAAACACACCACATTTCTCTAATCCAAGAGCAAAGATTTTCAGCCTGTTGTTATCCATGAATCCCAAAGAAAGCCCTCTATGAGCACATGCTACAGTATTAGTATTAGCAAAAATGTAATACTAAAATAAGAACAAAAGTATGAAGTGAAACAATATGAATATTTAGATTGATAGCAGGCCAAATCCACAGTTTTAAATTTTATGCACCAAGCAACATGGAATTTAAAGTTAAAATTAATATATGAAAGAAGATATTGTCAAAAATTATAATCATAGAAGGGTACTCTAATAAACCTCTATGCAAAAGTAATAAAGTAATAAAGAACCTAAAAGTAAAAAGTTTTGTTCACTTAAATAACAATAATTAGTAAGCTTACAATAAGTAGGTATATAGAGAAATCTTGCGCGTATTATACATTATTTCAAATGTCCTTTGCAATAATTATAAAACCTGAACATGTATTAGGCTAATAAAAAAATCTCAATATATTCAGACAAGTGAGATTTAAATAAACCAAATTGTCATATTAACAAAAGACTAGCCAGAACATTTCTAAAGGCTAACATAACCTGATATCAAAGCAGAAGAAAAGCACTAAAAAGAACTTTAGAACATCTATTTTGAGAATATTCATATAAAATTCCCAATAAAATATTAGCAACAATTCAGCAGTTTCTTAACAAAATAATTCATCATAGCCTCAAATCAATTTTCCAAAGAATGCAAAATTACACATGTATAAGAATATATAATATATGTACATATACACATTATTAAAAATTAATGTCAAGATAAAATGGCAAAAACGTATGAGCTATTTATCATACTAATCATATAAAGCTGGGAATGAAATGAAGTGTCCTTCGCTTATAAAAGTATATGCCTGGCTGGGCATGGTGGCTTATGCTTGTAATCCCAGCACTTTGGGAGACTGAGGCAGGTGGATCATGAGGTCGGGAGTTTGAGACCAGCCTGGCCAACATAGCGAAACCCCGTCTCAACTAAAAATACAAAAATTAGCCAGGCATGGTGGCGTGCACCTGTAGTTCCAGCTACTTGGGAGGCTGAAGCAGGAGAATTGCTTGAACCCGGGAGATGGAGGTTGTGGTGAGCCAAGATTGGGCCACTGCACTCCAGCCTGGGCAACAGAGCAAGACTCTGTTTCAAAAAAAAAAAAAAAAAGAAAAGAAAAAGCATATGCCCAGATATCCATAGTAAAACATTAAGAACTTTCCCATTAAAGTCAGTGAAAGTGAAAGAATATCTGCTGTTTGCAGTTACTATTCTCCATTGACCTAGATGTCTTGGACAATTAAATAAGACAAGAAAAATAAGGAATATGAAAATATGGATGAATAGATAAAAAGTCATTATTTATTGATGATATTCATGTAAAATATCCAAGAAAATCAACAAAAAAAATTAGAATGTTAGAATAACAAAATCCAGTCAGATGGTCAAACAAAAAGGCAACATTAAAAAGATAAAGTTTTTTTTACATTTTTTGGTAACCAATTTTAAAAATTAATAAATCTCAGAGGGAACTGCTTAAGCACCCTCATCCTCAAAAAATCTGCCAAATGAAGGAAAACATGCCCATCTAAGGGATATCATTTGAATTAAGAATACCTGTGATTTAAAAAGAAAGTCTTAAAAGCTTTGAGAGAGAACAAAAGAGGCCACCTACAAAATATTTGAAATGAGAATGGCATCAGACCTTTTAACAGCAACATTGGAATCTGTAAGACAATAGAGCAAAATTAAAATCGCTAGAGAAAAATGATTTCCAATTTGAACATTATACTCAGTTTAACTATCAACTAAGTATGATGCAAGAATAAGGATACTTTCAGCCCTGCAAAGTACCAGTAAAAGGATCTTCAAAACACTCTTTTTAAGGAAGCTAACTGGGTGGTTCAAAATATAGAAATAGCCCAGGAAAATAAATTCCAGTGAACAGAAGTAAAAGGAATTCCCAAAATGATGGTGAAGGAAAGCCCAAGGATGACACTTGCATAGTAACATCGAGAGCAGAATGGAATAGGAAGCTGCAAGGCTCCAGGAATGCCTCCAAAGGGGAAGAAATGAAGCTTATGGGTAAACTCCCTGGCATTTGATTTTATTGTAGGAGTTTCACACATTCATTGAGTGAAGGGGATAATTAGTGATATATTCATAGAAAACTAAGCTAAGAAAAATTAGGCAATTATTAACTCAAATAAGGACAAAAATGTTGTATAAGAATGAAAACTATAGTATATAACTCATGAAAAATATGGACATAATCAAAATAGTGTGCCTGAATAAAATGAGATGTAACCATTATAGAAAGACGAGGGGTGGAAAGGAGAAGGACGGTGTACGAGAGTTAAATTCTCATCACTCAAGGTGGGAAGTAAATACCACAAGCAATGGCTAATGAAATTTTTAAAAAAGAAAAAGGAAACCGACAAAGCATATTTAGAAACAGATACACATAGCTGAAGAGACTGCTAAAAATGTTGAAAATTGTTGTCTCCGGGGATGGGAATTGGAGCGGAGTAGTGTTGTTACAGTGTTAGGCTGATAAATGTTTAAAATTTGCTCTCCAGGAAAAAAAAAAAGTTCAGATGTATAGCACATGCCAATTTCCATGGTAGAAATACTCCCACCATGGCCAATTTAGAAATAACAATTTGTCATCCCTGAACACAGAGTTGGGAAGAGATCCACACAAGCTTGCTCCCGCACACCAGGGTTTTCAATCCAAGGAGAACTTTTTTTTATTATTTAATATTAAACTGTGTACAGGTATTACTTTGAAAATTAATAAACAAATACTTGGTAGGGATGATAGCTTAAAATTAAAAATAACAATAAAAATGTCCCCATTCTTAAAAATTATAAAATACTTTGGAATAAATGTTACTGAAAGTGTTAAAGATCAACATCAAGAATATGATAAAACTTAACTAAATAAATATTTTTAAAGACAAGAAAACTTTGTTCTTCCATGGAAGACCGTGCAATTAAAATGCTACAGCTTCACAAACTTTTAGTTAATTGAAACTTCAGCCTAATATAAATAACACTTTTTAAATTTTTATTTAATTGTATTTATTTATATTAGAGACAGAGTCTTGCTTTGTTGCTCTGGCTGGAGTGCAGTGGTGTGATGACAGCTCGCTGCAGCCTTGAACTCCCGGCTCAAGAGATCCAGTAGCCCCAGCCCCCTGAGTCACTGGGATTACAGGCTCGCCACCACCCTGGCTAATATTTTTACTTTTTGTAGACATGAGGTCTCCCTATGTTGTCCAGGCTAGTCTCAAACTCCTGGACTCATAGCAATCCTCCTGCCTTGACCTCCCAAAGTGCTAACATTACAGGTGTGGCCACCATGCCCAGCCAGGATTTCTGATAGAACTTCATAAGCTAATTTTAAATTTTATCTAAAATAATAAGAATTATGAGACTATAACATACAAAATACTGAGTGAGCACTTTCCATATATTAAAACACACCATAAAGCTTAGTTTTCCTTCTACCAGACAGGACCCTCAGCTGCAGGTCTGTTGGAGTTTACTAGAGGTGCACTCCAGACCCTGTTTGGCTGGGTGTCAGCAGCGGTGGCTGCAGAACAGCGGATTTTCGTGAGACCACAAATTCAGCTGTCTGATAGTTCCTCTGAAAGTTTTGTCTCAGAGAAGTACCGGGTTGAATGAGGTGTCAGTCTGTCCCTACTGGGGGGGTGCCTCCCAGTTAGGCTGCTCAGGGGTGAGGGACCCACTTTAGGAGGCAGTCTGTCCGTTCTCAGATCTCCAGCTGCGTGTTGGGAGAACCACTACTCTCTTCAAAGCTGTCAGTCAGACAGGGACATTTAAGTCTGTGGAAGTTCTTGCAGAGTTTTTGTTTGTCTGTGCCCTGCCCCCAGAGGTGGAGCCTACAGAGGCAGGCAGGCCTCCTTGAGCTGTGGTGGGCTCCACCCAGTTCGAGCTTCCTGGCTGCTTTGTTTACCTAAGCAAGCCTGGGCAATGGCGGGCGCCCCTCCCCCAGCCTCGCTGCCGCCTCGCAGCTTGATCTCAGACTGCTGTGCTAGCAATTAGCGAGACTCCGTGGGCATAGGACCCTCCGAGCCAGGTGCGGGACACAATCTCCTAGTGTGCCGTTTTCCAGGCCCGTTGGAAAAGCGCAGTATTAGGATGGGACTGACAGGATATTCCAGGTGCCGTCTGCTTCCCCTTTCTTTGACTAGGAAAGGGAACTCCCTGACCCCTTGCGCTTCCCGAGTGAGGCAATGCCTCGCCCTGCTTTGGCTCGCGCACAGTGCGCTTCACCGACTGTCCTGCACCCACTGTTAGGCACTCCCTAGTGAGATGAAACCGGTACCTCAAGCAGAAATGCAGAAATCACCCGTCTTCTGTGTCGCTGGGGCTGGGAGCTGGAGACGGGAGCTGTTCCTATTCGGCCATCTTGGCTCCACCCCCCTCATTTTAAGATTATGTTACTTATTTAAAGATAAGTAAAGAAGTACAGGATATAGAAATGTATGACTAGATCAAAGAAAGCAAGCAAAATGAATTTAAAACTATACATATATTTAATACTTAATAAATATAATATTGAAATCAGTGGTGAAAAAAATGGAGTACTCAAAATTACATGAGGACCCTGAATATTCTTAGAGAGAAAACATTAATGGAATTATTAATTGATTTCCACCCCATATAGTATTTCAAAAATCCATTTTGTATAAATCACTAAACATTTTTTAAAACTTTAGAAGCATTTAAAATACAGATTTCTCTTTGAATTTGAAATCTTCCTAAGTTAGATATGAAGCCCAAAGGCCTTACAGAAAAAGACGTACACTGACATAAATAGTAATAATTCCTATGGAGTAAAACAACCAAAAATTAAAAGGCAAGTAGCGGATGGGAATATGGATTTGCAATTTACATTATGAATTAAAATATGTATAGAGTTCCTATAAATCAATAAGAAAAACACAAATAATTGAGTAGAAAAGTTGTCAAACTATAAGATCAACCAATTCACAGAAGCTAGGTGTATTAGTTCGTTTTCATGCTGCTGATAAAGACATACCTGAAACTGGGAATAAAAAGACGTTTAATTGGACTTACAGTTTCACATGACTAGGGAAGCCTCAGAATCATGGTGAAGGCGAAAGGCACTTCTTACATGGTGGGGGCAAAAGAAAAATGAGGAAGAAGTGAAAGCAGAAACCCCTGATAAACCCATCAGATCTCATGAGAACTTATTCACAATCATGAGAATAGCATGGGAAAGAAGTGGCCCCCATGATTCAACTACCTCCCCCCTGGGTCCCTCCCACAATACTTGGGAATTCTGGGAGATACAATTCAAGTTGAGATTTGGGTGGGGGACACAGCCAAACCATATCACTAGGTAAGTAGCCAATGACTTATAAAAAGATGCTCAGCCTCACTAATAATTAAGAAAATGGCAATGAAAATAACAAGATACAACTTTTCAGCCAACAAATTGGCAAAAATTGAAAAGTATATAGAGAAACAGCCTTTTTTTTTTTCTTTTACACTGATGGTAACTATGTAAATAGGTACTCTTTTAGAGGACAATATGGCTGTATCTATCTAAAGTAAATGTTCATGCCTTTCGTTTATAGTGTCTGGAATCAAGATGTGAAAATCTATTTGACTACACATTCTCTGGAGAATTCCTTATATCTCCATTTGCCCATATAGAGGCAGCTATCAGACTATTTTTTTTTCCAAATTAAAATAGTTCTAGACAGATCTGAAGTTTGATAATGTGGTATTAGGAAGGTCAGAAGTCTCAAAATATTAATTCTATTATTAGCTGGTTATTAAAGCTTTCCTTATTAGTTTATATGAATTTTTTAGTAATTCTGTTATCAATTTTATTTGTATGTAGAACTGACAGAAAAACAAGTTGATAGTTACCAGTGACTGACTTCTCGCTCTATGCCAGAAACTAAGCACTTTTTATACATTTCGTTTCGTAGTTTCAATAAATGTTATTATCCTCAGCTTGGAGTTGAGGAAACTGAGGGTTGGAGAGATCAAGGAACTGAAACTTACCAATGGTCAAAGAGTAAGTTAAGTGGGTAATTCAAGCCAAGGTCTAGCTGTCCCCAAAGATCCTAACCACTATGTTGTGATTGTAAAATATGAGCAGTAAAGTGCAGTGGGTAAAAAATAATGCAGCCAAGATGGGTTATATTACAAATTATTATACAGAATTAACTATAGGATCCGTTGTTAAAGCATACTATTGAAACATTAAACACAATAATCATTCACCAAATTAATATGCACAGCACTGCATGGACAGAGAAAAGAATTTTTGAATTCCTTGCTCTTCTCTCTCCCTGTTAAGAGCCCCTCTAAGTGTTTGTTATCTAACTAAAAACACAACTACTTATGAAAAATACAATACAACGATCAATCCTTAAATAAGGCATTCCTTCGTTCTCACCATTCTTTCTTTAAAGCTTTCTACTGTGGATTACAACTTTTTAATATAATATCTTACACAATTCCTTGGTTTACTGGTATATTTGAATGAGAACAGCACTAGCAATGGTAACATGCAAACTTCAAGAGGTTTCCTGGCACCAGGAGGATTCTAATTCTCCCCAGTGGTTGTTGGCCCGCAGTGAATGGGAGCATCTACAGACTGGTGGTCCCTCTGCTTTTTCTGATACGCCCAAAACAATGAGCTGAGCAGTGCCAATTCGGGTTCCTAGCTGTCGGATGTGGTTGCCGAGGTGTTTGTTCGCTTTTATTAGTCCATTGTAGATGTTGGCTCTTCTCCCAGACTTTCTGCTTTGTTTCCCTAGCTCGTGTTTGTTTGGACCATCTGCTTTAGTAGATCAGCATTCTCCTCTCCAGGTTCTTCATCTCTGTCGCTACAAGCTGGAGTTTTTTCTTTTCAAAGTAATGGCCACCTGCACTGCATCCATTTTTATATTCAATTCTCCAATTTTCTTCAGCTGACTTTTTATTTTTGGAGGAGTTTTTTTTATTTAATTTGATAGTCTAGACTGGGATTCCTATTCCAGGTATGAGCTCAGCTTATTCAGTGCATGTTTTTAAAAACCAGGAGCACATTTAAAATAAATTTCTTTGATTTGCTTTATATCGTATCACCAGAGTCCCTCTCATTAATATATTTACCCAGTTGAATAACTTATTTTCTGACTTAAACCACTTATGTAAGAAAAATATCAATCTCTGTGTAAATAACAAATTCAATGAAGCTGAAGAGCATGTGTTATATTGTGAGTTCATTGCACGAATTAATAAAGGCCAAAGTAGCTCAAAGCCTAAAATTTATTTCTGAATCTAAACAAAAATCTAAACACAACATCTAAAAATAAAAAGGAGCTGTTAGTGTGGCCAATTAGATTGTGTAAAGGCAGGTTAATCAGGGACAGCCCAGCCTTACTGACCAGAACAGGAAATAAGAGTCAGTCCCTTGGCCAGGTGCGGTGGCCGACACCTGTAATCCCCAGCACTTTGGGAGGCTGACAGAGTGGATTGCTTGAGCCCAGGAATTCAAGACGAGCCTGGGCAACATACTGAAACCCCATCTCTAAAAAATACTTTTTTAAATTAGCCAGGCATGGTGGCACGAGCCTGCGGTCCCAGCTACTCGAGAGGCTGGTGTAGGAGAGTAACGTGTGCCCAGGAGGTCGAGGCTACAGTGAGCCATGATTGCACCACTGAACTCCAGTCCGGTTAACAAAGCCAGGCCCTCTCTCAAAAAAAAAAATGTCAGTCCCAGCAGTGAGCAAGATGAGAAATATGAAGTGTAAGGGACATTCAAATGTTTACAGTTGTACAAAAGACAAAGGTCCTGCCATTTTCTTGATGTAAGTGTAAAGGCTGACCACATGTCTATAGGCAGTACCATGATTCTGCTCCCGGGAAGAAAAAGAACAAAGTTGTACACAAAAGGATTATTGTACCATGCACAGGGCTTTCAAGGAGATGAAGCTAGGCTGCTTAAAATAGGTTAGGGTCATAAATACCAAAGCAATGCCCCTAGATCTAGAACTGGAAGACCAAGCAAGCAAAGCTGGCCTGTTACTGAACCTTCAATTATTGCTCAGATTTGAACATTTCACTAAAGAAATCCAATATGAATCTTCATATTCAGTTGGAAGTAAGAATCCCAAATTAACAGAATATGAATGATGTAGCTCAGAAACCCAAACAGGTAATTTGTAGGACTACACAAACCTGATGTTGAAGATTAAGCCAGAGGTGGAATATGTGTAACATATGCCATCATTTGCCTTCCCATGCCCATGGCAAAATCAAATCAATCACAGCATGCTTTCCTACTGAGTGCAGATACATCCTCATTATCCCTCTTAGCTTGCATGTGATGCCATACTCACTAAATGATTGGAATTGGCATTCCATTGGAATTGAATCAACTTGCTATCCTTGGTTTGCCCTTTCCTTTTTAATCCTTTGCTAAGTTCTCATGGAAAGTTTTAAAGGCACATCATTATGGGCTGTAGGCATGTGCTGCTAGTTCTTTTACCCATTAATATGGGGAGCAAGTGCCTTGAAAATACAAGAGGCATTACTGGAAATTCTGCTGACTGATGAACACTTTTGCAGGCCAAAATGTATTTTTCAGATCTTATCTGGAAGACAGTTCTACAGATAAACTTCTTTAAATATGCCCAGTGTCCTGAGTTAAACTTTTGTTTAAAAGGAACGCAGAGACAAACACAGGGAGCTTTCACTTACATTTACTCAAATATCCCAGAGGGCTGTTGCTGGAGTTTGGCTATTGAGTGAAAGAGTCTCCTGAGTCTGTAAGCACAAACACAATTGTTTTCAGGGTATAAATGAAGCTGGGCAGAATTAGGTGGAAAACAGTATCTTTAAAGGAAAAAGAAAGTCTATGCAGGCTGCAGTCCGACTTCAATAAAAACTAAAAGAGAGAAAGAAAAGCTTTACCCTTGGATAGATAAAGTGACCTTCAGTGGGTGTAGTGAGAGACATTACCTTTAAGCATCATATTTCCTGGATTCTTTCTCTCTCTCAAAGAATAGCACTCTTTTTCTATAAATAGGAGGTAAAATTAATACACATTTAAAAACCCTATCAGTTAGCTGAAACAAATGGGCAAACTATTCAAGTGTATATATTCTAAATTCAGTTGGACCAAACTTTTTTAATTGTCAAAAAAAGAAAAAAAGCTGTTTTATCTTTCCATTGGTTAAAGACTTAAATGCTTCCAAGAAATAATTCAGTAGAATAAAATATGATTTCTATAGAGGGTTGATCTGTTATTACATTTTTTTTAATATTTCAAATGCTTTTAGACCCAGTGTCATCACAGTCACTCTCCAACATTCTGGCAGGTAATTGAGTGACGGTTCTCCATCTAACATATCTATCTTGATGCATCTTTATTTTCTTTTTTCTATGCCCATAGCATTGCCCTTAAGATTTAATAGTGGTCTTGATAATGGAGGAAATGCCAGAAACCAATCACTAAGATCTTGCAGAATTTAATAGAATAATTCAAAGGGAGCCCAAGAGATTGAATGCATTTATACCACTAAAAAGAGAAAGGTAGGAAAAGAAACTTGAAAGAAACTCTAAAGTTCTTTTGAGTTCAATAGCTGTCTAACCAAATAGAATGTGATGTGAGATTTTAGGGCAAAAGGCAACAAAGACTGCTGTGTGTTAGTTCTTAAAGAATTGTGGCTTCAGCCTGCTAATAGCTGTCATTCCCATAACCTTTGAAGAATTATGCACAGTACTTGGGCTCCAAGCTTACCTCTACCTCAGTGACATAGCATTTTTTTCCACTTGCAAATCTTATTCAGCACTTTAGGTTGCCTCTAGAAAAATGGCCTATGGGTTGACAACTTCAGACAGGTAAGACCTCTAGTCTGCTTTTGACAAATGTGATTAGAGATAGCTATTGTTCAAAACTCCCAGTATTATAGCTACATCATCAAATATTGTTTGCACTTCCAGTAATATGTCAATGGTGAGAAGCAAAAGAGTCATTTCTACCCACAGTAGAAAGTTATACAGAAATTATCATTCAAGTACTTTAAAAGTGTCTTGTGAAGGAGTTGAAACATCTGAATTCTGGAGTTCTCAATACTTATTCTTGGGGAAATTATCAGAGATTTGGGGCAGGGAGGAGTTCTTTATGTCTGCATACTTTCCTATTAAGAAGATAGATATAAACCCTATCATTTCCTGGGCCATTTCCATCTCAAAGCAAATCACATGGTGAAGTGAGGCTGCTCTTTGAAAAAAAAAAAATATTCTGGACAATCTCTATTATGCAGATAACTGCAGAAGAAAGAACTCACTCCAAAGAATTTTATACCTATTGCTTTGTAAGTCAATGCAAATCTGGCCATATCATAGGCCTGAAACACTCAGATGAGTATGATAGCAAAACAAAACAAACCTTATCATTATCCAGGTGTATTAGTCCATTTCATACTGCTTTGAAGAAATACCCAAGACTAGGTAATTTACAAAGTTAAAGAGGTTTAATTGACTCCCAGTTCCACGTGGCTGGGGAGGCCTCACAATCATGGTGGAAGGTGAAGGAGGAGCAAAGGCACCTCTTACCTGGCTGCAGGCAAGAGAGCATGTGCAGGGGAACAGCCCTTTATAAAACCATCAAATCTCATGAGATATTCGCTATCATGAGAATGGCATGGGAAAACCCACCCCCATGATTCAATTGCCTACCACCAGGTCTCTCCCATGATACGTGGGGATTCTGGGAGCTACAGTTCAAGATGAGATTTGAGTGGGGACACAGCTAAACTACATCACCAGGAAATGAAAAAATAAATAGAAATTACCATGAGACAGATTTGATTTCAGCCTCACATCAGACTCAACTTTCAAACAATCAGAAAAATGACCCCATAATGGGAAGAAATCTCTATTTACAGATGCTCTTAAGCAAAGGTGTTTTAATAAATAAGGAAACTAGCCCAGCATATAACCTAGACTTCAAATTCTTAAGCAAATACTTCACACAAAAAACTGAAAAATATTTAACTTTACTACAACTGACAGGAACCTTCCTTCTGCAGACCTCAGTTTTGTCATCCACAAAAAGAGGGTTCAATTGAAGAGAGACTGTCAAACATGCATTGTTGTCAGCTCACACAAGGTTCAGCTTGATGAACCATGGGCTGTATAAAAATAACGAATTCTTTTTTCAGGTCTTCTGGGTAATTGGCAATTATTTTTTGCAAATTGTTAAAGGTTACTAAATATCCTATTGAGTGGTTTGTTAAGTGTTTCTAAAGTTTGGGTTCTATAAATGAATGTTAGAAGATCATTAGAGCTTACTGAGGCTGAAATTCAGCATTCTACTAAGAAATTTGGTTGTCACACAACACTGGAGTACAATGTGTATGCACTTTCACATCTGCATAATTCTAAAGAAGGAAACTCTATTGTGAGATCATCAACAAGGAGTCTTGAGTAGCTTTCACTTGCTGTTACTCTTTTTTTTTTTTTTTTGAGATGCACTCTTGCTCTGTCTCTAGGCTACAGTGGCACGATCTTGGCTCACTGCAATCTCTGCCTCCTGGGTTCAAGCGATTCCCCTGCCTCAGCCTCCCGAGTAGCTGGAATTACAGGCACTCGCCACCATACCCGGTACTTTTTTGTATTTTTGGTAGAGACGGTGTTTCGCTATGTTGGCCAGGCTGGTTTTGAACTCCTGACCTCAAGTGATCCGCCCACCTCAGCCTCCCCAAGTGCTGGGATTACAGGCATGAGCCACCACATCCGGCTTTTTGTATTTTTACTAGAGACGGTGTTTCACCATATTAGCCAGGATGGTCTCCATCTCCTGACCTCGTAATCCACCTGCCTCAGCCTCCGAAAGTGATGGGATTACAGGCGTGAGCCACCATGCCCGGCCTTTTATCGATACATTATGGTTGTATTAACTTCATTATTAATTGATTTTATATGAGTTTGGTTGCATGTAGAAGCACGTGGATGCATCACTGATAATATTTGTAAAATTTCATAAAGTAGTTTCCCACATTCTCGACACATGAATTAATTACAATTTGAAAAAGAATCATCCATACTCTGGTGACTAAAGTGATGTAATAATGCACAGAGCAATAAATAATCTGCCCCAAAAATATATTTGTCATGTTTCCTTTTCACTAGGTACTTGATTATTAGAATGCTCATCTAAGTAGACTGTGTGGTTCAATAAAATTCTAGAAAGATATATTCAAAATCTTCTAACAAACTAGAATATTTCTAGGGGCCTTAGAAGCCCTACTTTACGATTACAGCTCCACACCATGGAAATTCTCATGGGAGGGAAAATTTGAGAGTAAGTTAAGGCAACAGTATGTTAACTTACAAGGAGAAAGCTAGCCACACAGCTGCCATCTTTGAGGAGAAAGCTTTCTAATTCAGAAGAATCATGAGGCGATAAGAATAGATTCCATGCTCCAGTCACTGTGCCAGTTGCTGCATTTGGGAAATAGACGAGACTAGCCACTAAGCATATAAGTGAGCAAAATCAAAGGATAACCCTCAAAGTGACTGATTTCCCACTCACCTCTGCCAAGCAACCCTCGAAATAGTCAGAAATGAGGCTACCAGAGAAAAAGAGCCAAAGACATAAAGTTATACATCTACTTGAATGTAAACAGGTCAGCAATGGAATCAAGAATGCCAATGTAGAAGTAAACTGCAATCAACATATAAAATATTGATAGGAAAATACTGCTGGAAAAGCCGCGAGATGTTTTAAATCTTCAATCTTGCTTCAAGCTAAAATTATTTGGTTAGTCATCATAAGATTTTAATTCAATATATTTATTTTAAATAAAGAAATTAATTAGAGGACAGAAAAATTTAATTATTGGTAAACACTCAGCCCCTGGAGAGAAAAGGAAGTATATGGCAATTTTCAAGTTGCCACAGCCATCTGATGGACGCTCCCTGAATGGCAGACATAAGGTCTCAACGCTGAACTTACAGGAGTCTCTAAATCTTTATCAATACTTTAGCTATCTCAGGCACAGTAAAGAATATCCTATAACCTACACACGAATAACGGTGTCCTCCTTCAGACCAGAAAACTGAGGACATTCATTATTATAAAATTGTAATACTCATCTTGATCAAATACATTTGAAATAAAATAAAGACACATGGAAATTGGAATTATAGTTTTTAGTGTTGTGTCCTAAGAACACTTCTAAGGTATAACTTGCTTCTAATAAGAGAATGTCAGAAATTAAAGAATAAAATAGAATTAAATGGATTGACACCTGAAATATCCAATAATCCATGTTTTTCTTGATGTTGACCACAGCACCTGCAAGTGCTATCAACATTGTGGTGACCAAAAACTGTTAAAATCCTTTAAGTGGTCATTTTGTGGACATACTAAGAATAAAACAAATCAACAAAGCAGTCAAAAATAAAAGTTGAAAAGTGCTAATCCTATTATTAATAGCACACTAGAAAAAGAAAACCTTATAGATGCTGGATATTAGACCTTTGTTGGATGCATAGTTTACAAAAAATTTCCCCCATTCTGAAGGTTATCTGTTTACTCTGCCGATAGTTTATTTTGCTGTATAGCTCTTTAGTTTAATTAGATTCCATTTGTCAATTTTTGCTTTTGTTGCCATTGCTTTTGGCACCTTAGTCATGAAATCTTTCCCTGTGCCTATGTCCTGAATGGTATTGCCTAGGATGTCTTCCAGGTTTTTATAGCTTGGGATTTTACATTTAAGTCTTTAATCCATCTTGAGTTAATTTTCATTCTATTACAAAGACACATGCACATGTATGTTTATTACAGCACTATTCATGATAGCAAAAATATGGAATTAACCTAAATGCCCATCAATGATAGACTGGATAAAGAAAATGTGGTACATATAAACCATAGAATACTATGCAGCCATAAAAAAAGAATGAGGTCATGTCCTTTGCAGGGACATAGATGGCACTAGAGGCCATTATCCTTAGCAAACTAACACAGGAACAGAAAACCAAATACCATATGTTCTCACTTATAAGTGGGAACTAGATGATGAGAACACATGAACACATAGAGGGGAACAACACACACTGAGGCCTTTCAGAGGGTGGAGGGTGAAAGGAGGGAGAGGATCAGGAAAAATAACTGATGGGTACTAGGCTTAATGCCTGGTGATGAAATATCCTGTACAACAAACTCCCATGACACAAGTTTATTTATTTAACAAACCTGAACTTGTACCCATGAACTTAAAGGTTGAAAGTTAAAAAAGGAGAGAAAACCCAGCATTTGTAATTTCAAACAATAAAGTGAAGTCAAATTATGCATAATATTCAATAGTTTGACTTTGGCTCAGTAGTATCATAGGCAACAAGAGAACTGAAAAACTCAAGACGTAAAAGTTCAGTAGTTTTAATTACATTGGACATATTTCTTTTCTTCATAAAATGACAACTTAGAATGTTGAATGATGGATTTTATTACGTATATGCTTGTAGAACATTTTTATAAATGTTATGCCAAACTGTCTTTAGTTCTGTTAGCATTACTTCCCCAAAATCTTTGCTGTTGTTTTCCTTTGGTCAGCACGGGGAGCACTGGTGGGAATGTATTGCAACTTGGGAGCTCCCATGAGGAGGCATTGCACCTGAAACAACATCCAATCCTGGACACAAAATGTATCATTAAATATCTTGAGAATAGTGAGACATTCTAAAACACTGTACAGTTTTAATTCTTCAATTAGTTTTTCAGTACTGGATTGAATTAAATTCAATAATAATTTAATTATTATATTTTAGAACATGTCTTAGGAGGAAAGACTTTCCAGGTGAAGTCTCTTAATGAGGCACAGGACCAAGAACTATAATGTCACCCTCTGATGGCATCTATTATCATAATATTATGTCAACGTGATGCATCTGAACAACCATCAGTATGCCTTACAACAGAAGTTATTCTGGCAAAATTTAATAGTATACTTTTTTCCTAAGACCCAAGGGTGAAATGTGGGGGAGTAAAATTTTCACCAATCCACCCATCTTGGCCTCTTTAGCATAGTACAACCAAATCAAGAGATGTATGAATTTAAAACAATATATAAGCTATTCAGGCCAAGAATATCTAATTCTCACAGAGGCAAAGGGTTGTAGGACCTAAATTATCTATAGTAGCTGCTTAAGCTGATAAAAGCACCAGGCAATTTCTAAACTCCCCGCTTTACTTTGTGCAGCTACAACTATGTTTTAAAAAGTCCCACACAAGGCTTTAAATTGACTCATTTGTAATATACTGCAGATGGTACTTCCATTTATTATGGGGTGTTGCTCTGCACTGTATTATAACTTCAGCGTTTGGACAGCAATCAAAACATTTTTCACCCAGTGGCCTCTACTTTACAGACAATACTATGTAGTTATCGCCTACCAATATAAAGAGCAATTTTAGTAATCTCAATGACTTATATACATAACAGCTTGTAATATTAACACACCAAACTTAAAATCAGTTTGCACTATTTTTAACTAGCTATGAAAACCTGCCCAAAGATTTTAAATGAAATATCTCCCCCAACTGCATGTAAGTCATTATAAGCCTCCTATCAGAAAGCATTCGTTATGGCTCCTACAAATTCACCTTTCTTAGTAATTACAAATTGTCTATAATTTCCAACAGTTGGTCTCAGTTCAAAAATAAACTTTTTCACAGCTAAACTAACCCATTTCCAATGCCCATCCACCATAATTTTCAAAACTCTTCACTGTAAAAACTGGAAAGTTTTGGGTACAAAAGGAATACTTAAAAAAAATGTTCATAATATTTGTATTTACATATTGGATTTTTTTACAAATATCTGGTTTGAATTATTTCTGTGATCATAAAATTTTATAACAATGGGGTAAATAATCTATCTTAAAATCAATCATTTTCATAATGGAACAGTATTTCAGAAATGGAATCTTTTATACTTGAAAATTTGTTTTTATTCATTTCTTATCTTTCTCCTTCTTTCCAATACCAAGCACAAAGCTATTAGAATAATTTACTAGATTTATCTTAAATTTTGCCAAGATCTAGAATGCATGTGGCCTTGACCAATCTCATTAGCCTAATGACAGTGAGATACATGAGGCTTTCGTCATCTCAACCCCATATGGGGTCTGGCTTCAAGGGAAAATGTAGCTTTCATAAAATAACCTCAGAAGATAACAACTGCACCACCGTCTGTTCAAACATACAAGTCAAATCTCTGCTAAATTTACACATTCTACTTCCAAGCTTTGCTTCTTCATTTATCCAGAAAACATTCATTTATATTTATTTTCTTTCAAATACATCAGGCTTTTTGTATACCACTCAAGAACATTGTTGAATCTTCCTGAAGATAATCTCTGCATTGATTATAGTACATGAAAAGAATCATTACTTTCATACCCCCCAGTTCTTTTTTTTTATACATACACAAAAAGGGCTGGCTTAATTTAAAGAAAATGAGTTCTAGTTTAACTTGTAATTTTTCTTATCCTATCACCAGAAACTACATTCTTGTCCCTGACTTTCCTCTTAAATGTTTGTTTGTTGTTGGGTTTGGGTTTTTGGTTTGGTTTGGTTTTTGCTTTTTTGTTTGTTTGTGATGACTCTTCTAACCTTACATTATCCAAAAAAACAAAACAAACCAAAAATAACACCTATGCATAAAATGTTCTAATGTTTCCTACTTGGTTGAATCAGAAAGAATCAATTACTCCGTAGAATTTCACTGAAACTTCGAAGATAGATAACATCAAACTCTGTAACATGTTAGTGACGTTTTTTATTTGCACCTTTCATCTCTCTTCACTTGAAAATCTTTTGAGGAAATAGTATGTAGTTACTAAGTCATCCACATATTCTCTATTTTTCCTTTACATTTATTTTGCTTTGATTCAGGAAAAAATATATATCTGTTATGTTTTAATATAATACTAACTTCTGAACAGTCTAATGATTCTAGTTGTCATGATCTTCTCTCATTTTGACTTTGGCAATTATTCTCATACATACCCAAGATAACCTGCCCAGTCTAGACATCACTTCTTCCTTGTCCTTCTCTTTTTGTAATATACTTTATGCCCATATAGTGCCTTTTATCCACAGATCTCAAAGTGCTTCTTTTTCTCTAATATGCCTTTATATTCTCTAGAGAACCAAAGAGGCTTTTTTTTTTTTTATTGTACCTCTGGCTTTCTTTTATGGATGAAATCTGGTCTGGTTGCTAAGAAGCATGGATTTGAATACACTCTCTAGCAGCTTCTACCCTTCTGCTTTTAAAATGGTTATTTTTTTAATCCATTGAAGTACAATTTGACTATCATTTTTAAAAATCTCCTTTTAAAAGTCAAAATGCAACTCTCTGAAAACCAATGAATCTCATTGCCACGGTATGCTAGGTTCTCCTGCTTCATGATCTATAATCATTTCTTCAGTGTCAGTAATAAAATGCTTCAGTAACCTCTCCCAGCCCCTTGGCATTCTGCCTACTAGTGTCAGGCCTTTCTCCCCCTGAAATCCTACTACTCAAAGAGCCAAGAGTGATGGTGCTGCTGCCATGGCAACTTAGAACATTGAAGGTTTGGAAGTCTTTTCTTTGTTTTATATGAGATATTAACTGAAGAATATCTACTGCATATTTAAGAGGCTTATTTCATTACCAATTTCCCCTGAGTTCTTTTCTCCCCCCATATAGACTTGCCTGTCTATATATGGCCTTAATTTCTAGACTAACAAGTAGTTTTTTATTCTGCCTCATTTACCGAATGAGCATTCCCTTGTTACCTTGCCCAAGGTCATGCATGAGTTCCCAGGTATGTAAATAACAGTTGCTGGACATCAAATATACATAAAAATCGCCACTAATCTGAATCTCTTTCTTCTTCCAAGTAGGCCAATTCACTTAAATGTGTATTAGCCATTTACTGTGTGCCAAGCACTGGGCTGGGTATTGGAATGATCTGCAGAATATCATTGTCTAATGAATATAATAGACATAAACAGAAATATAAACAAGGTGGGGGCATAAAGTCAGAGGCATTCACAGGATATTAAAAGAACACCCAGAGAGGCTCTTTGTCCTTATGCTTAAAGGGATGAGGATGTCAGGAAAAAGAACCTGGTAAAGAGGGGGTCTGAGCAGAGGTGTATAGGAAGAATAGAAGGTAAGTAGGCAGAGTGCGGGGAAAAAGTGTCCCAAGAATAAGAGAAGCACGGATAATGGCTTGCAGGTGATAAACACCACATCGCATGAGAGAAATTACTAGTTTACTGTTATGAAGGCATAAAATCAGAGTGAAATATGCCTTACAAATAGTAGAAGACATTATCAAGGACAAGATCCTGAAGGGCCATATGCAATATGTTGAATGTGCAAAATGGACAATTAAAGAACACTTTGATTTCATATGACCTGACTTCAGTGCAATATTAGCACAAAGTACTAGCAAACTGTGCTAATGAATCCTATCTCTTATCAGTCATTGTAAGGAGTCATTTAAAAGAAAAAAAAAATGAAAATTCAAGTGCTTGGAAGGGAGTCCCTCGTGGCAGTGAAAAAGTAATGGAATCCAAGGTGGGTGGCAAGCTACCCTCAGCAGAAAGTTAGATCTGGAATAAGGAAAGTATTTGAAGTTGCCAAAAAAAAAAAAAAAAAAAAAAGTAAACTGCATGACAATGAATATATCCTACTGACACATCAGAATTATAGTCCATGAGGTTCGACACAGTTGCAGTTTGCAATAGATTAAGGCCCAAAAATGCATAATTTATGATGTATATCCAACCATGCTTCATCACACTCAATATGAGGCCAATACAAGCACTTTTCTTATTAAAATGTTCTTTTTTTTTCATAATTGACTTTCCTCATCAGGTTAAATACATCCTTTGTTTGCCAGTGAAGTCTACATGCTTAAGGAGAAAGAGGTCCCTTAGCAGAAATGCAAAAGAATGTGTCTTCTCAACATATGAGAAAAAATAACACCTTGTATTTCCTATAGTCCTCAACCAACAAACAAAAAAGTAGTTACCATATATCACAGATTAGATAACTGATTCACAGACAAAAAGATTATATAACTAATTGAAGGTCATAGAGAAAATCAGCCATCTCAAGATCAGAGCCCAGTCCTCTGACTCATTGTTTGAAACTTCCCATTATGCCATTTATCTAATGGAAGGCTGTGGGGTTAATCTACAATTACACTTTGCCAAAATCCTTTCCAAAAATCTTTAGCTTGACATTGATCTAGGATAACAGATGATGCCTGAATCATAAGGAGGATTTCAGACTCTTTATCTGTTTGTGTGATAACAAAGATCTAAAAGCTTTGTTAAGAAAACTGGTGATGAGCCAGTTTCTGAACAAACCTCTGGTAAATGTTCTGAGAAATAGGGACCCATAGAGCTAAAAGGAGCTGGTAGATTTCTAATGGAACACTATCCTCTTCAGAAGACCTCTAATTGTATATTTTATAATCTACTTGAGACTGTGTTCCACAGCATTTCTTTTAGTCACTGAGAGCTTTGGCAGGGGTTAATTGACCAGGAAAAGCATTCATCATTCCAGGTTTGTCATTTAAGCAGAATGGTATCATCTGCACAATTCCTTTCTGCATATTTGGACCTAATACGATGTAGAAAAGTTTATAATGGAGTAAAGGTTCAGAATTTGAGTTGATCTTCCCCCTAACTTCCTACCAGAAATTGCCAATGCATAGCAACATAATATAACATCTCCTCAGTTCTTTAAAATAATCTTTGAAATTGGAAATAAAAAATTAAAGTATTATTTTACTATTGAGTCAAGTTACATTTTGCTTATGTCAAAATGCTATATGGATGTATCTATTGACCTTTCCAATAATTTCATTGTAAATCAGTGAGGTTGCCAAAAAGAGAACAAGATAATTCTATTTCTACATAGGGACTCTATAGTCAAAGCAATTGTGACACATAGGAAGCTGAAAACCACCACAATATGGATTGGGAGAGTCTTCTCTAAATATATATTTTAAAACAGCTGAAGGGCCAGTGGAATGTGAGTGCTTTAAGAAATGCTGGGCATCACTTAGCCTACCCCACTTTTTTAGGGAAATAGACAACTGAAGCCCAGGGAAGGCAGTTATAGAGTTGAGAGTCATGACTTGAATCCAGGTCTTCCTATCCCCAAACTGCACTGAGGAGCCCTCTACTCCGCTTCCCCACTTTCTCGTGCTGGCTTTTGCTTCCACAATAAACCATTGCAACAGCTTCCACCAAACCTTAAGTCTGAGTTTAAAATAACCTCTCAACTCCTATTCCCCAATGCCTTTCATTCACTCTGCAATTGTCTTTACTGTTCTCTTTATCTTTACTTTAATGACCCTCACTCTTTTGTACAACTCCATTCATTCATTCATTCATTCAAAAAGATGTATGGTGTGTTCACCATGGGCTGTGTGCTCCCTCCACTTCTCCACATGACACTGTCTTTTCCCTTCTGGTTTGGCCTGCTTTGTCTGCTTTGCTCTCCTCACTTTTTCTTTCCACCACCTAAATATGGGCATTTCTTAGGGTTTTTCTTAGTTTTCCTTTTGCACACTTCTTTACTCATAACTTTCATCCAATTTTCATGATTTTGACTGCCATCTGCTGTGTCTGACTATGGAATTGGCATGTCTGGCTCTGATCTTCTCAGAGTCTGGACAACCTTCCTCCAACAAGGTTCAATAGGAAAGCTCATATTCGCTGGAAACAAAACCCATCTGAAAACGAGTACATTCTCTCCCTCAAACTTACTTTCTCTAAAGATATTCCTGCCCTTATTCAAAATGTGGCCACAGCCAATCAGCAAGGCCTTAATGCCAAAACTTATACCTAAGAGGCTCCTCTGATGCTTTGGGTTAAAAAACTCACCCTGTGCTACCAATTATCTCTGAACATCTGCTCCTTCTTTCCACTCATACTGCTTCTCCTTTAGGCTCCAAGGCCTGACCTATTTATCCCCCTTCCCTCTAGCTCAATTATTATTATAAAAATCTTCAACGCACCAAAAAATTAGTAGAATAGCACAGTGCTCATCTGTACATCCATAAACTAGATTCAAAAATTTTTTAACATTATGTCACATGTACTTCTTCTTGATCTGTATCTGGATCTAGCTATATATACAGAGATAGGGATGGGGTGACTATGAGTATGGGTCTGAGTATGAATGTAGATATAAATACATACAAAGCCATAGAAAAGGTTTACATGTAAATATAGATACAGATAGAATACAGATAAAAATACACATATGCATACACATATATTTTGCAGAAAAAAATGACAATAAAAGGCACATATGAGACTTCTCAGCATATATCTCTTAAAAATAAGAACTTTTTCTTACTATACCACAAAATTATTATCACAACTAAAAATTGACAACAATTCATTAATATTACCTAAAATCCAGTCTATATTCAAATTTCTCTGCTGGTCCCCCAGCTTTTGGTTTTTTGTTTGTTAACTATGATTCAATCACAGTTTACAAGTTGTGTTTATAGTTAATTATTGTTTCTTTTATCTTTTTTATTTCTCTCTCTAGTATTTAGTTTTCATGACAGTTTACTTTGTCTTACAGAGTGTCAGATAAATTAAATTTGTCTGATTGTTTACTTGAAATGCCATTTATCCATTTATTCTTCCCCCTTTAACTTGTGGGGACCTGACCTGTTCCAATCACTTTGTAGTTTGTGTTAGTTATTTGATCCAATTTCCCCAATATTTTCTATAACAAATGAACCTTTGTCTCTACTCTCCTCCTGTTTTAATTCTTCTCCCAGAGTCTTCCCTGTCTCCAGTCCTCTGCACCTGCAGCCCCGCACTGCCATCCCTCCTGCATCATTAAATTCAGGCCTCTTAGTTTTTCTTTAAGACTTCCTCAAGCTGGCCCTGACCCACTTCTGTGATTTTATCCTGTATTTAAATATTGGTTCTGGACAAACTGCTCCCTGGAGCACACCACATACTTCCTTACCAGTCTGCTTTTGCTCTTTCTGATTTCTTCAAGTCCTCCCTTCAAGGAGTAGTTCAAATACTTCCTTCATGAATAACAATAAATTTCATGTTAACATTTCTCAAGACCACTCCAGCAGCTACAAATATTTTCTTCCTCTGCACTCATAGTCCTTAATATTCATATGATATATTAGTTATGTCCCACCTCAAAATATTCATTTAATCTTTCCTCAGAGATTACTCACACCTGTACTGTATAGGTTTTCACCTTGTCCTCAACCATATTTTCTATTCCATTAGTGTAGGGTTTGCACAAAGTTCTTTTTACATTAGCATATACTTTTACCTAATAAATTGGTATTCAATAAATATTTGTTATTCTGACTTGTTGACAAATCATAGAATAACCAGACAAATGGAAAATTCAAACTTTGAGTTTGAACAAGACTTAACTTTGTCAAATTATCACTCGTATTTGATAATTACTTAGACTTTTCACACTCACTAGTAGTAAACACAAATGCCAAGTCTCATTTGTACTCTATGGCCACTTAAGGTCTAATGTAACTCCAATACATATAAAATGCCAAGTTTCATATGTACTTTTTGGCCACTTATAGACTAAGGTAGTGGGGAGAGAACTAGACTTATAATTGAAGGACCTGAATTCAAGTCACAGCTCTGCTCACATTAACTATATGCCCTTATATAAGTTACTTAAATACTTTTGATCTCAGTCTTATTCTCTGTATAAGGGGAATAATGACACCCTCATTCACAATCTGTTGGGGAAAAATGAAATAATAATCAAATACTTTAACTCAATCCCTAGAAGTTGTGATGTTCTTAATAATTATTACTTCAATCTAATTTATGAGATTTCCCTCCCTTGCTTTAAGTGTAGAATAAATAACAATGAATTTCATGGTAAAATAGAGGCTTTTTAAATGCCTGAAATCTAGTAATTCTAAGAATTTGCTAGTAGTAACTCTGAATATTAAACTTGCCAAAAATACAAATACTCACCAAAATGTGAAAGGACTATTTTTTTTTTTTTTTTTTTTTGAGAAGGAGTCTCGCTCCTTCACCCAGGCTGGAGTGCAGTGGCCCGATCTCCGCTCACTGCAGGCTCCGCCCCCTGGGGTTCACGCCATTCTCCTGCCTCAGCCTCCCACGTAGCTGGGACCACAGGCACCCGCCACCTCGCCCGGCTAATTTTTTTTGTATTTTTAGTAGAGATGGGGTTTCACCGTGTTAGCCAGGATGGTCTCGATCTCCTGACCTCGTGATCCGCCCGCCTCGGCCTCCCAAAGTGCTGGGATTACAGGCGTGAGCCACCACGCCCAGCCGAGGACTATTATAAACTTACATGACACGTGTAAAGTGACTGCTCTGTTCATCTTAGACAGATGGAATTTCATGGCCAGAGAAACTGCATGGTCTTCAGAGGCTGACTGTCCTTGGTTCATTCTGCCTCATCCACTTACAGAGTTGGTTGGTACAATAATACCTACCTGAAAGTTATTATTATTAAGTGAGATAACCCATGTGAAGTTTTAACCTAATGTCATGTATGTAGTAACTGCTCAATAAAGAGTTGAATCCCAGCACCTCGGGAGGCCAAGGCAGGTGGATCACCTGAGGTCAGGAGTTTGAGACTAGCCTCGCCAACATGGTGAAACCCTGTCTCTACTAAAATACAAAAATTAGCTGGGCATGGTGCCAGGCACCTGTAATCCCAGCTACTCCGGAGGCAGAGGCAAGAGAATTGCTTGAACCCAGGAGGTGGAGGTTACAGTGAGCCAAGATCGTGCCATCACACTCCAGCCTGGGCAACAAGAGTGAAACTACATCTCAAAAAAAAAAAAAAAAAAAAAAAAAAAGAGTGGCTGGCATGTTATTGCTTCTCAGTACAAATCTTAAGCAAAGAGCTTTGTCCCAAAGTTCTCAAAAGTCAGAGATGGAAATTTCCAAGCTATTTTGTTCCTCACCCTAACTCCTCTGCTGCAACCCATCCTGTTGAGTCACTAGCTTCCTCAAACACCGTTCTTGCCTGAGTCTTTGTCTGTGCTATGCTGCAGCTCCTAGACAGACTTATTCCTGGTCACCTGCCAAATCCTAAAGATTTGACTCCAGTTCTCTCTTTCATGGTGACTATCAGTTTTCAATCTATGGCAGCCTTGTCCTCCTTTGACCTACTCCAGTGACACTCTCATCAGATTTAGTTATATACATTAATTAAATTTAACTTTCTGTCCATTATAACATGTTTTTTCCACCAACTAAATTATGAATTTTTTGACAGCAAAGATGATATCTTGTTCCCCAGCCTACCTCAGTGTCATAACAATAATTATTTGATGAATTAATATAGGCAACTGAGTATGACAAAAACACCTTTAGATTGTGTGAAAGTTTATAGAGAGAGCGTTTTTATTCATAGGTTATGAATTACCTTTTCAAAAGAAGAAGAAAAACATACAACCTGGAAGAGATCAGATCAAATTGGAACATCCATTTCTAAATCGTCCTTGTCCCCATGAGGCCTTTAAAGTGACAAATTAGAATTTTTAACCATTTATGAAAGAAGACAGATGATTTTTAATGATGGTAACTTCATCTAATCATTTTAAGGAAAGGAGAAATGTATTGGTTCTTATAATTCTAAAGCGCAGAATTAGCTTCAGCTTTTTTTCAGCTTGACATCAAATGGTATCAGTGGGGCTCAGTTTCTCTCTCAGATCTCCTTAATTCCAGCATTGGCTTCAATCTTAAGCTACATGAGGAGTCAAGCTGGTGGCAGCAGCCTCAGCCTGCATGCTTCCAGAGTCAGTTACAGAACAGTAGCAATATTCTTTTGCCCAAAAGTCACAGTCTCATGAGATCTAGTTGGCTCTGGGTAATTCCATAATTATCCTTGAACTAATCACCATGACAAGAAGAGGCAGCACAGAGGCTTACTGAGGCCCACATCTTTAACCTGGGTCAGAATTGTTGTCAGCTGGCTTCCTGGAACCACACAGACTGTCGGTAGGGGGGGAAGGTTCCTTGGAGGTACATACATATGAGTATCAGAGGTGGATGAATGGAGACTGTGAAAACATTTCCAGGACTGTTAGGCACCTCATAATCTTTCAATAAACTCACTGAGTGACTTAATCAGGTCTCTCTTTTTCTATTATGTTAGAACTGTGCTTCTGTGTTTTTTCAATGTCGAGGTACACAGAAGATAATAGTAGTTCTGTGTTGCACTGAGGTAAGAAGGATCCTTGTGGCTAAAAGTCAATAGCTACTCTGGCAGCTCTTAAGTGCTGAGAGAGTCAATATCTCAACACATTACAGCACAGCAGCACATGGATGGGAACACTCTGCTCATGAGCCAAGATCATATTTGGGAAAGGACACTTGATTAACAGCCTTAAGTCTTGGATTTTAGATCCAGATTTACCACATACTTGTTGTAGGTAGTTGAGGAAGCAAGTCTCAATTTCTCTACATTTTTTTTCCTTGTTGTAAAATAGAGATAATAATGCCTTCCTAGCACACCTCACAGAATTACTGAAAACATCATAGGAAATAATGGTATTAGTACATTTTGTAAACTACAGAGTATTATTACAAATGCAGAGAATTATTCCTATTCTCTGAGACTCAGTTTCCCACTTAAAAAATAAGTTGGAGAATAAGATAGGACATGGTCTCTGTAATACTTTCTCATACTGAATTTATAACTATTATTTTGCTTCATAGTTAAATTAATCCACAAGAGTCAGTGAGGTTGCTCAATGTAAATATAACTGACAGTACGGACACATGGGTAAAATGAGGTTAGCCAGGATACGCATACTTATAAAGGCTTAAATTATTGATCCCCTTACTTTAAAGGATATCTGAAAGAGCATTGAACATCATTTGCTTAAGCAAACATAAACAAAATAAGACCTGGATTAACCAAAACTCTAGTAAAGAGTTTGCAATGGACACATAATTATAAGCTTCATCCCAGATGCAGGAACAAATGTTAACAAGAGAATAGAAGCAGATTGCAGAAGTTAACTGGAGGTAATAGAAGAGTCAGAGGCCAATCTGGACAAGGAGACAAGACAGGGATTGCTGACTATTACAGAGGATCTAATTTCTTTCAAACACAAATCAGGGCCCCTTCAAAACGCACACCACCTCAAAACTATGCCAGGAGCACATGGCAAAAGCAGAAATGTTCACCAAGGGTACCAGGGCAGACATAATCCTAAAATCAAGCTCAAGTTCTCAACTTCCTTCTTAGAGAGAGAAAATGCCAATTAATGTCACAGGAATTCACTGAAACCATCTCTTTTGTACATACTAAACTTTTCCTGCTTAAAAATAGTAAGACACAAAATGAAAAGATTTCAATTTTATAATTTTCATCTTCTACCAGATTCTTGCCATGAAAAATGCAGCAGCAAAAGAGAAAAAAACAGGGTCCAGATAACTTCAATTGTGGCACACATAATTAGCACTCCTTGAATTCTGTAGAGTGTGTTTAGCATAAATTCAAACAAATAAAATAAAAAAGAACACACATTCTCCAGTTCTTCTTATGCAGATTCAACATATAAAGATATTGCATTAAATATCTTGTATAATCTCAGAAGGCTCTCAAAATGAAAGAATGATGCAGTGATTACATTTCTAAGAAAACAATGCATTAGCAAAAGGGTAAATTCTGATTCCTCGTTTCCACCTCTTCTCCTAGTTTGCAAGTGAAATTTAAGCCTCAAGAATATCTCATTGCCTGAAAGTTTGTGCTATAATGCAATACAGCTACTTTGTTCTCTTTCTGCCAATACAAGCACATAAAGAGTATGAAGGAAAAATGTATGTGAAAGTGCTTTGGGCCTTGTATATAAAGTTAATAAAATATTTAATTGCCTTTACGCTCGTTGGCTAAACATCCAAGATTTTGTTAGCACAGTGTTGATGCTCCCTAAAAGATGCATTCAATGGCTATTTTGATGAAGCCAGCTCTAAGAATTAGTGCTACACATGTCAGCTGTATGAATACAGTCAGATGAATCAGTGGCGTCAGTTAATTGAGTGAAAATATCAAACTAAATGTTGTATTTCCTAACCTCCATGCTAATACTATAAAGTAGATCCCAAAATGCCCAGATCATAAAGTACAAACATGACTATCCTTTCTACCCTTTTGGTTAGTGTTGTTAACATCAAAGAAAAGATATAGGATGGACAGAAATCATAATTCCTCATGGGCAGAAGAACCCTGCGGTGAGTGACACTCATCAGTTTAGTTACCCATGCCCCAAATCTGGGAGTTTTTAATTTACTTTTAAAAATTTTTTAACTTTTGTGGGTACATAATAGATGTATATATTTTGGGTTACATGAGATGTACCCACTTGCTTTTTAAAAAACTTTAATTTTTGTGGGTACATAGGTGTATATATTTATGGGAGTACATGAGATATTTTAACACAAGCATGCAATGTGAAATAAGCATATCACTGAGAATGGGGTACCCATCCCCTCAAGCATTTATCCTTTAAATTACAAACAATCCAATTATACTCTTCAAGTTGTTTTAAAATGTACAATTAAGTTATTATTGACTATAGTCACCCTGTTGTTCTATCAAATAGTAGGTTTTATTTGTTCTATTTTTTGTACCTCTGCCACGTTCCCCCAACCTCCCCACTATCTTTCCCAGCCTCTGGTCCATTCTACTCTCTATGTCCACTAGTTCAATTGTTTTGATTTTTAGATCCCATAAATAAATGAGAACATGCAATGTTCGTCTTTCTGTGCCTGGCTTATTTCACTTAACGTAATGATCTCCAGTTCCACCTGTGTTGTCACAAATGACTGGATCTCCTTCTTTTTTTATGGCTGAATAGTACTCCATTGTATGTATATACCACATTTTCTTTATTCATTCATCTGTTGATGGACACTTAGGTTGCATCCAAATCTTAGCTATCGTAAACAGTGATGCAACAAAAATAGGAGTGCAAATATCTCTTTGATATACTGATTTCCTTTCTTTTATAGGAAATACCCACTTTCTTAACTCCCATGTCTACTCCAACATCAAGTTCTGAGTTTGTACCTCATGAAGAGAGTCCTTGAGTTTACCTCTAAAACAGAGTTTCTCAATCTCAGCACATTGACATTGGGACTGGATAATTGGAGAGTGTTCTGAGCATTGTAGGATGGTTTCCAGCATCCCTGACCTCTACTCAATAGATGCCAGTAGACATCCCCTTTCCCCCAACAATTGTAATGACAAAAAATATTTCCAAACACTGTCAAATATTGCTCCAGTTGAGAACCACTGCTCTCAAACAATCTGCTCCCTTCTTATCCACTGAAGCCAGTGGCCCAAGCTGGCACCATCTCTTGGCACAATGACTATAACAAACTCCTAATTTATCTACTCACATTCACACTGTCCTCCCCTCAAATCTGATATCCATACTTCAGCCAGAGTGGGTTTGTTTTTTTTTTAACATAAACTTGATCTGGTCCTTCAACCCCATCTCAACTTAAAATACTTTAGTAGGTTGTATTTGTTTTTAGGGGAAAATCTTTATAACTGCATGATCCAGTCTTTACCTACCTTTTTTGCCTCTAATATTCCACACTTTTTTTAGTTCACTGTGTTCAAAAGCAACAATGTCTTTCCGTCAGTCCTTCCTAGCTGCCATGCTTCTACCTGCCTTGGGGCTACCTGCCTTGGAGCCCTTACATATGCTTCGCTGTCTGTCCTAAATGCTCTTGCCACCATGTCTCTTCTTCCTTAATTCATTCCTCAAATATTGAATGTGTTCCTAGTACCTTCAAGGCACTATTCTTGGAGTTGGGATTTCAGCAGTAAACATAACCTCCTGATCCCATGAAGTTTTTAACAAGTTGAGTTGAGATGACGAGGGAGAACAAAAAATAAACAAGTAAATTTATAAAATGTGGGATGGTGATAAATACAGCATAAGGACAATGAGGAGTCCTGATAGAGACAGAGTTGCTATTTTCTATAGGGTCATCAGGGAAGAGCTCACTGATATGGTGAGAGGGTATCTGGGGAAAGTGTTTTGGGCAGAGAACAAGATCAAAAGACTTCAAAATGAAGTTTACTTATATGTTCAAGGAACAGCAAGAACAGCAAGGAGGCCAGTGTGGTTGAACGTGACTATGTGAGAAGAGAGTGAAAGAAGATGAGGTCAGAAAGGTAGCAGGACACCAATCACATAGGGGTCTATAAAACAAAATAACAACTACGAGATTTATTCTGAGTGAGATGTAATGAAGTCATAATGAGAGGGATTTGAGCAGAGATCTAATATAATCTAACTTTCATTTTAATGTGGTCACTCTGGCTGCTATGTGGAGAATAAGCTTTAAGAAGATAACGGCAAAAATAGGGAGACTATGTAGAAGTCTACTGCTTCACCTGTTTACCTCTTATACTTTCTTTATTTCCCTGTTTCATTTTCTGAGAAGTCTTTCCAATCTCCTATATGCTCTTATAACCCATGCAGCTGTCATTTATGTAGCACTTGTCATCCTTGCAATTTTACATTTATTTATGTGATTACCTGATTAACATCTGTCTTCTCCACTGGTGTGTTACCTTCTTCAAAATATGATTCTTAGCAGTTTTCCTTCTCCAATCTTTAGCAAAGTATAGAATACTGTTGGTTCTCAATAAATGCAAGGAAAGGGAAAGAAGGAAAGAGGGAAGGGAGAGAGGCAGGAAAATATTGACATAATAGTTATTTTACAGATTCTGATATAATTGTTCCAAAATGAGGCAATAATCTGGAACAAGCAGAATCAGATTATTTTTGCAATAGCTATAGGAAAGATTATGCCCTCCGATCTGAGGTAAGTGTGGATCACCAAGAGATAGCAATAACACCTAACATCTATTGAAAGCTTACTAGGTCCCCTGTACTTATTTAAATTATCCCATCGAATCCTCTCAACAACCTTAAGAGGTTTGTATCATTACATTTTTCAGATGAGTAAATGTACTTAGAGAGGTTAATTACATAGCCAATAAGCTACAGAGCTGAGGGTTTGAACCCTCATGTTTAGCCACCATGCACATTGCCTCCTGCAGGGACAGTCAATAACAATTTTATTAAAGATTTAGCTCCCTCAATCCCATTCCTGAAAACCCACTGTGTCAAACAAATAGCAGGGTTCAAATGCAGATGAATTTCTGGGCACATCTAATTCGTACATTTTCCCCCAACAGAAACAATTCCAATCAGCATCATACAGTTTCATTTGAAATTGTAATGAGGCACAACAAGTAAAAAAAAAAAGAAGAGATGAGAATTAGAAATCAGAGTTAACTAACAGTAGAAGCTAGGAAGCTGTATTTGCTGCAGAATTAAAATACAAAACAGAATCTTTAATCTCAAACACCATTTAAAAGACCTTTGTTTGTTTAATATATTAACAAAGAATATAATTTAGTGTTACTTTGAGGCATAGAATAATTCTTATTTCAGGATGTTCAATAAGAACAATAACTGCCACAAAATGAATCTCTCCTTTTGATAAATCTTTACAGAGAAATAGGAGAAAAGTCAATTTAAGCCTATATTTTGGTACTCTTTCATCACAGCTGCATAATCAAACATAGAGTTTCTAAAATATTTATGGCAACTTTTATCATTTAAATCTTCCTAGTGAATTTCATTTTTCCTAAAGAGGAACTTTCCTTTTCCAAATGGAAACTACAGACATATACATACCTACATATATATATATGGATATGTCTCTATCTCTAAATGTGTATGTGTATGTGACATATATACTTATATGTACACATGTATGTCTATTTCTAAACGTGTGTGTATGTATATATGTATCCATATCTATAGACATATGCATAAAATCTATAGACATATACATATATCTACATAGATATATATACATATAGACATACCTATATGTCTATAGATATGAATACATACATATAGCATCCTCTCTTAAACAGCCAGTAGGAATGTAAACTGGTTCAACCTTTTGGCAGGCATTTAGAGAGCACACATTAAATTCTTACAATATTCGCATTTTTTACCCAACAATACAATGTCTAGGTATATGCCTTATAAGAAAACAGATTTAACCACAAGTATAGCTATTCCATTATAGTTTATAGTAGTAAAAACAACTACAAAGATATAATCTATCTAACAAAGGGAGACAAGTCAATAAATTATGGCACATCCACTGAAATACTATGCAATCATTATAAATAAAGCTGTAAAAGTACATTTATCAACTTAGGACTGTGTTTAACACTATACTATTAAGTTAAAACAAATCAGAAATAGTAAACTTAGTATCCTCTCACTTTTATAAAAACATAATGGACAGAAATAAAACCATAAGAACAGTTATTAAAACAATATTAGTCATTGAAACTAAGATTATGATTTATGATATAATTTTATGAATTATATATACACATGTGTGTTCAGTCTATATGTGATTTATATGTATATGTGTGTGTATGATTTTCATAGTTTTTTAATGAAAAAAGTTGGCCAAGATATATGTTCCTTTCTGGAAAAAAATTACCAATGTTATTTGTTAAAAATAAAATCCCTATAGCCAGTTACCTTAAAAAATATGATGAGATATAAAATATATATAATCAAAGTCAAAGGCTTAAGATATTGAATGATACAATGAATAAAATAAAATTTATCCAACAGCCTCTACTAACTGTATTCTGAACCATAGATAGATAATGGTTGCTAGTCCCTTTTTACAAAGCTATCCTACATTAGTCAGTCATTTTCCCTAATCTGCATTTTCCCTAAGCCTTTTAAGATTGTTAGAAAGCAACATCAAGTGTCTTACTATAATAAAAATACCCACTGTGTTCCCACTCAGCTTGTTAAGGAATCAAAGAAAGAAATTAAGTTAGTTTGGCATGATTTGTTTTTGATGAACCCATGTTGCCTTCTAATTATCACATTATTTTCCTCCAGATGTTTGCAAATTGAGTGAGCATAGAGATTCTCTTTGTTGAAATGCACCATGAAAGCCTTGGACAATAGACCATATTTGAAAGCTTTTGAGTTACTGGATTTGCTAGCATTTAAAATGGAGCTTTTCTGGCTGAAAGAAAATGTGCACAAAACTTAAAACATGACTATAATTATTGAAATTGGCTATGTGAAAGTAATGGAGCTAATAATTGAAAAAAAACCCTCTGAATCCTATATATTAAGGAAGACTCAAGGTAGTAGTGGCATGAAAACTCAAACATGGTTATATAAATGTGGATACACATGTATAGAGTGACAAGTAAAAACACACATATCTCTAGTTTGGCAACACGCTGATCATCTTTATTATGATTTATTCACAGAAAACTGAAAGTTAGTTTGTATTCCCTGGTCACATCCTACGCAACAAAGCAGTTTCACTGCAGCATAGACTCCCCTGGTGCATAATTGAGACCTAACTTCAGGTAAGGCAAACAAGGAAATTAAGATGCATTTTTTCAATACTTTTATCTAATATCAGCAATAGCAATAAGTAGACAAAACACTCGCCAAGAGGGTTGACCTCTGTGTCTCTCTTTATTTACAAAGCAAGGTTAATGATACCAGGCCAGGAAAAAGGGTATAATGAATGAATGACACATACTGTGAAGACAGAATGCTAACAAAATAAGTAGTGATCTAATATCAAGGAATAAGAATATAAACATGGAATCTTTTAAATATTCTCTTTAGACTGTAACAGAAGTAGAAGCAAAAGGCAATGTTAGAATGCAGAACTGATTAGATTCTCTTAAAACCTAGCACATATGAATGCTTATTAATTCACTCTTGGCAAAATTGGCCGTCAGTATTTATATAAATTTAATGTAATAGTATTGGAATGCTTATAAAATTTCAAGGTAAATCAAGTGTCTCTTGAGTGCTCCTACCAGCACTATATCTCCTCTTCTCAAAACTATGTTTGAAAGAAGAAAAGAGAAGCAGGGAGTCACCAAAACAGGCTTTATTGCAGCCAAATTCCCTGAGCTGCTTGATTGTATCACTATAAATACTCAAAAGGCAGAAAAAGAAAAAAAAGTGGAAGAAAGCAAGGAAGGAAGGAAGGAAGGAAAAAAGGAAGGGGAGAATGTAAAACAAAGAAAGAAAAAGAAAGAGGGGTGGAGAGAGGTAAAGGAAAGGAAAGAGAAGGAAAGGAAAGAAAAGTGGGAGAAAGGACAAAGAGAAAGGAAAGAAGGGGAAGGGAAAAAAAAAGAGAAAAAGAACTCAAACATTGAACATGCCTTCACATATTCATTTAGCTTTATAACAACTTGAATTCCCAGAGAGTCAGTTCTTGATATTCTTTATTACTCTGGAAACTTCAAGAAATTTACAATCTTGAAATATTTATAAATGCATCTGGCTCATTCTGAAATCACGTTTCCTTCTAGTGTTACATGCATGCTGGGAACTTTCTGACATCACAAATTAATTGCCTAAAGTTTCACTGCTAAGAATATTTTAGGACAATTCTCCATGTTGCTCTAGACTTAGTAGTACTAGGAACACACAAGAGAGCCCTGCTGAGAAGGAGATGCTGAGTGGCTGGATAGATGCACCTACTACCTAACCAAAGTCTCCTATCATCACTTTGCCATGAAGTTTATGCAAATTTGGCAAAATTATGCATTCCAACATACCAAGAGATCATTGGAGTTATTGAAAACATATTTGTTAAATATGCCACAAGGTTTCACTGTACAGAGCAAACTTTAAAATCTTTCTTTCCCTATTTCAGTGCCTTCCTTCACAAATTCCCATCAAATACTTAGGATTTTCACACTGAGTCCTGGTGACAAAACCCTCCATTTTGACTTCATCACCTATTGCTACTGATAGTGATCAACAATCCAAACAATTCTCTGTCTCCCTTCCTCTGTCAATATTCTTACTTTATGCTCATTTCTTCAGAGATTTGGTCTTTAGCAAGTAATCTGTAGAATGGTGGTCTTGACCATGTAACGTAAGTATTTTCAAAGACATTTTCTCAAAATACAGTGATTTAACCCAAAGGAAGACAGAGGTAATTGAAAACCCTAGGGCCAGCCGATTGAGAGGAACTTGGGGGTAAGGGAACATTTTAAAAGCCCATCAAATTATAACATGTAGTCATCTGCCTGCCCTTCAATAATCTAAGTACGTTGATTTGATCACGGCATGTATCATAATTTGTATACATGTATCAAAATATCACTATGTATCACATAAATATGTACAATGATGTGGAAACTAGAAATAAAAGTAAAAAATGAGAATGATAACTCATTTGCAATTTCTGTGGGTAAAGTGAATTTGGCACAGGGTACAACTCTCAGTGGCATTTCAGCTACAGTGGCTATTATCCAGATCCAGTGCTATTGTGACTCAAGTTAAGTGCTGCCTAGGCCCTTAATGGCTATTCCATTGGTGATACCCTCTCAGCACACTTGTTCCGTGCCCACCTGAGCCTCTTAAGCATTTGCATATCCCTGGAATAATATTTAATATCAGTCTGCTCTCCTGTTCCAAAAAAGAGCCTTTGATATCTAGTATGTTGATTATACTATGGAGATGGGATTTAAAACATCCACCCTAATTCGGTTGTTCTAAGTTGAAAAAAAAATTACACAATTAATACATGTTAATCATATAAAAATTAGAGGGAATGGATAAACAAAAGGAAGAGAATAGAAACCAGTTGTAATCATACCACCCAGAAATAACCCTGTTATCATTTGGGGATCTACATCTGGATGGATACATATTCTCCTTCTTTCTCTCCCCTTTCTAAAATTGTGCTGTTCTACGTGGTACTTTTTGTGTGTCCTATTATTCCTTACTATATGTGATCAATTTTTATGTAATAAAATTCTGCAAAGGAATTTTTAAGTTATGTTTCCTGAAATGTCATAAGCCATAGTGATGTGTGCTCCTCTAACACGTCCTGTGACAGAATCATGAGGAATGAAGATTTGGAAATAGACAGAAAATTAAAAGAAAAGGGGAGAATGTTGACAGGTGTATAAAATTCCTAGCTAACTCAGTGCAAATTCCTAGCTAATTCAACATTCTTGTGCTATGGAGAGTGCTTGGTTTTCTACATATATCAACCTATGCATTAATTCACAGAAAGGCTCTCCATTCTTAGAAATTTCAAAGGAAAATATTTACTACTTCCCTTAATTGGAATCATATCTCTTAATGCTGTTAGTCAAATGTGAAATTGCAACCAAAATTATCTCAAAACGATTATAAAGTGCAGTTATTTCTGTTAGCAATTTCCATTTAAAGTAAAATGTTATGAATTCTTCATAGCTATCACTCTAGCAAGCAAATAAATCAAAATTAAAGTTCAAAACTCTTGCCATGTCCAAAAGTAGTACCTCTAAATCAAACAAGTAAATTTTAATAATGCAATACCTTCTTCACCAAGGGATTTGAAAGTCTGAATGGGAAAAATAATCATCCTCACTTATTTTAACAACAAAAATGCTTTTCCTCTACCTAGCTTAAAATAAAAGACATATTTCTCCCTTAGAACAGCAAAATATAAGGAAACTGCAGTCTCTGTTATGTTAAAATTAATAGAAAAAATAGCTCTGAGAGCTTGGGAAAAAATATATTAAAATTGTGTCATGTTGAGATCATTCTTTGCTCACATAAAACCATGAGGCTAATAAAATCTACAACACAATGGAGGACATCACACAAGTGATGGGATTTTTGTCTGTAATACTAGTTTAAAGATAACTGCCCTCAAACAGTCATCAATCATAATGTGCTTTGTAACAAGAAACATCTTTTCATCTTTCAATCTTTCTGAAAGTGTCTCAAAGTACGTCACAGTCATAATCTGAGTTCTGAGTTCATTTCCTCTCACAAGATCCATTTGCATAATACCAGCTTCTTGATATTTGAGGCAACATCATGAATTAGCTAAGTCTTGGGTTTCTCTTCATTCTTTCTTCCATTGCCAATTTTTTAGACTGATTCTTGATTGTTATATTCTTCATCTACAAAATGTAAACTATAAAGCCCTTATGTATAGTGCCTGCTATAATTTCAGAATAGAAGGTTAAAGAATCATCAAAAATGATGTTTTGGGGTTTTTTGTTTGCTTACATGTATTGAGCTTCTAGGCTTTTCATAACTTACCTAGCTTAGCTAGTAGACATTAACTATTTGTAGAATAAGAAAGCCAGAGATATATCTTTGGACCTAATATATTGTTAAAGAATATATAAATATATGCACACAACAAGTCCACACCTAAAATCATTGATAGGTTCTTGTAAACAGTGACGTCAAGAAAAATGACTCTTGTTTATATCATTTAGGCTGGGATAAAATTTGTTTCATTATAGAGTAGTCATTTCCCTTAAAGTCAAGTTTCCAAGAACCTATGAATGACATTAAGTGAGGGAGGACTTACTGTATATACTGTACAGTATATATTACTGTTCTCATTTTAATGTTCTACCTACTTACACAAGTAATCTTTAAGTGTGATCAAAAACTCCCTAGTATACCTGTCAGTACTTACAATATGACTCTTTGGATTTTTATATAAATTATCAAAATTCCTTATAATCATTTGTCATATCACACGAAAAATGGATCCTTCTTTGGAGTTTATTTTATGTGAAGTTTGTGGTGGTGTTTTGGTGGGGTAGTTTCTGTTATTAGTGCCATATGACGCACAAAATGTCAATGTTTTCAAAGTTGCGTATCAAAAAGATACAAACCTCCATATTTTTTAAAAAATACAGAAAGGGCTATTTCACTTTCCTCAAATTTCTATATTTTACTTATCTCTCTTCTCACTCCACTTCTGCCACTACCCCCATTCTTATTTATCTGTTAAAAATACCATTAGGCTGGGCATGGCAACACATCACTGTAGTCCCAGCTACTCAGGAGTGGGAGGCTACTGAGGTGGGAGGCTTGCTTGAGCCCAGGAGGTGAAGTTGCAGGGAGTTGTGACCACTCCACTGCACTCCAGCCTGGATGACAAAGCAAGACCCTGTCTCGAAAAAAAAAAAAAAATCACTGAATTTTTAAGAATTTCTCCTAATGAATAATTCTTGGACTTTCAAGACTTCCATTTATCCCTCAGAACAACTGATCACTTCCTCCTAACTAGCTAAGTAGTTAATCTATTATGGTTAATAATTCAAGTAAGAAATTTATATTAGTTTCCTCAGGCTGCTATAACAAAGTACCACAAACTGGGTGGCTGAAAACAATGGAAATGTATTCTCTCACAGTTCCGGAGGGTAGAAGCCAAAATTAGGGAATCAGCAAAGCAGTGTTCTCTCTGAGACTCCGGATAGAATCCTTCCTTACCTCCTCCCAGTTTCTGGTGGTCACTACCAATCCTCGGCATTCCTTGGCTTGCAGCTGCATCACTCTGATCTTGACTTCTATCACCACATGGCATTTTCCCTAGGTATGTATGTGTCTCTTCTCATCTCACGAGGGCACCAGTCATATTGGATTAAGGGTCCACCTTACTTCAGTATGAATTCATCTTAATTTACATCTGTTATGACTCTATTTCCAAATTGGGCCATATTCAGAGGAACCAGATGTTAGGACCTCAACAGATCTTTTTGGGGAACATATTTCAACCCACAACAGTATCCCATAAAGGCATAGCCAACACAATTATAACAAAGCAAAGGGGTCTAGCAACATATTCCCATAGCTGAATGTGAAAACCATCATAGCTGAGTATATGGGATACTCTATTTCCAGGAGGAAGTAATAATGATTTTAGAAAGAAAAGAGTCAAAGTTATTTGCCAGAGTTAACCTGAGTTCTCTTCTTAGGCAGTTCTTCTAAGTACAGAAGTCCATTACATTAATAACCAAGGGCAAAATGTGGTCTGTAGTAATTATACTGATAACATGATCGACTAATGAAGTTCATTAGTCTAGTTGATGGAAACAGAATTTATTGACTTTTTTATTTGCCACTAGTTAATGAGTACTGTACAGAGTGACACTATCCAAGAAAAGTATGAAGCCAAATGCATTCTTCTAGCAACTCATTGGTCTTAATTAAACTGTGCTTTTAACTCATTTAAGCAAAAATCAGTAAAATTTAAACACCTATTTAAGCAATAATACATATAAGTACTGTATTAATTATGGATAGGCCAATTATTGCTACTAAATTTAAAATGTTCCAATGTGATTTCACACTGTTCAAATTCAAACTTCTTTGAGTTAATTTTGTTAGTTTTACTATAATTTAAACTGTATTGGTCTCAGGATATATATGAGTCCAACCATATATTTGTCCCAGGAAAAACCAGAATTAAAGCCCCAACTAAAATTATTCAATAAAATATGTCCTCAGATTACCAAATTTACTAAGAATAGGTTATATTCACAAAACATCAGAAATCAAGCAATCAATAAAATTAGTGGTTTGCTTTTCAAGGTAGAAAAACATATCTAGAAAAAATAAAATAAAAATATTTTTCAGTATACCAAGAAACTATATGTTCTCATCATCTAATCCCAGCTTCCTACCAATTCTGTTTTTTTAGATTCTTCAGAAAGTATCATCACTATCATGTCTTGATTTACACGTATCATTCTGCATATATTCACTGAACTAGTAGGATATACACTTAGATTTAAACTAAAGACCCTGGGCAAATATGTCAAGTTTACAATATGGCAGAGCCAATTCATTTAACAAGCTTTTGAAAGGCAGAGTGAGAGGGCAGCAGTCCTGTATCTTTGCCCAGTACAAAAGGAGAGTCAAAAGCCATGCCTTAACTTCCAATGCCTGGCAGAAATTTTATGCTATGCTTGTTTCAGACAGTTTTCTTGATCCCCATTATGTTTTTAGCTCAGCAGAGGAAAGAGACAGTTTTTAAAATGTCACAGTGGGAAGTACTTTAATATTGAGTGGTAAATCCCCAGAGGCAAATGCAAAATACATCCACATTGTTAACAGTACCTTTGAAGCAGGCACAAGATTGTTAAAACAAGTAACGTAGGTTTCTTTCCTTTGGTTGAAGTTGTATGTGATTAGGGGTTACTTAGGGTGAGGAAAAGGAGAAGAGTTTTCCATAAAACATAATTTTGTTTATGCTTAGGTGTTTTATATTGTACCACAAAATATACAATTTTCCTCTTATCTTCTATCAATCTGTTAATCTGTTTCCTAAATGTAATAAAGAAAATTATATATAGAACAAACAGTGATGTTAAATTGAGTACTGAATACCTGAAAAGGTCAACTTATCTGTTGTACTGTGTTTAATAGCATCATTGTAGGTCATTGCTACCCCATCCCTTGCACAAAATCACCAACAACTATTTTTACATATTAGACACGGGAAGAATTATGAATATTCATATGTGAACTAATTAATTTTCTAGAATGACAGATTCAAGGAAAAAATGTTGGCCTCATTTTACTTATTGTATGGAAGAAAATAACAAAGACATATAACAACTCCAAACTACAGTCTCTGGAGATTAAAATCAAGAATGGTGCTTTTCCAAAGCTAGAAATAGAAATATTAAGATCTTCTGAAACTTCCACACAGCCCCTTCTGATGCCTTTTGATGCTTTTTCTTCCTAATCTTATTTGATTTTTATTGTCCCCACTCTAAAAGATTTAACTTATCTATTTTCAAAAGTGCTTAGATTTTCGGTATCCATTGCAACTCTTTTGTAGGCAAAATTGGTATTTTGATCTCTGACGTTGAACATCTGCAAACTAAATTTATATGCATGATAATGACACACAATCATAAAGGATATGAAATATTCTGTCTGTGTTATAACAGATGTCAGTTTTTGTTGCTTGTTATTACTAAAAGGGGAAATGGAGCTCTTCTCTGTGACAAGTAATGTTGCTTCTAATCCCTAGCAATAAATGTACCTAGAATATGTGCAGAAGTGGCACTCAGCCTGAATATCCATCACTGTTTTGATTGTTTGAAATGCATCTGGTCCCTTTGAGTATATTTACTGTGATTACCCAGTTCAAGCCTTTTCACACTATTGCATGTGCCTTCAAATGACAGTAATGAAAATAACTGCAACCATTATTATAGGTTTTAGGACTTTGCCATCTGTTGAGTATTAGCCTTTGCCATTCCCCAACTGGCATTCCAGTGAGCCAAAATTACACAGAAGTTACCCTATAACACTGCATTTTTATATCACCTTTCATTTTCCACACATCAAATATAACGCATTCCTTAAACAGTCCTATTAGGAATCTAGTAATTAAGAATGAATCTGAATGAATTCCCTTGAAGTTATTTCAAATGTTAAAATACAAAGGAAAAGCTTTAGAAGTAAATATGACAATATGGTATGCAGTTCTGAGAATTAGCAATGATGTACAATGTTGTGATATTTAAGAATCAATCTAAAATAGTGGAGAAAAAATGACAAGCATGTTACTATTTCCATATAATATAAATTATTTGGAAGTACCCAGTGTATCCCCTCTATGATATGAGTAAATAGATTTGGGCTTATTTGAGGCTACAGACTTCCAATTAATCAGAAAGTCAGCATTTTGACCAGCCACAAATTTGTAAGAAATGTGTATTCACAAATCTCAAAACTGGTATTTGTTTATGCTACTGCCACTAGTAGTCTAGTACCATACTGGAACCTGCCTGTAATACCTTGTTTTAGAAAATAATTCAATACAAATTCCAAATCACAAATAAGCATATATATTGTGTGATAAAATATTACAGATACTAAATTGCAATGAAAAACATATAACCATGAAGCTCAAACTTTGGCTGAAAATTATATTTTTTATATTGTTCACTTCAAAGCCCCTCTTGCATAAGTCAGTTTTAACCAAAAATATGGTGAGAGAAAAGCAATCTACTATGTGACAAAGAAAGGAAATCATACAGTAAGAAAGCAGGAATAGTGCAACTAAAAAGAAAATGCAGCTGAAACCAATTTAGTGTATTTTCTCATTGTAACATTTTATATTCCATTTGTACCACTCAAAGAGTACATTCAGTGTTGGGTATATTGTAGGTAGGTGCTCAAGATATGTTTTTGTACAAGATAATTAGAAATTTAAAAGATCAAGCTATATTGAAAATGGTTGCAGAGAATATTGAATCAACAGGTTTAAAAAATATGTGATGTTTTATAACAACTTAATCCAAATCACTTCTTATATCATTCTAAATGTACCAGGTAGCACATGATTTTGACTTAGAAAATGCCACCAACATTAAGGGCAGCTACCAGCTTAGTCTTTAGAAGAAAGGGTAGAACCATCCACTTTTTTTTTTGTTTTTTTCCTCATTTGCACACCACTGATAATATCGCATAGCTAACACACTATCTTCATTGCATTTGTCCCAAGAAAGACCAATGATTTGGGGTGCTCATTTTAAAGAATGTGTAAGAATAGATTTCAATAATAGTCTTGATATTTTTAGCAGAATTAAAGATTAACTTTCTTATGCTCAATTAGTTTTTGAGAAAGTAAGGAAAGAATAAATAAGCAATAAAACATACCTGGAATGATTTTTAAATTAAAAGAAAAATCCAACAAATAAAGGAGAGGACGCCAAGGAGATTACACAGTGTGGTGAAAGATAAAATGCATTCCTTCCTACTAAGATCCTGGAGAGAGTAAAAAATAAAAATAAAAAATGTGTACCTTTCAATGTCACTTAGAGAACAACCAAAAACAGTAAAATTATATTCTATCCAAAAGTAGACTTGGAAAAATAATTCTAATAGGTAAAAGCTGAAAAGATATCACAAAATGTGGAAAAGCTAAACAAACGATAGTAATGACCAATGATACCCAAAATGATGATGGCAGACTTGAGGGGTCTTAAGCAAATGGGTGGAATCCTCTACCTGGAAGGTGGCTAATGACAAAATTATTGATTCAATCTTAATGACAATGTGTCCAGCTGAACAACAACAACAAAAAAATAGTAAGAACAATAATGTTTAAAAAGGTGATAGTGGCTATTGAGATCACTAAGAACACTCTGTAATACACGTTGCTACCTGGAATAATACTTAACTGTATTTCTATTCAAAATGCTTTATACTACTGAATAGGTTTCAGAGTAATAAGCTTACTTCCTTCAAAAATGTTCCAACAAATTTGGACATAGCCCATGTATGCTCCTTACTTACAGTAAATAATTCAATTTAACAAATCTCTCTTAGGCATTACCATATTCTAGGCATTATGCTAAGAGCTGCAAAAGACACAAGGGCAGACAGAGCACGGTGGCTCACGTCTGTAATCCCAGCACTTTGGGAGCCCCAGGCAGGCAGATCACCTGAGGCTAGGAGTTCAAGACCAACCTGACCAACATGGTAAAACCCCGTCTCTACTAAAAATACAAAAATTAGCTGTGCATGGTGGTGGGCGCCTGTAATCCCAGCTACTGGGGAGGCTGAGGCAGGAAGGCAGAGGTTGCAGAGAGCCAAGGTTGTGCCACTGCACTCCAGCCTGGGCAACAGAGTGAGACTCCATCGAAAACAAAGACACCAGGGTAAGTCCACTATTGTTGAGTTTGTACTATTCTCTCCCCAGCCAACAGGAACATGATATTGGAGCTATGAAGGTGGACCCTGCCTTTATACAGATAATAGCAGAGTGGAGAACACTGACATTAAATGAGTGTTCACAACAAATTGTGAGAATGATAATCCTCTCCTTCCAGACTTAAAATCTAGTAGAGAAAGCAGTATGTAAACATAGAGTTAAGGTAAGACTGACTGAGAATTATGCTTAATATAAATGAGCTGAATAGCAGAGTAAAGCAAGACATTAATTCTGAGAACATTCAAAGGAAAGAGGATTTGAACAGCCTTAGCCAGATGGATAATGAAGGGGAAAGGGCATTGGAGACAAAGGAACCCAGTACCCAAAGCTGCACCTATTCATATGTCAGAGACCAAAGTATAAATCAGAAAGTTTTAGGGGAAACAGTCAAAAGACCATGAGGAGTCTTAAAAACAGGCCAGGGAGACTGAGTTTATTCTATAAACACAAGAGAAAGCAAGTAAAGATTTTTGAGTTTAGGAATAATGTGTCCAGATCTCTAATGAAGGAAGAAAAATTTGGAACACATTCATGGATCACTTACAAATCTATTTTAAATATAAAGAGAAATAACTAAAAGAGCATATAGCATCAAAATACTAACAAAAGTAAAATTTTTGAGTAACAGAATTTAACTACTCTTGCCTATTGGCATTTTCTAAATGTTTTACAATGAACATGACTGGTGTTTGTACTTTTAAAAGCAAGTTGTGTACTTTTCTGATATACTATATCCACCAATACTAAACATACTAATTATTATTCCTATAGCATATAAGAGATTGGAGGCAATAGAAAATTGAAAGCCATAAAAGTATTTAACTTTCAGTATTGATTAAGCTAAAATGTGGCCATTGGTCTTCGGTCTGGACTTTTATTGTAATTGATTTAAAGCCAAATATTTCCAGCAGCCAACAAATGATAGCATTTTACCGAATATCCTGCAGTCTGGTCCTAGAATAGCATTGTGGCTCTATGAGTTACAGGAAGAACAGCCAGTTGGATCACAAATCTGGGAAGTGAAGGAGTTTCTCATCACAGAGCAGTTAGGTCCTAAATAAGCACAAGGTCACAGTGACTTCCTGTATTTTAGGGAATCGGGTCCTGACATGATCTATTCCATGATGAGTACATGTACCTCTTATGGGACTTGTCCCTATTTTCAATGAAAAACAATCCAAGCATAACATTGGTGAGGACAAGGGTCAGCATCACTAACCATTCCTGGAATAAATATTCCTTGGTCTTCACATGAGGAAGAAAAGGAAAATGGTGAAGGGACTGAGAACTTTCATCCTGAAGAACAGGTAGAGAGCACTGAGAACTTGGGTAACCTCAGAGTCACTGGATACATCAATTTGGTGGCATTGTCTTTTTGCATTTTTTTCCCTTAATGCACTGAAAAGTGATTTGGCAACAAAAATGATATTTTTTTCACTTCCTCTTAGTCTGGTTCTCCTGTGACCAAACACCATAGTAGATCAAAATTCAGATACTAATAAAAGAAGTGTAGTTACTTCCTTTAATGGGATTTAAAAAAAAAAACAGAAAAGAGAAATGATAGTAACTAATTATGTAAGGCTCAGGAAGGAAGAAATTGTGATCACCATGTGGAAAAATATATAAACTCATCCCTAGGTATCTGAGGGGCATTGGTTCCAGGACCTCCTGTGGATACCAAACTTTGGGTATGCTCAAGTTCCTGATATAAAATGTCATAATATTTGCATATAAATTATGCATATCCTTCCATATACTTTAAATCCTCTCTGTGTTACTTATAATACCTAATGCAATAAATTTTATGTAAATGGTTTTTATGCTATATTATGTAGACAATAGTAACAAAAAAAAAAGTCTACACATTCAGTACAGACACAATTTTTTTTAATCTTTTTGATCCAAGATTGGTTGAATTCGTGGATGCAGAACCCAGGGATACAGAGGGACAACTGTACATACTTCTGTTTTTAAACAAAGCGTTTGCATTTGTATGGCGTCCCCTAGTGAAAACAAAGTGGTTCATTTATATTATGCAATAAAATATAAATACTCTTGTGAAACCGAAAGTCAATCATAAGTAATAGAGAAGAGAGAAGGTTCAATGAAGGCAAGTGGCTTAAAGTTCAAGACTGAGAACTAGTTGTCATACCACTTAATCCACATTTCTGCTCTGAACATCTATATCTGATCTCCCCCAAACTGTCCTAGACAGAGCCTAGACATTGATGCAGGTCCACACAGCAGGATCTGCAAACCGGATCTGACCACAGTGACGGGCCTTTCACATATGTGGTGCACAGAGGTACATCAAGTAGATGGTTCAGTTATGCAATCTGATACGTGGTAACCGACGCTAAACAGATCAGAGAAGGGAGCCAACACCACTAGAAGCCAGTGGGTCAGGCACTGAATGGGCAAAAGCATAAATAGGAAATAAATTGAACCTTGCAAAATCTCCTGATTGGGATTCCAGGTTTCCAAATTAGCTTTTTACATCGTTCCTCTCAATCACTGGCATGGGTTTCCAAGAATTCGGTTAAAAAGTCAACACAGTAAAAAAGTAGGCAAAGGCCCCAGAACGAGTATATACCCAATGCCCTGCAAGAATCATTTTTTCAATATTTATTTACTGAATCGAACTTCTCATTTGAAGACCAACATCATATAAATATTTTCTTAGAAAGAAATTTGAAAATGTTGGAAAACACCCTCCAACACCACCTTCCCTCCTTCAACTACTAATATTGTCTTCAGATAATTCTCAATCCCACATCTTTCATTTCTTAAGCTCTTCCTCCAAAATTAACCTATTTTATCATCTGCGTAGTTATCATAATTTGACTGAAAGATACATAAATAATGACTAAAGATGAAAATTCTATTTGCTACTAAACTAATACCAACAATCCCTCCCTTCACCAAAAAAAAAAATAAATAAATAAATCTTACTATCCAAGGGTAACATGGGCACAAGTTATGAACAAGTGTGGTTAAATAGCACTCTGTAATGGTGCTGTTTACTGGCTCCACTCACACTAGCCTGCAGTACTAGTACAATAAACCAGGTCTTGAGAGCTAACAATAGTACAGATTGAAGTGATTGAACTTAGTGTTTGACAGGCAGATAAGAAATGAAGGAATTGAAGGCAGTAAGACAAACGGGTGAAAATTCATGCCTGATGAATAGGTAATCCTAAATTAAAAAGCAGAAAGACAGGAAATGGCAGACATAGGTGCCTACCAGATCATGGCAGACCTCATACACTAAGCCAAGAAAATTGAATACTATTGTATTTACTAAGTGGAGAAGACAGGATGAGAATGAGATTTTCAAAAATCATGAGCCCAGAGGAGTAACACAGCATTAGGAAATAGAAGGATTCTGAAGGCCACAACAAAAGTCATGGCAGGGAATTGTTAAGAAGATGAAATCGTAGAGTGTAATGACCTTCGTGAGTGCTGACGGCATTCTCTCATCCTGAATGTCCAACCAATCCCATGCCACCTATAACTATCCTTCTCACTCCTAAGGCTCAGCTCAAATATTTTCTCTTCCAAGAGGTCATCTCTTTGAGAACTGCTTCTTCATCTCTTCTCCCACAGCCTTCTATTTGTTCCTCATAACACAGTTCATTCTACATTGTATTCAAGTTAACTGTTTCCATGTCTACTGCCTCCATTATATCACAAACTCCTTTAAAGAGGGTCCCTGGCTGATTCATCCAATTATACCCCTTCTCCCAATAAATTTAGCACAATGCCTTATGCATAATAGTTTGGATGAATAAATGAGGAAATTGAAATGTCTCAAAGAGACACTTTGCTGATTTTGCATTGCTATAGACATAACCAAATCCCAGAGCCAAGAGCAGGCATAAAATGATCAGAAGCAATTAGGCTGGCTTCAGAAAACCCTTACCAGGCTATACAGAGAAAAAAGGAGTAACTGAAACATGATCTATTTCAAGGAAAGCACTGATACTTGTTTCTTTACAGAAATATTTCTCTTTGCATTCCCCTGCAAATCATGACAATAATAACAGAGATACAAGTACATTTTATCTGTAAACTGCAAACAGAAAAATACTGACACTGTACAAATATACTTATGGTTCACTGAATAAAAAAGGTTTCTTTTCCTCTACCCCCTTGCTTCCCATTCCAACATTAAAATGAAAAAGAAAACTCATCCTAATTGTTCCTTATTTAGGAATAACCAAGCAAGGGCCCTTGGGGCTCCAGAAGAGTCTAGTTACGGGAGAGAGGGGAAAAGTGACAAAGATAGCAACTTCTCTTCTTTAGTTACAACTCCACCACCAAGGAAGGGAACTATGTCTATTTTCCCCAATATTAGCCAAAGAGAAGATTGGATACTAAGCTATTCATTAACAACTTATCAAGCACTTTGGATCTCATAATTGAGACGGGGTGAATTATAAAAGGAGGGCCATCCGGGCCTACTGGCTTCTTAAGAATTCCTCAGTATTAATACCACTCCTCCTAAATCCCTTTGAGGATAGCTGCTTAGATGCTGGGAGAAAATAATTGAACAATTTCGTGGTGACATTAAACAGCAGCTCATAATTGACCTCAATATGAATAGCAATAAAGATAGAGAGGATGACATATGCTCTATATATGAGCGTGGGCAGGATTCAAACCCTAATGCCTTTAACTCCATCAAGGAAAGAACACATGAGAAAACTGCTTAATAATCATGCAAAGCCTATTTGCTTTCTATAGCAGAGCTGGAGGTTTTCATATCACCTCTGCTAATTGACTGCACTGAAATGATAGGACCACTCTCTGCAGCAAAAGAACTCTCAGATTTGCATTGATCCAGGAATTGACCGATTTGGTAGTGCCACTTGTTTCCTAAAAGGGCATTTCAATTGGCCAAATCAAAGTGAAGTGTTGTGCAATTTTCTGTGTAATCAGCATTAACAGTAGCTAAAGAATGACTGGTCTTCAGAGTAGTAAGGCATGTTGCCAAGTAGAAAGGCACTGCTCCCCGCACTGCCCCCCTGCCCCCCACCCGGATCCTCCTTTTACATCCTGGACCTGACTATATAAGCAGAGCTGGAGGCATTTACTCAGTTTTCTAATTCTTTAGACAACTCTGATGTCTGAATGAGCAAATAGAGGCTGTTTGATTTTTAAAACTGGTTCCTCTATCTGTCCCCATACAAATTTACATTAAAGAAAATTCTAGACATAAAGAAGTACAAAATACCACCGAATGACTCATCGAGTAATTGTACAACCTTTATTCAAACTCACTATCTTCCCCAAGCCTGCTCTTACCCTTGTATTCCCTAACACAGGTGCTCTACCATCCACCCACTTGCCCACCCCCATTATCTTTGGTTAGATTCTAGCACTGGACCCGAAGTGGTCTCCCAGCCACCACGTCTGTCCACCATGCATGTCCAACTGAGCAATCTAGCTAAATAAACTTTACCCTTTAATGGCCAAAACATCTTACTCTGGCTGAAAAGACCCAACTCTCTTTGTTGTTGTCAGTCTCTATTCTTATCTCCTGGACACTTCATCCACTCTCACCCCATTTAAAAATTTATCATAAGTATGCAGCTCTATGAATTCATGTTGTAGTGGCAAATCTCTTACATTTGCTAGACCCTTCCCTCAGCTGTGAATGACCATCCCCACTTTGCCCACCTGGAAGGCCTCTCTTTATCCTCAGTGCTTTACCAATGTGTCACTGACTCTATAAGCTGCCTTCCTTCCCATACCAAGATTATTCCCACAAATAATATTAATAGTTCCTTTTCTATAGGATTCCTGCATGTTGCACATAGTTGTTTGATTGTATTTATCCTACTATATTAAAATTGCATGTGCCCATTCTCCTTTATTAGAAGATGAGCTCTTCAAGCACTACTCCTAAAGTAAAGCGATGATTCAGAACACAGGCTTCAGAGTTCCCTGATTTCAAGTGCTAACATCAGCCTTTATCAACTGCATGACCTGGGCAAATCAACTAACCTCTCTGTGCCTTAATGTCTTAACTGTAATATAAGGATCATGATAATATATACCTTAGAGAGCTATCAGCATTATTAGAAAATCTGATTTCTATAAAGCTTTAGCATAGTAAATGTTTAATGAGTATTACTTATGATACTGAAAGGTAAATGACACCCATCTTTAATCTCCATAGGACACATGCTAGAGTCTTAGACATGACAGTTAACTGGCTTGCATAGGCTGACTTAAGAAATAATAGTAAAGTTCATTCCAATAAAAAACACTTTGCAAGTGGTTGATGTTAGATTTTGTGGGCCATTTAGCAGGAAACATTCTTCCAAGAGCCCTAATAACTAAATGTCTTCATTAACTCCTTCCAGGTATGCTATTCTGTCACTTTTCAAACTTTAACTCTGAAGAACTCTCATCCTTTTTAAGGTTTTATTTCTGTACCAATGCTGTCATTCTGTTCCTGAACAGAATTTCCCCAGGCAATTCAGAATTAGCTCATGAGCTTACTTGCTTAGCAGAAATGAACTTCCCAATTTCAACCACTCTGCTCACCTTAGAAAAAAACAAGATTTCAATAGTCCTCAACCTTAACTAATTTTATAAGTATAAAAATTGAATAATGCAAAATCCCCAGGAAAAAAATATATAACGCCTAAGTGAATACATATACCATTTGTTTTCTGTGACATGTACACCATAGACATATCAAACTTACATGCTAAATTTTTAAGACGGATCTGAATGTCAGTACGATGTAAAATTTACAAATTAATTCATCTGAGTAACTTAAAAATCACTTAGCCTATTATTTATCTGTCCTTATAATAACCTTTTAAGAGTAGAGAACAGGCTGTAAAACCGAGCCACAAATGGGTACATAACCACTAAAAGTGATGGTAAAGGATGATGTTTGTTCAATTTTCCTTTCATTAGGTAAAGAAACTTGAAAAATTCAAAAGAAAACCATCCCTCCCCAGAAGCACACACGCACATGCACACAGACACACACACACACACACCACACACACACACACAAATAACTAAGCTCAACTAAAATATACTCAGTATACTCTTGAGTGCCGTAGAAGTCAGATACACTTTCACAAATTGTCAGAAGTTGCAGCATTAAAAACTGGATTTTATCAAATACTTTTCAAACAAATGCCTAGCAGATTAAGTTAATATTATGTATCCAATTACTAATTCATACTTAACAATGTTTAAGGATTTTCACTATGTAAACTAAATTATGAAATTATATATATGTTTACAATATAATTTTACCAAATAATTTCCAGATGCTTGTCATTTTTCAACTTTTCAACTTATGGTAAACATGGCTTTAAGTTCATTTTTTCTTAACTAAAACATAAATCATTATCTGTACATCCAATGATATTTTAAATGCACTAAAATTCATTACATGACTTCCTTAAATGTATATTTGTTGTCTTTATATTTTCTTATACTGGGGTGCTCAAAGTGACATAAGCCAGAATTCTTGAAATCAAATATTTATTTATTTATTTATTTATACTGGCAGAAGTAACACTCCTTCTTTATACTAGAGAAAACCTAATGTCATTTTTAAAAGACAGATAAAAGTGTGTTTCCAAAGAACATTATGATGATGTTGCCATTGAAAATTAGGGCCAAATAATTCTCCAGGGTGACCTTGAGATTCTACTTAGTGTAGAAGCTGTAACTTCACTTTCGTGAACCTCAGTAGCTTTGTCAGGTTCAAGAGCTTTTGAGTCTTACCTAGGTTTGCTCATCTTTTGGTGTCTGCTTCCTGCATTGCTAATTAATGGAAATACATACTCAGCCTGCAGCAAATTCAGGAAGTTTATTCCCCATGAAAACCTAATGAAAAGGCTGAGCCTACACAAGACAATAATTTGTTTAAATTTGAAAGTGCCAATTGGAAGCGGCATTGATTCTTTAGGGACACCGGGGTTCTATTAGGTAGAATCTTCCTTCACTGAACCAGAGTAAAGTCAAGTCGACTTCCAAAGAAATGTAACTTGCCACCAAGGTTCCCTTGAGAAGATTCCACTGAGGCCAGACTAAACTCATTTCTCTTCCCCCTAAGTCCTCATATCATTTTGTGGAAGCCAGCTGCGGAGGTCAGAACTTCCTCACTTAATTTATTTTGTTCACAGCCTTGTCCCACAAACAAGCAAAGAGAAACATATTTTTAAGCTTGAATGGCTGCTTTATAGGCACATAGACTATGCATCTATGCTGCTGGTGTACACTGTAGTTAAGAAAATATGCTTTCTCTGTTTCCAGACTTCTAAACAGGGTAATGTCAACTCCCTCCTCCAGCTGTTCCAGGCAGTTATCTTTACCAGCTGTTTACCATTGTCAACAATGACATACTTCTGCATGTCTGAAATATGTGAAACTTCAAAACAGCCCTTTCATGTTTCTACCCAAGGTAAATATCAAAACACTTCCTCTTCCTGCAAATACTAGAGAGTGAAAAAGACTATTTTCAAAACTACTGTAGCTTGTATGCATGTCATTTCATCAGCATTCTCTTAACTTTACATTTACCATTCAAGTAAACGTGGGGGTGGAGTGTGGTGGTCTGGTAAAACGTGGGCCTTTTAAAGTAGATAATCATTAGGGATCTTGAAGAATTCTGGCTTTCAGAGAAACCTTTTAAAAAAAAAATGCCCTAAAGTAGTGGTCTTCAAAATTTGTTGCTATCATACCGCCCACAAGAATTTTGAAAAACTACCCACTTATATGTTTTTAAGTTGATGTCTAAAAATGTTATCATAAGCTGAAATGTTTGTAAAAATATATGTATTTTTGTATGTAACATATCGTGTATGCTTTAAATATATTTTTACCAAACCATGGTACATTTTGGATCTTCCAATCTATGGAAAATGTCTGTTATAACCAGAATCCAAAATGACAAGGCCAGTTCTCATTGTTAAAAATATTAGCCACTGTCTACATGTTAATGACAATTTTGGCACATCTGAGTTTTAATTTTAAGGTAACTAGGAAGGGAGATGAAGAGGTCCAGAGACAGCAAGACATCAAGACAAACTGGCTACTGGTGTATTATTAATGAATTTCTTCAACCTTTTTCTATTTATTTACTCATTTTATTTAGATTTTGAAAGCTCTTACATTCACCTTTAATTGACCCCACAGGCACAATTTCAAAACAAGAAATTAAAGAATTCCCCATGGTTTAGGGGACTAGGGGGCAATTTATTCCACAAAGGAAGATAAATCAACTTTTTTGTTTTATAAGATTTGCATTTGAAAACTGGAAATATGACACTAATTCTACAAATATGATGTGAAAATGGCATCCAGGATTTTAATCATCTTTCTAATCAGTTTTCAGGGCCCCGCTTTAGGAGGCTAAATTAGGTGGGCAATATAAATATTATTGCTATGTATTCCCAAAAATCTACAGTTCATAGCCACTTTTAGAGAAACCATTTGAAGGGCAGATAACCCGTTACTGAATGCCTCCTGTAAGTCCATCATTCTTGTGGAGGGAAACAAGACAAACGGAAAAAAAAAATGCTTCTTACTCTGAGAAACATGCAATCTGGTTGGGGACTAAAATTTATACACCAGAAACTATTACGAAATCATTCTGGGAACCCAACAAATTGTTAATGCTGTGAGGCATTTGAGTTAAAGAAATGGACCTTGGACTCTACCAGACCTGGGTTGGCTATAAACAACTTCCCAGTGACTCCAGCTTCCTTGTTGGTAAAACGGGGACAATGAGGAGAGCAGGTGAGAATAGGGAAATTACAGCCCCTAGGCCAAATGCTGCCCAGTGCCTGTTTTTGTATGACCTGTGAGCTAAGAATGGTTTTTACATTGTTAAATGGTTGGAACATTAAAAAAAAAAAAAGCCTATTTCACAATATGTGAAAATTACATAAGATTCAAACTTCAGTGTCCAAAAATAAAGCGCTACTGGAACACTGCCACACCTATTTATTAACATATTATCTACAGCTGCTTTTGTACTAAAACAGCAAAGTTAAATAGTTGCAACAGAGACGATGAGCTCTGTAAAGCCTAAAATATTTACTATCTGGCCCATTGTGGGAACATTTGCCAAGATCTCTGCTTTAGTGAATTAAAAGAAATAATATGAATAAAATGGTTAACATACTACTTAACATATAAGTCCTCAATGAACAGTAAATATGATGATTGCTTTGTAAGAAGCTATAATTTAAACCCAATTTAAAACTTCAAAAGTAAACAAGCCTACAAAAGGCATGACTTACCCCTAAGTGGCCGCTAAAGCCCCTACAAAATGGAAATATTCGCACAGTCTAAACTATAACCATGAAATGCACATAAACCTGTCATGCATGGATTATGGAGAACTGACCACCAGAAAGCAATTGTGGCTATATTATGTATTGCGTGACATTTGAACGGATGGTGACTGAATTCTTCAAGCTTCTGCCTACCCCAGGACTCTCACACATCATGTCCCATAATGAGTATACACCTTCCTCTGCTCATCCCAGTTTTCTCCTTTCTACCTGTCAGGTCTTCCCTTAAATATCACTTCCTCGATCACTTCATCCTAACACCTCTTTGGTTTCCTCCATAGTACCCTTACAGTTATATATTTAGATGACAACTTTTGACAATCTGTCGCCTCTCCAGATTGTCCCTTAACTCCAAGAGAAGAGTGACGCAATCAGTCTTTGTCACCATCATATGCCTGGCTCCTAGAAGACTGAAAGATGATAATAAGTATCTGTTGAATGAATGCCTGTAACCCTGAAGGTCACCATTAAAGGACAACAGACAAGTTGTCCTCAAACATAAGGAAGTGCAACTAAAGAGACTATCAAAAAAAAAAAAAAAGAAAGAAACCTCAGCCCTTTCACCCTCCCTTTCAAACCAAAGTCAGAAAATATAATGTTCATTAAGTTGTGAGTGAGATTCCAAAATTGTCAGCAACAGAAATATTTTGTGTACCTACCGTGTTAAAACACACTTCTAGGTGCCAGGGGAAATAAAACTTTTATATGTTAAAGTTCTGACTCCTCAGAGGCTCACAGTACAGACAAAATTCCAATACAAAGCAGACTTTGAAAATAATGGAATGGAAACACAAAGTTTTACAAGATTAAGGAAGGAGAAGAATGTTCATGTTGGCTGAAGAGGTGTGGAAAATCTTGGAGGAGATAAGAATCTTAAAGCATGATAAAACTTCAAAGACAACTAGGAGTAGGGTATTTCCAGCCCAGCTTGAGAAAAGATACAGGGGGGAAAGCACAGAAGGTGTTCAGTAAACAGCCATCTTAGTCAACTAAGATATGAAAGTGATGGTTAAAAACATGTTCTCTAGAATCAAACAATTTGAGTATTAAATCTTAGATCCACCACTTACTAGCTCTGTGTCATTGAGTAAATTGCTCTTTCCCTATAAGCCTCAGTTTCCTCATCAGCAAAATAGAAATAACAATCTTACCTACCTGAAATCATTCTTGTGAGGGTCAAATAAAACACATGAAAGAACGACACAATGTTTATCCCATTATAAACACTCAATAAACATTAGGTCTCATTATTTTTATTATCCTTCTTTGGTAACTGTAGGTGTGAGAAATAGTATCTTGTTTTCTCCTCTCTGCTTTTCTTACGCTATTCCAAACTAAGCTATTCCCTGGTAGCAAATTAAACACTTCTGAAACTGCATGAGCACTTTCCAGCTTCTGGCATGCTATTATGTACACAGAAGCAATACCTAATTGAAGAGTAGCCTAATAGCCTCAGAAAGCCGATGTAATTTTTTTAAAAAACATTGAGTTAAAAATAGGAACAGTTCAAGGAGTGAGAAAATGAGCTTCTATGTGTTGCCTTGACATTATTCCTCAATACCATTTTTAAAAGAGCAAAATTTAGCAAAAAAACTAAATAAATATGCAAATCCTAATTGCTTACCAGTTCAACAAAATTGGAGTCAATTACTGTGAAAAGGTCCCTGTTTCTAGGAAGAATCATTGATGAGGGCAAAAAATATCTAAGTTAAAATAAATACACCAAGTCAAAGAATTAATATTTACAAATAGCAGAATGTGAATTTCATTTTTTAACATTTTTTGTTCACGAACAGATTGAGTTATGCAAAAACGAGATGGCTTTAGTTTCAGGATCTTAAACCACCACATTCTTTGGATAAGGCAGGTGTTGTCACTATTATGTAAAAAGACCCAACATCTGTAATGGTTCTAATTTTCCCACTAAATCCTGGACAAAGTTAGCATGTCCTTGGAGAAATGAAGCAACACCTAAAAAGAACTTGGCCAGTCGACTGTTTTATATGGCTTAGGTTCAGCCTTGATTGGAAGCAGAAGGATCACTCTAGGGTTTGGCTAACCATAATTAAAATAAGTCTTTACCTGGTAGCCTAGACCTAGACTTACTTACTTATTTACATTTTGGAAGGAAGTAGAGAACTCTGGATGCAGAGTTTCATATCTAAACCCACCCGCCAGTATCTGTCTCTCTAGTGATGCTAGATGCTTGCCCCCAAATGTTAGTGTCAGAATCTGAGTAGATTCCCATCATAGTCAACCTCCAATAACTATGAGAAGAAGAATGAAGCCAGGACATGGGGTCAAGGCTTCAGGTTCATGTTCACTTCAGGCTCACTGTCATAGCCTCTCAGTGCTATCCAATAGAGCTTTCTGCCATGAGGGAAATGTTCTATGCCTGCACTGACTTTGAACCCCTAACCCCATGTGGTTATTGGGCACTTGAAATGTGGCTAATGAGACTGGGGAATTGAATTTCATTTTATTTTAATAAAGATAAAGAGTCACCTGTGGTTAGTGGCTATCTATTGGATGGTGGCTGTTAGATGGTGGCTATTGGATAGTGGCTATCTACTGGATGGTGGCTATCTATTGGATGGTGCAGCTACAACTGTAGACCTGCTGTCTGGTCTGTTTGTCCTTTCCTGGAGCATAGTCTTTAATAGCTTCCGTTCAGCCCCAACTTCATATTTGGTTCAAGATTTAATACTTATTCACCAACTTCTCTTCAGGTTATCTTTTTTGTTCTTTTTCTGACTCACTCACCTGTTCTGTCTGCGTGACCAATGCTCTTGTCTCCTGCCCCTGGAGTCCAGCATCAGAAGCTGATCTCCTCACTCTCACTTTTTGCTGGGTATAATACCCTCTCTGGTACATACTCCCTCAGAAACCACTCTTCCACCATCTCATGTCTTCAGCAGGATTCCATCCACATAGTTCTCAGCTATCTTCTCCTGTTTGCTGGTGAGCATACTTTCTTTCTCCTTCTGGATAGTAATATTTCAAGAACTAATATTGCACCCATCAAAAACTACAATTTTCAGAAGTCTTGCTCAAAAATCTTACACATTGTGGCTTAATATAATGCAAGTGACCAGGCCTGCCAACGGTAGTTCAGCTCCACCTCTAATTCTCTGATTCTCAGATTCTATTTTAGGTGTCCATTTTCATCTTATACTTTAAGATTAATCACTGTTTTTTATTATTCACCTATAGCCTCCTTTCCACAGCCCAGAGCAGAGGAAAAATATCTTGGAAGTTAAATTTGATATTTCTAAAAGTCAGTTATCCAGGTGTGAAAGCAGGCAAACTTTATTGCACCAGAAACCTGTTTTGAATCCTTTTTCCTCCACTGATAATAACATACTGCTTTATTCTTAAATTACAAACTTGGATAGTCTAGATTTTTTTCTAATTCCATATAGTGCTAATACACAAAGGAAATTTTTTAAAGATGACAGCATGCATGTAAATAAATTGTACACTTATCAACCTTATTTCCATAATTGTAAACAATGAAGTTCCAAAGTGTTCTAAACTTTCATGACCTTATAATCGCATTTTAAGCACGCTGTCCGTGTCAACCCAAGGGTAGTTTTATGTATATATCTGACACCAATTAGAGGAGGGTGGCTGCTCAGCTCCCTCATCTTAGAACACAAGATAAACAGGAATGTACTCCAATTACCAGGTGTGTGCCATGTGACTCCATTCAAAATCCAATGGGCACCTAACCCAAGCCACAACAGTCTTTCCCCAAAGTCTTCTGAGATGGAACTAATGAAAAAGAGTCAGTACCTCTCTGGAGGGCTGTGGAAATTAAAGCCTGGGGGCCTTGAACAACCATGTTCCCCACCATATAGTTATGTGGTCTATTGTGCAAGAAAAGGCCAATGTGCAAAAATGAGCAGAGATTCCATTCCTTTTTTTTTTTTTTTTTCACTGTCCTGGGACACAACTTTCCCTGTCTTTCCTGATTTATATCAGATATCCCTGTGCAGTTTTAATAAATTCCCTCTTTTTTGAGTTAGTTAAAGTCATGTCTGCCACTTGAATCTATAGTGTCATTTAATACAATGTATTTAACATGTTAAAAAATTCACTCCTGTGTCTTTACAGTAGAATGATTTGTAATCCTTTGGGCATATACCCAGTAATGGGATTGCTGTGCCAAATGGTATTTCTGGTTCCAGATCCTTGAGGAATCACCACACTGTCTTCCACAATGGTTGAACCAATTTACACTCCCACCAACAGTGTAAAAGCATTCCTGTTTCTCCACATCCTCTCTAGCATTTGTTGTTTCCTGACTTTTCAATGATCGCCATTCTAACTAGCATGAGATGGTATCTCATTGTCATTTTGAGTTGTATTTCTCTAATGACCAGTGATGATGAGCTTTTTTTCATATGTTTGTTGGCCTCATAGGTGTCTTCTTTTGAGAAGTGTCTGATCATAATTGCAGCACCATTCGCAATAGCAAAGACTTGGAACCAACCCAAATGCCCATCAATTATAGACTGGATAAAGAAAATGTGACACATATACACCAGGGAATACCACACAGCCATAAAAAAGGATGAGTTCATGTCCTTTGCAGGGACATGGATGAAGCTGGAAACCATCATTCTCAGCAAACTAACACAGGAACAGAAATCCAAACACTGCACGTTCTCACTCGTAAGTGTGAGTTGAACAATGAGAACACATGGACACAGGGACAGGAACATCACACACCGAGGCTTGTTGGGGGGTTGGAAGCTAGGGGAGTGATAGCATTAGGAAAAATACCTAATGTTGATGACGGATTGATGGGTACAACAAACCACCATGACGTGTATGCCTATGTAACAAACCTGTACGTTCTGCACATGTATCCCAGAACTTAAAGTATAATTTAAAAAAGAATTCTCTCCTGAAACCAGAAACAGTGGCATGCACCTATAGTCCCAGCTATTTTGGACGCCGATTGGGAAGAATCCCTTGAGCTCAAGAGTTTGTGCCTATAGTGCACCCTCATCACTTTAGTAAATAGCCACTGCACTCCAGCCTGGGCAACATAGCAAAACTGCACTCCATCCATCTCTATAAAAAAAAAAAAAGTTTAAAAATCTGCCCTTGAATAAATGTAGCATTGTGAATAAGAATTAGAGATATATACACAAACCCAGGAAATTTAAAATAAAGGATTCCACAGCAACAATTTTCAAATAAATGTCACAAATGTATTAAGGTTATGAGAAACATGGTGCCTGAGATATGACTAGGAAATGAAAAGAAATGTCATTTCGAATTCTCTAACATGTAAAGTCTTAACTGTATTTTGACACTATTTTTACATAAAAATAATAAAGAATATAATTTATAAGCGGGTATAGCATGATCCCATTTTTATTATTTATGATTATCTAATAATTATCTATGTATCCATCTTTATGTATTCATAGAGAGTTACCTGGAATATTTACCTAATGTCAACAATAGTCTTTTCTCTAAGGGATAGAGTATTGCATGGTGTTTTACTTTCTCCTTCATAGTCTGATGTATTAAAATTCCCAACTCAAATCAATTGAAATACCTTACTCCACATTATCAAATATGTAAAACAACAGAGAAAACCAACCCAAAGAAAAATCTTAGTGCTATTCCAACTGGAATGCAAAGGTTAAAAGTTTTGAAAATCACTACTTTTATCCTAAAATAAATCTCCAACTTATAGTATGTGAAGTTTCTACTCGATATATATATATATATTCATTATTCTCTTAACCTGCCATTCCTCCTCCCAGAATTTTTGGTCATGCTGTTCCTTAATCCCCTTTCTACCTTGGTTATTTGGCTCTACTTTTCAAGACTGAACAAAACTCATGTCTTCTTTGGAAACTTCTCTGACCATCGCAGTACTCAGGGTCCTCATTTCCTCTTAGATCCTGTGGTCTCTACTTGCATACCAGCAATCAATTTGGCACTGGTGCATATGACATGGGCTTTTATTAATTAAGTTTCTATGAATTATTATTGAATTCCATACTAAACTCCCTACTCTTTGAGATCAGGAATAAATTCTCAAACCCATTTGTACAACCTCCCTCCACAATCTTCTCCCCTTGCACTCCTGTTCTATGAGGTTCTAGTACACTATCCCAAATGGAGTGTTTTGGGATTTGAATTGCCAGCATTTTAGGTTCCTCAGTGTTTTTGGATTAAAATTTTCATTTGATTTAGTCAAGTTATTCCATTCTTATCTAACCAACTAAGATAGATATGGTGTGTTCATGATGAGATTGTTCAAGACTTTCTATGTTACTATCACTCCATCTCTACAGCAAACTGTATTACAAACCTCTCCATGATAACTTGTAAAATGGTCGATGTCTGTTCCACACTGAGCTTCCTAAAATGTTTTATCCCCACCATTCCCATGGAAAAATATTTGAGGAAGAAACAGTTCTATGGTTCTAGCCAAGAACCCACCTATTGAGGTCAAGAAGTACTTCTTTCCAAAGCTCAATAAAGCCCTCCTGATAAAAATGTGGCACTGTCACAAATTGCAAATTGGCATGAAAAAGAATCTGAAAAGATTGCCAAGGCTGGCTGTCTGCCTGCCCTGCCCAATCAAGAGCATAGCACCAACTAATTGCAAATGTTTCAACATATGTGATGCACACTCATCTTTTTTATTTTAATACACAAATGAAGTTTCTTGAAATATAAACAGTCCAGCCAAAACATATCATATTACCAGACTGAGTGCAAGGATGCAAATAGATTCATAAAACATATTTAAGACTCTTAGATATGAGACACTTCAGTGTAAGAGCAGCAAGACTGGGGAAGTTTCCCTGTCCCTACGACTCTTTCTACTAACCCTGGCTCTTTCATCAGTAATCCTGGTTATGATTTACCCATGAATGATTATATCAAGTTATACTGAGAGAATTGAGCTACTCTCTAAGAATTACGTTATAGTAAAGCCGCAGTTCAAGATCCATAATAAAGGATTGTTTATAGCAAAAACACAAAGCTTCAATTGAACTCCCCACTCCCAGGCAGAGCAAGCATACCTCATTTGAACCCCACAGGCAGAGCTGGGCACCTGTCAGCAGGTTGGATCCCTTTCACAAGGGCACAAATAAATAGAAGAGGCATCTCTTTATATTTTAAAAACACAGAAGAATTATAAGAAGAATTATAAGCAAATGAAGTATTTCATGTTACCAGATGTTGCAGACATAGAATTATTTTAGAGAAAGTCCCCCAAATTACTGATATTTCCCAATGAAAAGAGAGCAGCAAAAATATTGGGTAGGCCAATTTCCAGACTTTGAATACTACTGACATCTCCAATATAGAAAAGTAATAAAAATGTAAAATGACAACATTTTTTAAACTGTAGAGAGGCCTTAAGTCAATTTTTTAACACAGAAAGATATATAGATAGTCTTGGTTACCAAAGCAATTCCTATGTGGTCAGTCTAAGCAGTCTAAATGAGACAGAAATATTTTAAGATACATAGTACAAAGTAATATAAGATTGTGAATAATGTGAAAAGGCCACTGAGATAGGTAATAATTTGAAATGGGATACCTTGGACACAAAAGGATTGTGAAATTACCAGATGTTTAAATGGTGAACACAGACAACTTCAAACCTTAACAACCATCTCCATTCTGATCCTCCAGATTCCACTTGGAATCAGTAGTTAAGGATCTAATAAATCACAAATGTTTTTTGAACAAGTCCTCCAAAGCCATAGTACTGATCATATTTCCATGTCACTTTACCCCTCTGTGATAGCATTTAATACTTTATTTTGTATTGGATCTCTGAGTGTGTATTTGTCTCTATAGAAAGCTTGGCTTATTAGATCTTGACCTCTTGAAATCTTATTCATCTTTTATCCCCCAATGAAACCTAAAGTAATAGCTTATATATAATAAAATATGCATGCATATTTGTTAAATAAACTAAAGCTTTATTTTCTTGTTGAGGAAGACAAGTCTGTAGGGGAAGAAGGCAAACTAAGTTATTCTGTGCTCCTACAGTGATTGGGGAACAATGTTATTGGCGCTGCAATAGTCTCTTTTAATCTTCACGGTTAAGAAAGTTCTAAGTATGGAGGTTAAGATTACAGGCTCTAGAGTCTGACTATCTAGAGTCAAGTCCTGATTCCACTTTACAGCTCTATAAGATTCAGCAAGTTGTTTAACCTCTCCAGGCCTCAGTTTGATCATATATAAAATTAGGATAATAATAGTACTTACCTCACCAATATGTTGTGAATATTAATTGAGTTAATATCTGTAAAGTACACAGAACAGCATCCAATGGATAGTAATATCGGAAGAAAAATTAGCTTACACTTATTAATAGTTTAGGAGAACTGAGAGCCTCAGCCATGTTAAATTTTCTGTGAGAGACCATGCAGATAACCGTGTTCTCACTGTATGCCATTAGCTACTGGAAGCTTGACCACCACTTTACATCTTCCATATCCAAACAAGAGCTCCATGACTGGGCTGTAGCATGAAAGAATAACTTGCTACCCTACCTCTCCTCCACCTCTTAGAGGAGTTCCAAAAGATGAAGAGGGAATGGGAGGGGACTACCTGCCCTCTCACCTTTGTCAGTTCTCAAGCCCTGACCACCTGGCAAATGTCTGTGAACCACTGTTGCTGCACTTGTTGCTCTCGGCCCCTGTTCAATATCTGCTCTCTCTACCAGAAAAGCAGAGTATGTCATCCTTCACCAGCGTAGTGGCATCCTCAATTCTATCACTAAGTGCTGTGTAACACATTTCTTAAACCCCCTGCAACTCAGTCTCTCCCACTGTAAGATGGGGGTAACAATGGGGTAATAATAATAATAATGATAGCAAGCATGCATTGAATGCTTACAATCTGTTAGGCACTGACCTTCCTTCACTTAAAATTCACATAATCTTATGATACAGGTACTATTATTATCCACATTTTACATATAGATAAGGAAACTGAGGCATAGAGAGGCCACGTAACTTGCCTAACATCACATAGCTAATAAATGGCTGTGCTGGGATTCAAACTCAGACACTCTGATTCCAGACCCCAGAAGGCACTTTACAATGCCTGTCTACCTATAGTAGATGGTTGGGAAATGCCAGATCTCTGTACCTGTTTTGGGAAGTCATAATAGATCTACTGATTGGCAGACAATTTAGAAGTCAGGGTGGGAGTCCTCATTATATCCTTGTGGGCAAGAAAGCATCCAGCCTATACTTGAGCAGATCACTAAGCACAACTTTCACACTCTTCACGAATTGGCCCCTGCTTATCTCTTCAGTACCATTTCTTACCATCTCCTCCCTCACTCTTCTTAATGCCCTTCCCGAACACTATGACCATCAAACTTCACCCCGCCTGTGTGAACTTCTCTCAATACCTTAAACATGTCACAATTCCATCATCTCTCTATTCTAGATCTTCTCAACTCCCTGTTCTCTTGGCTCAGAGCACTCTGCCTAGCTCCATTTCACCTAGCTCACTATTGATGGCCATGATGGGCTGTCTGGAACAGCCACTGCAGGAATCCCAGCTGCAGCTGGGGAACCAGCAGGGGCTAAGAACAGGCAGGAACCCTGACTCCTACTGAGTTAAAGGGGTAGGAGCCCTGTGCTCCTGGGCACAGCTGCAGCTGCCCAACAGTGGCTCCAGACCCAGCATCTCTGTGATATCCGGGCCCAGGAAGCCACCCTGCCCCCTCAAGCTTGGCAGTCCCTGTTCTCACTCCCTGGCCTCTCCCCACTCCTGGCGCCTGCTCTGATTTTGGAGCAAAGTTGTGGCCAAGCCTGGGCACTGTCACAACCCAGCCAAGTGTATGCACACTCAGGGTGGTGCTGACATGCCAGCCACCTGCCCCTTTGGCCCCCTCCAGACTTTGGGCACCAACAGGCATGGGAGGAAGGCCAAGGGGGTGCTGAGGGTGGCTTGGCGTGGGCCTGCAGCTGCCCCTCAGCATGAACAGCCTGGGTGCCATTGACAACACAATTGATGGCAGCAGGAGGCTGACAGGCTCCTGGGTGGAAAGGGGTGGGTCCCTAGTGAAGCCCCACCTTCAAGCCAGGGACGGCCTGAAGCATGGGGGCTGGACTGTCATTTCCAGGTGGAGTCAGCACCCAGAGTGAGAATTTACTCATGGTGCTTTTTCTGGCCCACCTTTGGGGCCCATGGACCAATCAACATGCACTTCCTCCCTTCTGAGCCCATAAAAACCCCCTGGATACAGCCAGACTCACACAGTTGTCTGAACTGCCAGCTACAGGAAGAAGCAACCCACTTCGGGTCACCAGGATAACCTTCCTGCAGAAAGGAGCTACCCACTGCAGAGCTACCCACTGCAGGTCTCCTCTCTGCTGAGAGCTTGACACTCATCGGGACAACCTGCTTGAAGAAAGAAGCTACATGCTTCAGGTCTCCTGCGAGCTGTTCTGTCACTCAATGAAGCTCCTCTCCACCTTGCTCGCCCTCCAGTTGTGTGTGCACATACCTCATTCTTCCTGAACGCAGGACAAGAACTCAGGACCTGCCAAATGGCAGGACTGAAAGAACTGTAACACAAACAGGGCTGAAACACAGACCCCACTCACCATACTGTGGTCAACGAGAAGGCAAAAAGAGCTGTGTCCCTTTGGGGAGACCAGACCTAGGGGCTCTCGGAGCCAGGGCTATGACACTCTCTTTGGGGCTCTGTGATTCCTGGCATCTACAAGCTTCCCAGTGCCACTGTGTTCCCCTCATCCAGATGCCAGTGCCCACAGTGGAAGCTGCGTGCAGTACATCTGGTCCAGCAACAGCCTGGCACAGAGCCAGCACCTGTGCTGGTGCCCGGAGCTGCCCACCCTGCCACAGCAGCCAGTATGCCTGGCTATGTACAGACACCGGACCCAGCACTTGCTCACCCACACACCCCTCACCACTCTGCACCTGTCTCGCCCTTGGCAGGTATAGGATCCGGGCTGGTAACACAAGCAGAGGCAGCAGGGGCAGAAGGTGCAACTGGCCACAGAGGTTTCTGGCTAGCAAAGCAACACCCCAAGGATCCCATGCCACTATTACTTTGTTTAAATGGCAATTTCTCTGGGGAGACCTCCTCTACTCTCTCTCCCAAATAAGCTGAATGTTGCTACTTTGTCCCCTAGTTCCCTACAATTTCCTATTTTGGCTCCTATCACACTGGGCTATAAAAGCTCTGTTTCACATGTGTGTTTCCTTCTACACTCTAAGCTCTGTGAAGACTCCAGCATGTTGTGCTTATCATTAGGGTGTCCCCATCCAAATCACATCGAACTGTAATCCCTGATGTTGGAGGAGGGGCCTGGTGAGAGGCGATTGGATCCTGGGGGCAGATTTTCCCCTTGCTGTTCTCATGATAGTGAGTGAGTTCTCACATGATCTGGTTGTTTAAAACTGTGTAGCACCTCCCCCATTCTCTCTCTTCCTCCTGCTCCAGCCATGTAAGATGTGCCTGCTTCCCCTTTGCTTTCTGTCATGATTGTAAGTTTCCTGAAGCCACCCTAGCCATGGCTTCCTGTACAGTCTGTGGAACTATGAGCCAATTCAACATCTTTTCTTTATAAATTACCCAGTCTCAGGTAGTTCTTCATAGCAATGCAAGAATGGACTAATACATATTATTTCCCCAATGCCCGATACATAGATGTCTTTAATAAGTATATATTTTTAGAAAAGGAAGAATAGGAATGAGAAAGAGAATGGCTTTCTCTTCCATCCTAACCCCTCTGGGGAAAATTTCAATAAATCTGAAACTTCTAGGATTGTAGACCAAAGATTTCTAGAATGGTAGAGGTGGAAGGTGAATGTAATAGACTCCCATTTGGTCCTTGAATGTAACTCCCTTTCTTGCTCAGGGATTTAGCATTTCTCAGGGATGAACACTCATTCAGAAACACTAGAGGACTAGAAGAATTGATGTTTATGTTTTTAAAAATCCAAATAAAAAGGAAAATGTTAAGAAAATAAGAACAATTCCATCTGCCAAGTTCCAGATGTTAAAATATTTCATTGATGGGACTGAGATTTGAAGAAAGCAGGTGCCCTAATTGCTCTGGAATGAATTTAAGCCTAACAGTCCCCAGAAACTACGTTTTTCCCTCTGCATAAGAAGAAAAAAAAAAGTGACCAACACAACTTAGCCTGCATGAATACCGCAGATTCAACTTGGGTGTCAGGGAACTTCACTCAAGTGCCAATCAGAATTCTAAGCTATCCAGAGGTTTGGCTGGATCACTGCCAGTCAGTACTATGACTGATATCTTTTTCTTCAGACATTGAAACATTCAAAAATAAAAGGAGAATATGTTCAGCTGCTGCCTCTTCAGCAGCTTTGCAATTTTCCAAGGATCAGCCTCTCTCCCATTCTCAGCTGCCTAATCTCTAAGCAGAGTAATATCTTCTTCTTGCCCGAGGAAGCAGTCTCTGTTAGTAATTCAAGAATTCTTGGTTTCCTAATCTTTTTCTGCCAGGAGTAAGCGGATGTTAGTAACATCCTGTCTCTCTTCTTCCGTTTATTTTCAATCTTTCAAGGTGTCATAGGCAGTGGAAGTATAAACTTTTAACAATAGCAGCCTGTGACTATCTCCTCTAAACTCCATATTCAATCAGCATTATCTTTTGCCCATACCCATTCTTGATTCGGCATATAAATGCTGCATAAGCTACCTTCCTTCTGTTCTCTTACATGGAAGGTCATAAGCCCCGTCCATATCCTTACATGCCCCTTCCCCAGTGAAGCAGGACTCAGGGCCTCAGCCTACTTTGTTCTCCTTAACTAACAGCCACTGCCCATTTTATACTTCTTAGTTCTTGGCCAAAAGTAGTTGTGGAGTGGCATAGACTCTTCCCATCTGTCTCCACTCGCTGTTCCTGATAACAAATACATCAACCATTTTTTATGTAAAGACTTTGCTTTTCCTCTATAGGTCTGAAGCCAGAGGCATTCAATGCAGACAAATGCCTGACCCTTCTAGATGATCCCTAGATGCCCCCCAATGGATTTAATAGGGATGGCTATAGCTGGACCATCCTTCAAGGTCTCTGATAGCCCCTGTGATCTATGCTCTGCAACACTGCCAAAGATGCTTCTGGCAATCAGGTGGAACAATCATGTGATTTAAATGAAACCAAGTGGATAAAACAAATTACATTCTGAATTTTGTGTCATAAAACCTGAATTCCGGCCAGGCATGGTGGCTCACGCCTATAATCCCAGCACTTTGGGAGGCTGAGGTGGGCGGATCATCTGAGGTCAGGAGTTTGAGACCAGTCTGACCAACATGGAGAAACCTCGTATCTGCTAAAAACACAAAATTAGCTGGGCATGGTGGTGCATGCCTGTAATTCCAGCTGCTCAGGAGACTGAAGCAGGAGAATCACTTGAACCTGGGAGGAAGAGGTTTCAGTGAGCCAAGATCACACCATTGCACTCCAGCCTGGGCAGCAAGTGTGAAAACTCTGTCTCAGGAAAAAAAAAAAAAGAAACTTGAATTCTATGAATCTTAGATTAATAGCCAAGTTCCTTACTCTACCACAAATGAGTTATAATTTTAGGTAAGTCTTGTCTTTGCCATCACTGAATCTGTTTTCTTCCTCTCCTTTAAAGCAGGTATTTGGTTGCTCGCTCTCTATCTGTCAAGGATACTCTAATAAAGAAATAGTTAAGTACTAAAAGATGAAAGGATTAGAAAGAAAATCTGAGTTCAAGTTCTAGATCGGCCACATGCAGCCTTGCACTTCAAGTTTCTCCCTTTAACTTTCACGAATGTATGGTACTGAGTGGTCTAAGGTGATGAGTACCTGGACTCTGCCTGCTTCTCTAGCATCATCTAGCACCAAGTGTCCTCTTGCTTGTCCCGCTCCATCCTTACCTGAGTTCTTTCAGGTTTTCAAACAACACATGTTGTATCCTGACTCAGGCTTTAATATGTCTAGAATATTCTGCCTCATCTTTACCTACCACACTTTTTCCATTTGATAACTCCTGCAATTTTGTAAGGCTCAACTGAACTAAAATGCTTTCAGGGAAGCCTTTCTTGGTCCTTATATTACTTTGGCTTCCCCCTGTTTTACGTTTCCATAGCAACTTATGCCTGATCCTTGGCAGCAAGCATGCTCTGGTAACCATGTAAGCGTTCCTCCCCTCTTCAGTGAAAACAGAGACTTTGTCTGTCTTTATTTCTGCTATGACCTCAGTACCTAGTTCGTGACCAGCCTGCAGTAGTTACTCAATACAGATTTGTTAACTCCTCATCTATAAAATCTGCTCTGCTTTCAGAGGACTATAGTTATTGTGTGAAAGTACTTTGTAAACTGCAAAAGTAAATTGCAAATTGCTAGAAAATTCTAAGTCACTACTATTATCTATGGTATGAATTCTGAAAAGCTCGAATTGTAACTGTCTATCTGCTGAGGCTACAGTTGAACTTTATTATTGTTTGGGACATGGCTGAGATGTGAATATAGACAGTCCCTGACTTAACGATGGTTGATTTAGGATTTTTCGAAGTTACAATCGTGCAAAAGGGAGACACATTCAATGGAAACTGCACTTCAAATTTTGAATTTGATCTTCTCATCTTACAGTATTTTCGACTTACAATGGGTTTATCAGGATGAAAGCCTTTCGTAAATCAAGTAGCTCTATACTACCCTCCTCCGTTATAGAAGGGAGAATAACACCTTCAGGTAGGAACCAGTGTTGGAGTCTACTGCAGTGTAACAAATCGCCCCAAATGTTAGTGGTTTAAAACAATAAAAAACATTGATTATCTTTCATGGTTTTGATGGGGAAAAAATGTAAACGTAGCATGGTTAGATATTTCTGGCTCAGAGTATTTCGTGAGGTTTCTGTCTGAGGTCCGCTGGGACTGCAGTCATCTGAAGGCTTGCAGAGGGCTGGATGATCCACTTCTAAGGTGTCTGCTCACTCATGTGGCTCACAATTTGGTACAATAAGTAGCCTCAGTCCCTCTTCAAATAAGCCTCTCTCAAGTGATTCAAGGAGCAAGTGATTCAAGGAAACAAGATGGAAGACCCAATGCCCTTTGAAACCAAGCCTTGAAAATCACACATCATCACCTCTGTAATACTTGTTCAGTTACACAGGCAAGCCTTGACTCACTGTGGAAGGAGACTACACAAGGGCACAGTATCAGGCAGTAAGGAGTACTGGAAGCCTTCAAGCTGACTTCCACAGATGATGTCATTTTCTCTGTCCAGAGTCACTAGTACAGTGCCTCATGCACAGTATGTAATTGAAAATAAATGTTTGAAGGGAACTATGGCTGGAATCATAGATCAATAGATGAAAGGGTGGCCCAAGGAACAAATGGTAGTTTTTGATGTAAACAGTAAAGAAAGAAAAAAAAAAAAAAACAAGGAATACTGAAGCAAGTAATGAAACTACACATACATATTCCCCAATCACCACAGCAAAGAAGATTGTTACTCTCCTGGTTTTGAGGAGAAAGTTAGTGATAGTGGGAGAAGACACATACCCCTGCAACAATTCCCAGGTTTCTGAACGCAGTCTTACTTGATCCACTAGCATAGCTCTGAACAAAATGTATAGATAAATGAACTTTATCACTTATATTAAAAGAAATGATAAGAGGATTAGAAACTGACAAAGTCAATCTTTTTCGCATTATCCTTGTAATGGAAATTCACAATTTAGATACTCCCGTGAATGTTATGCAAATACATTAAACAATACAGGGAGGATTTGAGCTTTTAGATTTCCTGACTAATACAGTATTAATATTATCATAATTTCAAATGTTCTCATAATAACATTATTTCAAAGTTCTAATAATAACATTATTTGCATTTTCTTTGGCCCTGTTTTTTAAAGGAACTTCTAAATGCTTGAGTAAATATTTGTAAATTTTCACCATAAAAGAGTAAAGGCCATTCAGAGTAAAAAGAGAATTTTGCAGACCAGAATTGATTACTTTAATATTCAAGCTTACTAGTTCATCTGGAAACATAACTCTGACCCTATAGGAGTTTATAATCTAATGAACTCAAGAGAAAAGCAACATTTCAATGAAGAACAACCATCATCAGTATAAGGAACAAGTCAAAAACATGGTACTTATCCTATCACATCTCTCTCCCTCACTTCTCTTATCTAATAAATCACTATCTCCTAGATCCTTTTTCTCTACTGTCTGTTCCACAAAGTCATGTATGATCTGGTCCCAATATAACTTTCCCACCTCACCTCACAAGACCCCCTCCTAAGCCTACGTGTGAAAGAAGGCTGAAGCCTTTCAGTCCTACATTACAGTCATTCACCACTTCCTTCCATAAGCTACATTGTCTAGAATGTCCCTCAATACATCCTTTCATTCAAACATCACTTCAAGAAAGGCTTCCTTGAGCTTCAGTAGAAATTAGTTCTTCCTATTATACACATGATAACACCACGTATGTCCTTAATACCACTAATCGCAGCTGTCACTTTTATTCCCTGTGGAACAAGTAAGATAGTGTTGATTGCCACGTTCTCCTCACTCCTACCCCAAAGGGCATGGATGATGACTACTTTGGTCATTATTGTGCTCCCAGTGCCCAACACAGTGTTCAAGGCATAGTTGATGTTTGCCAAGTATGGAAACATGGAATGAATGGAGATTTCAAACATATGCCTAGAATACAGTTAAGACCATGGAAGAGTTTGATATACTTGTTTAAGAAAAAGAAAGCAAATACAAGGCATATCTCTCTTCATCAGTTCTTGTGTTGTTATCAGTGGCTAGAATAAAAAGAGATGAAAGCTATTCTGGACAATCAGGGAAGCAAGTATACCCATCCCCTATTGAGATGGGAGGTTTTTACAGATAATAAAATCTCTCTAATAACCCTGAAATATAAGTTTGTTGATAGCAGTTCTTTTTCATTTAGAAGGCTTTCAAGCACTCTATAAAGAAGGAAGAAACTGGAGAGAGAAGAAATAATGGGAAACTATGATACAGCAATGGGCTGCAGAATATATCCACCAGTATCCATAAAATGGGCCTATACATAAGGCATAGCTAGCTAATTTTGACCACGTAAGAGCTTATTTAAAAATAAAAAATAAAAAAAAAGGATCGTTGCCAAATGCCTCACCTTTTGGTAGAATTAAAGAAAAATAAAACAGTGCTTCACAGAAAAACAGGAAAGCATTATAGAAAATTATATTAAATACATAGACCTATCCAGATAATTCAAATGGAATAAATCTATTCACATTGAAAATATGGAGCTTACAGAACTTATGTTCTCTCTGCAGAAAAGTTAGCAGCAGACTTTTAAGATCAGAGCAACAGCATTGACTATAGGTAGAAGTAATTTCATATACTTCAACTCTTTTAAAAGAATTTCTATGCTTTCTATTCATTTAAACAAATTCTAAACATGAACTCCAAATTTCTATTAGGACAGTCACATATAAAACAAAAGAATTTTAATGAGTTTTCTTCCCAAAATACCCAGAGGTATAAATTCACATTAAGGATTAATGACCTGTCAGCTTGTACTTAAAGGAGAAAAAGAGACATTTTAGTTGTAGAAATTCAAAAATAAAAGAGTATGAAGTAAGAAAACTTATCATTTTTCCCTTTTGTGTCATAAAGAGAACTGACCTGATTTATTTGCTTTAAATTGGCCAAAAGAAAAATGGATTAGAGTTGGCCTTTTAAGCAAAAATTCATTCTGAGCAAAGTTTAATGACAAAATTAGAAGGCTTAGTCAAAAATACTGTTTTAGTCACTTAAGTGATATAGCATTAATGTCAGAGTCAAACATAGTATAAAAGGGAGAAGCTATTTACATTTTAGATTAACAGAACGTCTCCGATGAATGCTATAATGTCGAAGGAGTACCTCACTCTCTTAACCAAGCACGTCTGGTGGTAAGTGCCATAAAACTACTTGAACTGCTATTTCAAACCATCAATGCAATTTTGTCCCTATTTTTTAAAGTCTTAGCTATTTCAAGTAAAAGTTAATGCTTAGTTTTTTGATTCATTTACACTCGACGCACAGCCATGCCGGAGAAACTCCATCTGAGGTCCTGTGAATCTCTTTTCTTCCCTTTTGAATTGAGAAGGGATGTTGTGACAGCAGGAGACAGAATCCAAGGCTGAACAAGATGAAGTTGAATTTGAAACACAGAACCTTCAATGTTTAAATAGATTCTAAAATTGGAAGCTTTCATTATCCCACCCCCTAAGTATATGTGATACAGACACCAGGAAAACAACCTGTGGTATTGTTTGGCCTTCCTTTTCCATCTGGGGTTCCATCTTCCTTTTTGTGGGTATGCAGTCATGTGAAAGAAGTTAACAGATTCCATCTTTTTCCTTCAGAAAGAGACAACCTATTGACCAGACTGAGCAATCTTAAACTGAATCTGTACTGGCTCCACAAAAACATCTATGTGATGAGAGAAAATAAAATAAAATCAGTTCAAGTCGGAGTCCCAGCTACTTGGGAGGCTGAGGCAGGAGGATCACTGGGGCCCAGGAGTTGGAGACAAGCCTGGGCAACATAGAAAGACCCCATCTCTTAAAAAAATGTTTTTAATTTTGAAAATTAAAAGATAATAGTTTTGCCTAGAAAATATAAAATAAATTTGAGTATTTTATTTAGCTTTTCAGATAAATATTTCATGTCATAGACAAACAGAACACTTGGGGAAAAGGTGCAAACTGTGTACAGATTTTAAATAGACAATATGTACCTGAATAGCCTTTTTATAGCATTTTTGCCCTTCTGGTCCTGCTCAGAGCCTGAACACTTACAGGGCACATCATTAAACTAGGAGGTCCTAAGAACATCTTAAATCCTCAATAAATCTTTATGACACTCACAGTTCTATATACCACCAGAGTACACGTTTAAAGGTTTCCATGACATAGAATTGACCTAGCACTTTTTACTTTCCAGGAGCTTTATGTAATCACTGACAGAAGTGTGTAAAAATCAATTTATGTTCAATAAGGTAAATGTCAATGATATCTTTAAACATGAAGAGCCAATGGCATAGTTTATTTCCGGACATTCAAATTTTGATAGCTGATGACCTTAAATATTATTTGGTCATGATCCAAAAGTTCAGAGACATTTAATAACCTATAATTAACTGGAAGAAACTTCTAAAGTCATGGCATTCTCCTACTCAGAAGCCTTCCATGGCTCACAACTCCCTGCAAAAAGAAAGCTCATTGCATTAGTTTGGCATTTAAGAGCCTCCATAACTTGGTTCTAAACTACGTTTTCAGGCTGTTTGTACCTATCCATCATTCATGCCTTATGCTACAAAACATTCCCACTGTTCCTTGTTGCCAAATACATACTACACTTCCCCACCTATGCCCTATAGTGTTCTTTTTTTACTGTCTCTATCTGTTGACTCTTCAAGTCTAAATTGTGATAATCTGTTTATAAGGTAGTGCGGTAGTATGTATGTCAAGACCATTCATGTCATTTTATACCCTTAATTCCCAAACTTTACTTCTAAGACTCAGAAATAGAGATATAAATTTATTTAAATGTACAATAGTTGTTTAAAAACCTAACCAGTACCTAAAAACCCAAAGTTAGACAATTATATTGAAAATCACTACTCATCAATATAATGTATGATTGGTTTAAATAATGTGAACAGAGAGTTTTTAATGACAAGGAGAAATGTTTAAGACATTTGTTAAGTGAAATAGCAGGACAGAAAATTGCATGTACACAATATGATCTTAACTGGGTAAAAAAACTCAGAGAAAGACTGGATGGAAATATATCAAAACAATATCAGTATTTCTAGGTCTTGAGATTCAGGGTAATTGTTTTCTGCTGCTTTTTTAAACTCCCCTCTACAAAATTCCTGCATGTATTACTTTTAATCAGAAAAAAATAACATACCGAGGTTTTTTCAAATCCTGTATTTTAAGAAGATGCTTTCATGCTGCCCTCTGTAAAACCTTCTCAAATGACCCTTGATGGAATTAATTCCTTATTTCTCTGTGGTCTCATAATATTTCTTACTTCCAACTATTTTAATTGCATATTCTGTTTGATATATTTGTTGAATTTAATTGAAAAAAACTAATATATATCCATGTCTTAAAATTTTAAAAAACAGATCCAACTGAAAAGGAGGTTTCCATTATGTATTAGATGCTACCTGCAATAGAGTTTGATTTTCAACATTGCCTTGTTCACTACAAGCACATCTGCTTAATATCAGAGTCGCCTTTAAAAAATAAGCATCAGGCTTTACCTTCACAGCTCTATGTCCTGCTGTTTGTTTGATACCTTACACCTTAATAATAGACTGTCTTGCCATTAAATGCTGTATTATGATTATAGAACGAGGTGCTAAAATGTATGCAGGGATTAAAAAATAAGTCAGTAATTTTATCATAAGCACAGGAAGAAAAATCATGGCATAATTTTTCCAGCAAGCCTGTTCTGTTTCTTTTTCTCCAAATTGAATATATACATGTTTGTATTAGTCACTGCTTTAAATTTCTACATAATGTTTTACAAAATTCTCACCTTAGCCCTTAAACATTATTTGCTATTTTCATTATATCTGCAATATATATATTGCAATTATTTAATATAATTAGGGCATTGGAGGAAGTATCCAGATAAAATATATGACATCTACTTAATTTTGAATTTCAGATAACGATTCTTTTTTAAGTATATGTATATTCCATGCATTATTTAAGACATACTTAAATATTAAATATATAGATGAACACAAAAATTATTTGTGTTCATCTAAGATTCAAATTTAACTGGGTGTCCTGTTTTTTGCTAAATGTGCAACTCTGAGTTGGGGAGTGATTGCATATTTAGAGATTCCACAATCTGGCTAAATAACCTTTCAAGCCTACCCCGGGTAGCATTTCATTTCAACTCAGCAGATAGTGAACTCAGATATCTAAATTCTTCACATCCTTCCAAACCAAGTGTTTTTTAACAAATCCACCAACAATGATGCCAAGGAATCACTAGGACTCCCTAACCTCTCCAAATTCCAGAGCTTGAAGCTGCCAAGTCTATGGAGGAGAATTACGTACAAATTACCAAGCTTTGTTGTGTCTTACAGTTTTATTTTTATGCATTTATACTTAACAGAGGAACCAGAGATCTTTGACTTTACAAGCTCAAAATTTTTCAGAGTAGTTAACGCTTACTAGAGAACCAATTCTAATTTGTCCTTGTTCTGTTGTAGAAGAACAGTAGAGAGGGATATGTCCAGCATTTGTCCTTTTGGGACTCTTCTTTGACATTGAGATAACTGCTTTCTTAAGATTTTCCTCATTATAAAGTGACTCCTTTTTCCTCAATCCATCTCTTGTGGATCTTCTATGTCCTACAGGCTACTTAATATGCAATAAAGTGAATTCTTTTTCCCATCTCTGTTCCCCCCAAATTTCCCCTTTTCCTGTGTTTCTCATTGCCATCCATAAAGAAACCCTAATAAGTAATCACAAACATATTCTCAATGGGCATCCTCTTTACTACCCACTATCCCCATACCATATCAGTCAAATCTTTTCAGTTCCACTTCTTAAACATATCTGGGAGTGGTGGTCCTCACACTCTCCTTTACATCCCACTATTCCTGTCTTAGCCCAGACTCTCCTGTGACTTCGTCAAGCCAGTGTTTTTCAAATTTCAACATGCTATAGCTCACCTGGAGATATGGGTGAGGTGGGACCACATAATTCTAAGTGGGACCAGGAATTCCCATTTCTAACCAGAGATAGATTAGATTAGATTAGATTAGGTTAGATTAGATGGACAGATAGACAGAGACATATATACTGATTCTGTTGATACAGAAACCACCTTCTGAGTAGGTTATTTTTATAAACTCCCAAGAAGTCTTCCTTCAATTGCAATTCATCACAATACTGTTATTGTTCTTTTGGTTAAAATCTCCTTATGACTCTTTTGCCTACCAAATTATCAAAATATAAACCACCCAATCTACCATGACTGTATCATGTCCCATTCCTTTCCATTCCAAAGACCCACATTTTAAACTCTAACCCTACTCCACTTCTCTCTGCTGCTGAAACTCTTCCCTCTCACTTCCAGGCCTTTGTACATTCCAGGTCCTTTGTCTAAGGTGTGCTTAGAGTAATCTTTGCCTGCATAATTCCTTCTTCCTGTTGAATCTCAAATGTCATACTCTCTCTGTGAAACCTTCTATGATCCCCTCAGCACCAACTCCAAACACCCAATATGATTATCTGCACTTCCCACAATTGAGTGCCTTTGCACATCGCTTTCTACATACACTGATTACTATAGTATACAGGGTTCATCATGTACTAATTATTGTTCTGTGTATGTTATGTGCCATCTTCATAACAATCCTATAAAGTAAGTACTATTCTATCCCTCACTTCACAATGACACTAAAGCACAAAAAGATGACTTTGCCCAGGATCACACAGCTTATTCATGCCAGAGCCAGGTTTCAAGTCCAAAAGGTCTAGTGCTAGAATCTATCATCTTAACTATACTGCCTCTATTATCATAACTCACTTTAGTTACCAAGTTGAACTGCATGAAACTGCTGATATTTAACAGTTTTATATCAACAAAACATCAATCTCTTCTGAGGCAATTTTTCAAATAAATTAAGAACCATTCATGGGGAGAAGTATGTTTTTGTCATAAAATCCTGTGGATATTGCACAGGTTCTGGCACATAACTGGCACTCAATTGATCTTTGTTAAGTGAAGTAAAGACAGTAACAGCTCCATTTTGTTGAGGAGTGAATGCATGCTGGGCATTGTATCAAGTATTTTACATACATTGTAGTATTTAAACCTCATTACAGTCATGTACTATGGGTACTATTATTTTCATATCACAAATGATAACTCTAATGGCTGATAGAGGTGAATGTCCATAGACACGCAACCAGTAATAGAGCAAGGTAATACTGTAGGTATCCCTCTCCTAATAAGTAAGTTGTCAGCCTTCAGTGTTGAGTAGTGTGGGAACCTACAGAATATCATTTTTTCTTACCAAGTCAAACCTGAGTTGTGGTTCTAAAGATCTTGCCCACTCTAGGAAGAAGAAAAACCTCTGTTAGCTTATTCTGTAATTTTCTTACTTTGAAAACTTTGAAACACACACAAAAATAGAGATGAGTGTAATAATCTCCCATAGACCCATCATCCAGCTTCAAAAATTATTTACAACTTGCCATTCATGACTGCACCTGCCCTGCCACATTTTCTTTTATTACTGAACAGCTTTAAAGTAAGTCCCAAATATTATATCATTTTACTCATAAGTTTATCAGTATGTATTGCTAACATATATCTTAAAATAGTTATAAGATGATTATCACACTTAACAAAATTAATACCTCTAAATGAAATCTAATACTTGTCTATTTTTCGTTGATTGTCTCAGAAATATTCTTTTATAGTCATATTTGAATTTAAATCCTAACAACATATATCCCTTTCAATGGGTTGTTATGTATATTGTTTCTTTTAAAGTACAATGGCTCCTCCCCCTTTTCTATTTTTCTCATGACATTTATGTAGAACTGGTAGCTAGGTGTAGAAGCTTAATTAGATTTAGGTTCAATTATTTTTGCAAAACTTTCATAAGTAATGCTATACATGTACAGTGTTATTGATTAGAATGTACATAATGTCTGGTAATCCCAAATTGGTAGATTGATGTGATGCATCAGAATTGGCAGCCTGATGCATTAACTACTCTGTGTTCGAATTTCATCAAAATAGTTTTAAATTCATAGACTTTTGTTGTCAAGGGTCAATATTTTAAAGGCTTTTAAAATTATAATTTTTTTCTAATTCCATAATCCCCTTGCATTTGTTAACTTGGAATTCTTATCCATGATCAAATCCCTGTTGCATTGCTCAGTAAATGGGTCAGGTTACAAATGCAAAGATATCAAACATTGCACTCAGTACTCACTTGGAGGCAGACAAAAGTCTCTAGCTTTAGAAAATATTACCCATATAAGGACCAAAGAAAAAGCCCTCCATCAAACTGTAGTTGACATAGACCTCAAGTACCAGCAGGGTACTCAGTTCTTCACTGAACATTTTGGCACTGATTCAATAAATATTTATTCTGTTGAAATGAGAATTTTTTTTTTTTGGCTAAGAATGAAAACTTTCTTTTATGCATTATGTAAGGGATATTTGATGATATATTGCTTGATCAAAGCATCAAGTTTGGAGATTTACACACATACAAAATAACAGAACCACAGTCAGGAGGTCATAATGCTGTGAAAAGAAACAAATAAAAAATAGTCTCCTCATTGCATTAACATAGTTTACATGCAAAATACAGCCTTTTCTTTATGGATCTGCATGTAAGCTGCTATTTTGGGGCCTTGTGTAAAAATTTATCATTTAAAATATTTGCAGAAAGCATGAGATTTTTAAAAATCATAGCATCAGGAGGGAGAATGTAGCTAAAGAAAATACATTATTAGTTCTTGTTTGCCTATTCATTCGAGGAAATTGGGACCTAAAGAGAGACATACAAGAGAAATTTTAAATGCTGAAAACATTTGAGAAAATAAAATTCCAGCATCTTGGTTTAGAACCAGTTATAGGCAACAGAGGTTTCTACCATTCTCAGGACATTTACAGTTAGTATCACATAATCTGCTCTATTTTATTTACCTGTATTTAAAGGACTTATGATGAATATCAATTTTAAAGCTATATATTATATCTATCCCTGAAAATAGCATGGGACATTGAAAAAAGCCTCACCCTGCAATTCAGCAAGCTTATTTTCACCCACACAGATTATCTGTATTTGGTCAAATTATTTTCTATAAATATAAAGAGGTTGGACTTGATTTGGAATAGATGATGTAAGGCCACTCCTAGCTCAGACTGCCTATGATTTTGTTAAGTGCCACACTGAAAACAAAGTACCTGATTGAAATTAGTCCAGTGAAATCATGCCCTGAGCAACACTGAAAGACCATATGTTCTCCTTTAACTAAACTATATTTAGGTCGATTATAAGAACATCACACTCCACATAGCCACACTAGCAGGAAACTAACCTCAGAGAGCACCTCAGAGAAATATGCAGGCTTCGGTCTGGTGGCACTGAATACCCAAAAAGATAAAATTATAAAGTTTGAAAAGATGTGGCATAAGTCAAAATATTTCAATATTTTGTTGCTTTATAGTTTCACGTTTTTTCTTTAGTTTAAAAGCAAACTAACATCTACTTTAGTTACTGGATAAAAATGTTCTGGTTTAGAATGAAACAAGGTATATGTCTAACTCATTGTGATTCTATAGAAATAGTCCCATTCTAAGGATTGCATATCAGATACACAGGTGGTTAGTCATTGTGGGCCCTGCCCACAGCCTTTTCCACAAAGAAATGTAATGCTCATAATTCTTAGGTGCAGTATTTACTATAAGACCCCTGCAGAAATGATTTGACCAGAGGTGGGAACATGAACCAAAGGCAAATAATTCATACTTAGCAAGTGATCTTTGAAAGGACCTGTTATTTAAAATAAAATGAAACAAGGCTTCTCAAGAAATGGTTTCTAGAAAACCCAAAAGAACTTAAACTGTTATTTGGGGGAGATAAAATCATATTTAGAGTTGGAAACATAAGATTTGAAGCAAGCTAACAGTATAAGGGACCAGAGCCAAACCAGTTAGTAGAAAGTGTATAATGAAGATTCATAGAAAAGCAAAGCTTCTATCAGAGATGTGTATGTGTGAGAGATAAAGCAGACAGTCAATAGAGAAGCCTGAATGTTTCACTAAAATTTCAGGCCACATGAATCTTTAAGTATTCTTTTTTCCTTCTTGTTCTTGAAACAATTTGAGTAAATGATGGATTTCTGTATTAGTGTTCTCCAGAGGGACAGAACTAACAGTAAATACATAGATGATGAAAGAGAGAAAAAAATATGAATGAATATGAGGTTATTAGGGGAACTGGTTCAGATGATGAGGGGAGGCTAAGTCCCATGACCCAGGCCACCTGTAAGCTGGAGACTCTGTGATACTGGTAGCATGCCTCAGTCCAAGTCCAAACACCTCTGAATCAGAGAAGCCAATAGTGTAATTCTTAATTCAAAGCCAAAGGCCTTCAAACTCATGGGGACCACTGGTGTAAGTCCGAGAATTGCAAGGATGGAGGACCTGGGGTCCTAGTGTCTGAGAGCAGGAAAAGAGTGTCCCACCTCCAGGAGAGAGAGAGACCAATTTGCCTTTCTTCTGTTTTTATTCATCCAAGGCTCCAACACATTAGATGCTGCCCACCCAACTTTAAGGTAGATCCTCACTACTTAGTCCACTCAAACTCACATGCTAATCTCCTCTGGAAGCATCCTCACAGGAAAGCCCCAAAATAATGCTTTACCAGTTTCCTAGGTATTCATTAATTCAGTCAAGTGGACATTTAAAATTAATCATCACAGTCCCTGTCCATGCAGCCAAAGTTAAACAACAGGTTTAATTTCATGGTCCTCCAAAAGAGAGCACCACAGTGTCATTACGTAGAGAAGATTCCAATGATTCCATCTGGACAAGTGTCTGAATCATCAGAATCGATGGTGCCAAAGAACTAGAGAGACTGAAGCTCCTTTGCTGGAGCCTCTATGAGAGACTCAGAAAACACAATGCTGTGCTTACTTAGAAAGCAAAGTGGAAAAGAAGGAAGCAATAACAACTGGATTCTCTTGACAGTAAAGTCCTTATCTGGCATCATCCTACCTACTTCGGAGTAATCAGGATGCCCCAAACCAACAGAATTTCCAAGGGAAACTGTCAGCACTTTAAGACACACAAAGGATCCCCCATTCCTAATTCAAGGAAGAGAGTTAGGCTACAGTGAGGTTTGTGGGAGAATACTAAACTAAATGAATAATTTAACACCTTTGTTATTTAATTTGTGGCCCTAAAATTCACCAGGAATCATAGAAATAGAAAGCCAAACCCACTGTAAAGTTGTGCTTCGCAAAACTCTCATTGAAAGCAACCATGGGCCAAGAGGTAGTGTAAGTTTATTCCACAAAATATGTTGTGAGGGCACCTAAACACACCAGTGAAACACCCAAAAAAATAAAATTATAAAGTTTAAAAAGATGTGGCATAAGTCGAAATATTTCAATATTTTGTTACTACATAGTTTCACATTTTTTCTCTAGTATAAAAGTAAACTAACATCTAGTTTGGATAAAAATGTTCTAGTTTAGAACACAACAAGGTTTGTTATACCTAAACCCTCTCTCCTTTATATTTGAATGTATGTCAGACTCATTGTGATTCTATAGAAATAGTCCCATTCTAAGGATTGCATAAGCTCTTGAATCAGATTTAGGCAACAAATCTAGATTCTATGTTTCAATTTCTTTATTGACTTATGTCTTCCTTGCTTTGTTTGGCTTTAAAAATACTAAGATCATGCATTGCATGCTTAAAAGATGGGTATAAGACAAACTCTTTGCAGTGATGTTCTTGGTAAATACTCTTGAGAGAAAAGAAATTGACACTCAAATGGCAGCAAAATCACATTTTGATGTTTTGAAAGGACCCACCCAGAGTGACAGTGGGCTAGAATCCATCCATCATCACTCTCCAGGTTTTTGAGAAAGACCCTGAAAACTATGAGAAAGAAAACATGAGAAAGAACACTCAGGGCCACATCTGATTTGTGGTGCCGTTTTATATGCCACAGGTGACTGGGCAGGAAAGAGTTCTCAATAAAAGCTCCCTATTTTATTACTACTGCTACCTCTAATCCAAAACTTAAGGGACTCTTGAAGTCTACTTGTTTACTTTCTGAGAGGACACAGTCCAGCAAATAATAGAAAAAGATTCAATAGAATAATTCCAGAACTGGCATTGTATGGAGCAAAATCATCCTATGTCTCCTGCTTCTTCGCTTATTGCCAGCAAAGACTGTTACAAACTCTGGTTTCTAAAAAGCACAGAGTGCATATTCTTTTTAAACTTGAGCAGTAATTGACTAGCTCTATCTAATGAGATTAAGAAAGAAATGGAACACACTTCACATGGATTGAGTTCTGGAATAAAAGAAAAGTATCCTGCCTTAATGAATTGCCAGTTCGTAAAGCATTCAAGTGACGCTTATTCTTTTCCCTCCTTCTTGATTTTCTCTTCCTATTAGGAATTTGAAGTAAGTGTTCAATCCAGTGGGGATTTACTAACCGAGTACAGTGTTTACTAACCGAGATGGCAGCCAGGATCCCTCAGTTTGAGATATGCTTTCAACTAGGTGTTGCCAACTTTCCTTCCAGATGGCTGTTAAGCACCCACAACCTACAATCAACACAGCTTCTGGCAGCAGTTGGGAAGAGCCATGAGCAATGTCACATCCCGAGGAGAAAGCCAGCAAAATCATCCCCTGTACAGTCATTCTCAAGTACCATACGCAGTCTACTTTTATTAACAGAACTATTTAGAATAGGCATGAAATTAATTTACTGCTACACTGGTTTAAGACATTTATTTTTAAAATTAATTCTGCAATTGGCTTTAATCTGTTTTGCTATAGGAGACTAGGATGGCAAACAGACAATGAAGAAGAGAAACTATACAGCCCCATCAGAGTAAGCGGATGGCAAGGTGATTGATATTTCTGCCCAAGGAGTGAGCAGATAGTCAAAAAGCATGGGCTAAATCTATAATTTTTGTGCTCTGGAGACAAGAAGAAGGATTGGAGGTGGGAAGTTTCTTAGTTTTATGCAATGGAACTGAGAGAGGCATTTTGCCTGTTCTTTGCATATATTCTACCCTATTCAAATTCCAACTGGCAGTGAAGAGTTCTGGCATTGGCTAACTGAAGAAGCATCACTTATTTGTTTTGTGGCTGTTTTGCTCTTTTAATCTCAATGGCCCATCAATTTTTAACTAAACTCCCTCCAGGGTTTATGGTTTGGGCAAGCCAGTTAACCACAATAAGTGGCATTCCCAAAGAATTTCTGCGTGCATTATTGGAGATCACAGTGGCTGCCTTGGACTCCAGGTAAAAAGATAAAGCATTTGCTGGGGATATTTGTCTCAATCTATAGAGAAGGAGGAATTTCCAAATGGGTAACCTTTTCCCCCAACCAGAATCACCCCAAGGAAATTTGACTTCTCCTAAAATCCTTTCCCTTTACTAGCTCTCATACTAGCTCTCCACATTTTTCACACCTTATTGCTCATAGTCAGAAAGTGCTTCCCAGTCTTGTTTCAATCCCTTCTGCATCCTCCTTTCCTATGTCACCAATAAAAATGGTAACATCAACATATTATACTTTCATAAGTTTGTATTTCTGTAATGGAATACACCAATTTTGTTGCTCATTCTAGGCTCTAACTAGGAGCACATATATCCAAATTCTTAGTTAGTGGGCATTCTCAAAGAGCTCTAAGAATTCAGACACAGTGACTGAATATAACCTACATAAAATTAGGCTGATTTTTGCCTTAAGGCACAGTTTCTTCTTTTTTAAAATACACAACAATGTTTTTCTTCTCCTAATTAAGTAGTGCTGTACGCTAGAAATCAGATAAAGAATCCAAGGACCCAAAGTTTAGAACAGGAACTGGCAGTTTTCTTTGCAATGTGTGATAGAGAATTGGTTTCATTTTGACCTCCTGAGGTTTGACTAATTCTGTTACAGATTTGGAAGTCAATGTTCTGTCTTGCATATAAAGTCAAAAGATTTAATTCAAATAAAAAGCAGAACTAAGTATGTATACGCTTATTGGTTAGAATTCATAACTTAGTTATCTACTGCAGCCATTTCTAAAACATGATGTTAGAGCCATATTTATTTTTACTTTTGATGGCATCTTTTCTGCTTATAGAGATAATACATGTCATTTTTTAAATTGAGAGATTCAGAAAAAACATATAAGTCATTGACATTCTCACCACCCAGAGATAACTAGAGATATGTTTTTCCAATCTTTTTGAATATATGCACATACCAATACACATTTTTCAACAACACTAGCTTATATTAGATGTATTTTTTATACCATGAGCATTCCCATTTATATTAAACATTATCCATTAGGATATGTTAAGACAATATCCATTAGGATATCCATCAACTGTATTTATTTTTAGATTTATTTTAAAGTTTCCATTTAACATCACTCAAGCACAGGAATATGTTAGTCATTAAAGAATATCTGTAAAAATCACATTTAAGAAACTTATGGTTTAAAAAAAGAAAAGAAGGAAGAAAAACTCATTTCATTATCAGAAGGGCTGAATTCAGAGTTATAGAGGAAAAGGAAAGTAAGTTAATCAGTTGCTTCAAGGAAATGAATCAACCATTAAAAATCATGCATTTACAAAGCTCTCTTTTGTAAGGCATCTCTTTTGCTGAAGTACTTTTGTTAATATTATTCATCTGCCTGGAATAGACATCAGCTCCCCTGCCTAGCTCAATCCTACAGATTTTTTGAGGATCAATATTTTCCATCTGGCCTTTCCAACTGTTCCAACCTCTTCTTAAAAAGCCTCTTCAATCTCTTGGGAGGAAGCTGATGTATAATGGTTAAGAATATAAGGTTGATCTTGAGCAAATTAAAATTTAAGGTTTTTGTGCCTCCAGTTTCCTATCTGCAAAATGGTAATAAAATATCCCCTTCCTCACAGGGTCATTACAAGGATCATAAGTCAACAGCATGCCAAGCACTTAAAATGATGCCTGGAACAGTATAGATATTCAATAAATGGTAAGTGCCGTTACCTGTAACTCTCATTTCGACGCTTAATATTGTTTGACCGTAGTAACCATTTCACTATGTGTATGTATATCAAAACATCATGTTGTTAAATATATACAATACCTTTTTAAAAAATCATATACTGCTTTGTTCCTTTGTTTCTCAGAAACACTTTCCCAATTGTTTGCCCATTTTCTGCAGTTTTATTCTTTTGGCACCACTCTCTTTTTATGTAAATACCTAAATTTTTCCCTGCCTGGTGCTCTACACTTTTTTTCTCTTTTCTTCCTGTTGAGAAGTCATGGACCTTTACAAAACCTCATTATGCCCTCTAATCATCTAAGGCTTTTGACTGTCAGCCTGGAGTTAGGGAGTAGTCTAGCAGAAAAGTCAGCCTCAAAAGATTCAGTCTGTGAATCTGTTTCTGCCAACAGGCTCCCTATACCATGTGACTCGACCCATTTTATAATCTTTGCTCATTTGTTTTCACCCTTGGGCTGAATGTCTCAGGGCATCTCTCAGGTGGCAGTTGAGTCAAAAATAAAATGTACTACTACATTCTTTGGTACACTATTCTAATTACTGAAAACAGCCCAGAGGAGGGAGGGAGGGAGCGAAAGAGAAAGAGAAAAAGAGAAAGAGAGAGGTGTGTGTGTGTGTGTGTGTGTGTCACACACAGGCTTCCCTCATCTCCAAAACTGAGTGGTATAAGAAGTAAGGAGACCCTACCTAAGGGCAATTTGCTACACAGCTAGCTCAGCAGTTGTGAGTGGTTCTCCCTCACCAACCAAATCTCCTTGCTAGAATCATTTTTCTCTTTTTAGAGCTTCAAAACACCAAAGCACAAGGAAGCATTGAGTTACAAGTATCAGAGCCCAGCTGAGTCCCTGTGTGTGCATCTGTGTATCCTACTGGGAGAGTATATAGAATTCCCGTAGTTATAATTGGTGCTGCTGCCCTTCGGCTTAGAATTGCATTACTTGAAAAGCAGAGGGGTTGCTGTTGTACTTATGATCATTAATATTTCAATCCAGAGGGGCCTGTTTCCTAAACCCTAGGAGAGGTAACAAAGGTTAGCATAGTGAAACTCAGCCAAAATGCTGTAACCTGCAGCCAGATGTGTTATGAATAACAATGTGTGGAAGAAATAATACAACCAGATAAGGAGAACAAGCTTATATTGTTAAAAACCTTAGCAAATTGAGGTTTTGTTTAAGTATGTGGGAGCTAAATGCCAAAGAAAAGCCCCCTGACCTAAGCAGCTTGCTGAAAGTGGCTGCAAATAATTCAACAACTCTGCCAGGAAAGTTACACACAAAAGGTTGAGAAAAGCTGATCTAATAGATCAACTAATGGCTTGGAAGGAAGTTATAGAATCAGACGTCTCATCCCAAGCTCCTCTCCCTCTCCCCCTTCCTTGACTTTCCCTCAGGGCCCCATTGCCTTGGAAAAGAAATTTAACTTACACACTGCAGGAAGGATAATAAATACTTGCCAACAACCTGCCATTGGAGGGCGTAACAGTAATAATGTGGATTCAAGTACGTGGCTGCTTCTGAAATGAGAGCATTCCTATGACCACAGAGTATATTCCCTTGCAGTCTGTCACATCAAACAAAATAATAAAGATCACACTACATTTTTTCTAGAATTAGAGTGTGTTCTTTAGAGAGTCCATGTTCAGCTACTCTGGTTTTCAAATGTCAACAGTCTTTGAAATATCTAATGCCAAGGAGTAAAGCAAAGCACATCTGCATTATAGTGTGAGAAGGTTGGGTCTGAGAAATCAAACTTCACAGCTTGTAATTTTTTGATAATACTAGACTTCTACATATGCTATTATTTCGTATATGACCTGACTATACTACGAATATCGAAAATAAGTGGATTATTCAAGATGTGCAGAAATGAGTTATATTAACCTTTCAAGCAGAATTCTGTTTTGTAGCTGAGGCATCAAACTAAAATGAAAAGGAGTCCTTTGTTTTCTTCATAAATAATGCCTAAAGACGGCAAATGCATGGCTCTACCATTACCATTTTTCTCTCCCTACTTCATGGTAGATATCAATAATCGATTCTGGCAATCTTTCATGTCAGCCTAGTTGTAATTTCAGAAAAACTACCAATACAAATGGATCAGATTTGGCAGGCAAGTTGACTACTGGCCCAGTATGCTATGCCCACTTCAAATTGGTGACATCATGATGACTCATTCTGTATTAAGTGACACATTTGAGTTTCTATGACTGAAATCCATGTCTATGTAGCATTATCTTGAAGGAAAAATAGAAGGTGAAGTTTACAGACCTAAGCCTGTAAGGTCTACACTTGGCTCTGCTAAGGCACCAGACCCACCCCCAGTCTTCTATCAACACTGAATGGATTAGTGGCATCTAACTGAGGAAAAAAGCTCATGTACCTGTTAACTTAGCGCTGAAAGTTTTAGGGAACTCAGCTAAGACAAAAATGAGTGTTCTCAGCATAAATTAATCACTGTGTCTTAAGAAAATAGGGAGAAAATAGGAACCAAAAGAATTTATATTTTTATTAAATTTGGGCATCCAAATAATGAGTTTGTCTGGTGTTTATGAATTTTAATGAAAACACCTAAGGCAAAAGCATGTCTTACCAATTTAAGGGAAATTGTAAATACAGATCTTCTAAGACACTGGGGAGGTGACAGAAGAAAGGACTCTACTTTTTCAATCAAATTAAGACTTTTTTGTATGTTCATATTAATGTTCTAAAATTAGATTCCAGCGGGGCATGGTGGCTCATGCCCATAATCTTAACACTTTGGAAGGCTGAGGTAGGAGAATCACTTGAGACCAGAAGTTCAAGAGCAGCCTGGGCAACATAATGGGACCTTGTCTCTAAAAAATTTTAAAAATTAGCCATGCATGGTACCTATAGTCCCAGCTACTCAGGAGGCTGAGGTGGAAGTCACTTTAGCCCAGGAGTTGAAGGTTATAGTAAGCTATGATCATGCCACCGCACTCCAGCCTGGGCAACAGAGCAAGACTCTGTCTCAAAATAAAATAAAATAAAAAGATCCCAATATTAGGATGTAATCAATATTCTATTGGTTTTAATTTTTTCCTGCAGTTCACTATACTTCCAAAAACAGATCAAAACAAACAAACAAACTATAGCAAGATAATCAACAGAAAAGATGGCAGTCATCTATGAAATAAAATGAAAAGCAAGCAAGAAAGGTAGGCAGTTTAAACAATCGATTCTTACTAGAAAATACCTTGAAATCTGCTGTAGGCTGATGAAACTTAATTTAAAAATAACAAAGAAAAATGAAACTTATTAAATATCAGTAACAATCACATAAAAGGAAAAGGTTGTGCTCATAGGTGACTTGAGCCTATGAGATATAAGAATCTAGCTCAGTATGGAGCCACATTCAAAGGTTTAAAGAACTAAACCTATTTGTAAGAAAAGGCTCTAAGAACAAAGAAAGAGACCACACTGGAAGCATTGTTAATAGATATCATTTTATGTAGTAACTAAGCTTTATTGGCTCCAATGTCTCCTAGACATTAAAAAGATAAAATTAAAAGCCAATTTTACTGTTAACCATTTACTAATATTCTCTCCCAAGCCCCAGCTGCTCTAACTCTTCAAGTCTAACAGGATGTCCAGTGGCACCTGAGCAAAACACTCTGGAAGATTTACAACTCGCTTCCATTACCTACAGGAGTTCCCGCCTCCCAAAAAGACTTGTTAATGTTTGCCAAAAAAACCCAGATAAAATGTGTCACCGAAAAAAATAACCAAATAAACGATACAATTTTGACTCTTGAAAGCTGATAATAAAGAAACCCATATAAAACCTAATTGTAAGAATTTAAAATCAAAATGTTGCTCATACATAAATTTCATAGAAATCTCTCTCAGATTTTATTAAGAAAATATCAAATTAGGGAGGACAGAAGAGAAATTTTAATAACAAGCCTTTTTATGTGTGTGAAGTGCTTTGAACCTTTTTTTATGATAGGACTGTGGGGGCAGAGAGGATAATGGTCTACATAGAAGAGATTAAGTACATTCAAAGCTGGGGATAAACTGGGAGGAACTGATCAGAAAGTAAAGAAGCAATTGCCTGGATTGATTTTCTGTATGCCTTTACATCGTACTAAATCTGCAGAATGTTTTTGCACAAAGAGGAAAATATGGGGTCTAGCATTCTACTGAATCCTGAAAAGTGAGCTGAGCAGTTTATGTCGCTGTATATGAGTGATGTGAGAGATGAATTTCACTGGAGGTTTGTCCTGCCTTTAGAGGGTAGCAGCTACTTGAGAAGGAAATGTTTTTACTGCACCAGTTCTGTGCAATACTCAAAATACCATTAAAGGAAATAACACTGGGTAAAACCCTATTACTGCTGGGTACATTACACACAGTAAATTATTCTGTCGTCAAAACCCTTAAAGGCGGTTGTCATTACCTCTATTCTACAAACCAAGAAACCAGACCCTGAGGGAAGGGGTCAATAATTTACCCAAGATTAAAAAGATTGCAAAGGAGTAGCTAGGATTTTGACCAAGTCTGTCACAGGACCCAAAGCAAGCATGACCCCAGTATACCATGCAAGCCTCCTTCTGAATGTTTTAAAGGAAGGTGTTGATTGACATTGTTATGAGATATTTGAGATTGAGCCTGCCTTAGGAAGAGGGGTCTAATCACATTGTTGTTGTTGTTGTTGTTTTAACATTTAAGCATTTACAATGCATGCCCTTTTAAGACTAACAAAAGCCCAGGATGTACCCACATGAACAATGCTATATCACAATCACAGAGGTTTCAACTATCCCATAAGCACATGTATGGACCCAAACACAGGTTCTTAACCTCTGGACAAGTGACCACTGGTATTTCTCATATCTCTGTGCTACATTACAATGTATCATTCTATGTAGTCATTGACTAGGAAATAGGAGAGTTAAGCATATGTGTTATGAACTTAGACGACTTCAATTCATATCCTGCCTTTGCCTGTTAATAGTTATGACCTTGAGCAAGGTACATTACCTCATTGTATCTGTTTCTTCATCTGGAATGGGGACAGGAATAAATGTCTGACCCATAAGTTGTGAGAATCAAATGAGAAATCATGTATAAGCCCTTTAGCCCATGCGTGAAGCAGAGTAAGCATTAAATAAATGTTAACTATCATCATTGGTTTGAAAAGAGTTCACTACCAAGGGGTTTCCATGCTTTATGTAATGTGACTTTGTGTAGTTTTATTAGTAACGCCACATGTAGCAGTCTGTATTTTCCAAATACCTATGTTTAAAACAAGTGTGGTTTTCTGCAATACTATCACGTTACTTCCCCATAAAGAGGTAGGGTTTGTTTCTGATGATGTAATATTGTGTCAGTTCTAGACATACATAGTCCTTAACTGGTCAGTTAGTTTTTACTTTCTGCCTGCTGGAGCATTCTCAGAACTCATTGATCACTCTGTAAGAAAGCACAATTAACCTGGTGGAGGGGCCCACATGAAGAGAAATCAAAGCCCCCAGACAATACTTGCAGCTGAACTCCCAGCAGACAACCAGAGCCAACTTGACAGCCAGGTGAGTGAGCAATCTTGGAAGTAGATGCTCCAGACTCAGTAGAGAGAAACTCCAGCTAACATCACACACAGCAGAGTTGAGCAATTACTTCCAAACCCCGCTAAATGGTAGATGATTGTTGTGTCAAGTCACCCAATTTGGGGATAGTTTGTCATGCAGCAGTAGACACCCAGAACACACACTCTATGTAATCACTCTTTTCCATTTTCCTGATGCTCACCTTCTCTGAGTGGGGGCCCATCATAAAGATACTTATTTTTGGATCAATAGCCATAACATGTGCTGAGTGCCTGTTGTTTGCCAATCACTGGCCTATCCTGGATGGAGGGAAGAAGGAAGAATACAACTGCATGAGTAAATATGTTCCTCCCCTCAAGAGCCTATATTACAGTTAGAGAGAATGACTGTCCATAGTTAACAAATATTTAACCCCAATGCAAATTATACGGTCTAAACTAGATCCATTTGTTCCAAATACAGATAGAAAGCCCAGCGGGGCATAGGACATAGACAGGAGAAGCTTAGATATGAAATGCTTCCCCAAGAGTTAGATAAGCCAGATTTTTTAAGATAAAAAATATAAAGTAGACACACAGGAGTCAGGCAGAGAATACATTCAGTAAGTGAGAAATAACAAATGCAAAGGTTCAAAACTGGTAATGAACAAGTTATAGCCAAGATCTGTGAAGGAAACTGCCTAAATTCTAGCAGAGGGTCCTTGCCAAGAAGAACAAAGAAATGAGGTTGGGGAGATTGGACAAGAGGTCAACAAAGCTCTACTCCAAGCTTTTACAGCCTGGTGTGCTTTGGCCTTGGGAAAGTTTTTCTTTTCTCCTTTCAGAAAGAAGCCTCCTCTCCAGCTCTCAAAGACAAGCAGCCTGAAAAGTGACTTAGGTGCTTCTGTCATATAATGCTTGGTCTCTTTACAAACTGGCTTGCTGTGTTTTACTCAGCAGTCTGTGTCATCTCTTTTGTGGAATCAGGATTGTTCAAAATCTACTCGTATCTTCTGCCTGGTGTCTTCTGTCAGAGGTGTCTAAGCGGATTCCTTACACATCCATCAAAGAGACACACTTCAAAATGGGAACTAAAAGCAAAGTGGCCATATCGATAAAAGCTGCTCTTAGTTGATTCACAAATGCAGCCGCCAATGGACTGCTGAGCAGAAAATAACTCCCACTGGACTTCAGTCTATCAGTTGTGTGTTAGTTTTCCCCAACCAGTGAACTGTATTCACTCCTGACCATTAGAACCACAGGTTCTTGACACCAGCATATCTGGGTTGCATTCAGTCCTTTCATTCAATGACTTTTATTAAGGACCTACACTTTTTCAGAAACGAAGCCAAACCAAACCACACTGCCTTCCAAGGACCGCCCTTCCCTACTATCAAGCTCTGGCAGAAGATGACATCTATGTGTTTCTTGATCCAAAAGGGATTTAACACCCCTGTGATTCAAGACGTCATGGCAATTTCCATCAATTTGATATCCCTCCTAAAATTCTAATAGGATCAAGAAAAAATTTAAACTGGAATTAGAAAAGTTAAGATCTTGATTGTTTCTTTCATTTTTTAAATCCTTGAAGTTTTGTTTCACATACTGTTACAAACGTAATTGTTCTGGTGAACAGGCTGTATTATTTCAAGCGAAGAGCCTTCCTAAAGAATGGAAGGACTTTATACTTAAAAAGCCAAAGAATTCAGGAAATAGATCAGCCATGTTCTGTTTTTTAACACTAAAACAGATATCTCTAGAGCCTCTTTTCTACCCAAATACAGTTTTGCTTTTCCTGAAATGTGAACATAAGAAAGGATGTGGAAGTATGTGGAAAATGGATAACACATATTAATATACTAAAAGCCTATTATAAATGTATTTATGGACCGCAATTCAGGGTACTGAGGGCTGTAGCTCATTTACCCACTCACATCACCCAAAAACATGTACAGCCCCATAAGCACAACATTCTCAGTTTCAAATCCTAAGAGCACCAACCGGCTCATTCTGATGGATGTGAGTCAATCGCACACCATATGGTCGGTATTGCTCCTCCTCTGACAAGTGCATCATCCCCAGGTTTGGATCACATCTGTCTCATTAGACTGAAGGATTGCCCCTGGCTATTACTGTATTTTAGACAACTTCGGTGTCATCCTAAATGCCTGAAGGTTAACACCTAAGCAATGATAGTATCTAACATTGGCATAGTCTTATTTTTTTTGCTTTTTTCTTCCATAATGTTTTAAGCTCCCTGAGTCTCACATCTTGTTGAGACCAAGATCTTACTTAGCTCTTAACAAGCATAACTCCACCTATAATCAGTTTGTGTACCTCTTACAGCATAGTAGATTAAAACCACACCTCAGCCACTGACATAACCATTTCAGCTTTCTAGAGATTCAATACTAAATTCCACAGTTAAATCAAAGGATTATTTTCCTAAGAAATGTTCTTGGAAATAAATATAATTGAAAAATTTGTCCAGTGCCACAGGAAATCTTAACACTCATTAGAGAATTATGTGATGATTTGGAATTAGTAATAGATCTCAACTTGGGGAAACCTGTAGTTTGTTTTATTTTTATCCAACAGAACAAATGACTACACTGATCATGACTCAAAATGATGTTTTCAAACCAAGGGTGTTTGAACATCTTAGCCTGATGGGACTTGGTGATTCATTAAATCTGTGGAGATAAGCTAGCTGGAAGATTTAAGGAAAAGACAGTATTGGGTGGATAGATGAAATTAGAGATGTACTGCCACATATATTCTAAATTATTACCCTGAGGAAGTTTGCTGGGCAGTCTCTCCATTCCTTTAAGGCCCATTCTGAATTAAGGCTAAAACCTGGGTATCTTCCTTGTAAGTCAATTAGTCATAAAACTGGCCTAGCCTTCAAGTCAAGACTATGTCAAATAATATTTAATCCAACAAGCATTTATTTACTAATGATTATGTACCAGCCAATTTCTGCTCCATCATTTTAAATATAGAAAATTATTAGATTGTTTCTGGCTTTCTAATACACATAATAAGCAACAAAAATATGCCCACCACCTTCCTCAGAAAAAAAATAAGAAACTTTCATTAAAAGCTACCAAATTTCCTTTGGAATATAAATTTTTAAACCCCAGTGAAGACAAAACTGGTTTGCCCACTGGAATTCACTGTCCATTCAATCCATTAAGGATAGAGAAATAAATTTGTTTGTCCAGCTCTGCTTTTTTTCTTTTTCAGCCAAAGAGAATCTGCACAATTTCCAAAGGCAGCTTCACTAAAAACTGCTTTTCATTTTCTCTTTGCCTCTAGTTAAGTTTTATAAAAGGGATCATTGGAGGGGAATCTGGTACACATGTGCTCTCTTTCTTCCTTCTTCCATTTTGTGGTTGTATTTAGTTTTTTGTAAAAATGGCTGTCTGACTTCCTAAATAATGGACCTTTATTAATTTTCAATACACTTCATACATGACCATTAATACCTGCATCTTTTAAAAAAGGAAAAAATAATTTCTTCCAATCTGATTTGCTTAAAATGTATTACATAATGTCCTGAGATGTAATCTCCTAGGCAAAGAGCAAATACAAGCAGATTTCAATTAAGGGTAGTCGAATGGTGACATTGAAGGAATTGTGGAAATAAATACAGTGCAGTAATCATGCAAACATGAAAACCAAAACAAACTGAATATTTTCCTGTGCCCTCACATGCAAGAGAAAAACTTGACAGCACACAGCATATTTTTAAATTGTAGAACTGATTGCCCATTTTAGAGTGAAAACAGTTCAAGAAATCATAACTCTACTCAGCACAAGGTTAATGCTATTTAAAATGCAAAAGCCAGGGAAATGGTACCCATATTACCTGGTATTTTTGCCATTTATGTACCCGGGGCAGACATGTTTATCTTTCACCTTGACATCTGATTGCTGTGCTAATGCCATTTAAAACTAGATGGAAGAAAATTATGTTCTCCTAAGAAGTTGACTGATTATTTTCTTTAAAGAAAAGGAAAAAAAATAAAGATAGCCATTTTGATTCAAACAAAGTGCTACATAGAAACCTCTGAGTATAAATCACATCAGGCCTCTATAATTTTTGCTTGCTATCGGTTATTGCTGGGATAATTGCATAGGAACACTATTTGTGTAATTGTCAGCAGTAGTATTCCTGGACCAAGGACCAAGGCCTCCTGCAGATTTCTACAAATCATTACTCTCCTTACAGTTTGTGTGGTTTTGGTGGTTTTTTTTTTTCTTCTGCAGATAATTGGAGTTAAGCCAAATAGAACTATTGTTCTCAGACTTGGGAAGATTCACATTAATTTCTGAAAAGTACAGACAAATTTTGCAGCTAAGCAAACTGTGTCTTTTGTTTAAGAAAAAAGAGACATCAGAGGATTTAAGGGAAAAAATGTTCAAAGAATATGTATATCTTTAAAGCTATAGATCTACTTGAACAAATTGAAAGCTGACTTGGTGAACAAGGTCAAGAAAGCTATTAGACTGTTTAACCTAAAATGGTTGGACATGGAGAAAAAATATTTGACAATATTTGTACAACTCTGTTTTCTTGCTCATCTGTTTGCTCTTCAAAGTCGTTATAATGCACTGTAGGAATTCAGAAACAATGAGCAGTTAGAGTAGTAAATAAGACTTAGGAATGAAACATATTCCTAAATCTTATTTTAAAAGAATGTATTTCTGTTTAAAAAAGAATGCATTTCCCTTCTTCCAAAATTGTAAAGGATAATTTCCTCAAAATTGTAAAAGATAACTGTAAAGGATAATTCTTATTTAAACAGAATATTTTACCTTGTTCCAAAATCGTAAAGGATAATTCTGCATTATTTATAATTCATCACCATTTTATAAGATATTATAAACATGGTATTTGTTGCACCTAAATCTTTCCACATATCTCATTTTAAAAAGTCTGGCTGAATTTTATTTAGTAAAGGAAAGCTTTTAAACTCCTTGTGAAGTTGATTGGCATTTAGCATGTTTTGCTTTAACCAAGTTTGTTTAGAATTCATCATTTTGATCATAACATACAGTAGCAAACACTTCTTTAATATTTAGATCTTAGACAAAGGATATGAGTAGACAATTCATTTGTAAAAGAGGAAACACAGATGACAAATAGTTTAAAAATAGAAATTGAATAGAGTATAATAGTTGACCTACTAAATTAACCAAATATTTTTAATGATAATCTTTAATTTTTTGAGGATCTCATGAGACAGACATCCTTTTGCACAGCTGATAGAATTTTTTTAAAACTAAGATATTTCAGTAAGACAATTTTCTAATACATATTAGAAGTTTTATTTAAAACTGTACATTCTTTGAAGACAAATGCCTATCCTAAGAAAGACTATCCTAAAAATAATTTTTAAAATTCCACGACTCAAGTATAAAAATATGTGTTATTCAAAATTGAAAACATCTGTATACAATCTAATTGTTCAACAGGAGCATATAGAATAAATTATGGTACAATGTGCGATAGGTTATTATCCACCCATTAAATTGCATTTCAAATTTAAAATTTAAAAATATGTAACAACCTGGAGAACTATTCACATTAAGTGAAATACAAGATCCAAAATTGCAGATGCACGTGGTTCAAAAGTTGTTATAGATATAACTATAGCCGTAAATAAAGAAAAATGTTAACTGATAGTTTCTGAATGGTGGGACTATAAATAATTCCTATTTCCTCTCTGAGTTGGTATTATGGCTTATTTTGCATATAATATGTCATTCAAGAGTTATTATTTCTGATATAAAGTAATACTATTTTTAAAAGTCAGTGAAAAACAGAAGCACTATGCTTCCAATAAGTCATGGGAAGAGTTTGTAGGATTGCCCATGTGTCTTTGCTTCTGAAAAAACACTTCAGGGATGAAAGTGTCGGCTCACTCTACAACAGTGGAACCCAAGGGTTGAATAGTAAGATCCTTTTGGAATGCCCTTTAAAATATATTATCAATTTTGTTTTGAGTTGAGGTTGTTGGTGAAGTTATTACCATAAGCCAGATCCCAGCAACCCCCTCTTTTGCCGCCAGGCGTTTCATGTTCTGTCACTTCCCTCTGGAATCACTAATTGTGTCCAAGTCATCTCTATCCCCTACAGCCACTGATGGCTGTCACTCGGCAGACACGGTCTCTAGTGGCTTTAGCCAAGGACAGAGTCAGAGTCACAAGCTTGTACTATTCCTGCTTTTCACTAAAGTCTCCAGATCACCACAGGCAAGTTTTATAACTACCTATTCCTGGTTTCTCCTATTTAAAAATTGGGTTGCATTTGATATATTGTATTCTTTCTAACTGAGAAACAAAATAAGACAAAAATATCACCAGATACAAACTTGCATTCTGTAGGTTCAGTCCTCACTGTTCAGTGCTTAGTATGTCTCTCTGCCTAAGGAAACCAGTATAATTTAGAGGAAATTTGAGAAACAATGGTAGTTTACACACACTGAAACTGGGCTTCCTGGGTGTGAATCCAGCTCTTTCACTAGCTAAAATGTGTAAATGGGTAAATGTGTAATCTCTGTGTACATTTATTTCCTCCTCTGTAAAAACAGATTAAGTAAGTTAATTAGTTAATTAGTTACACATATATGGCATTTATAACCATTTCTGGTGCAAAATCTTAGCAATTATTATAAGGCAATGTATTCTGTCTTTTTTCAAAGTTACAAATATCTTTACAAAATTCCAAAAACCACAGATTAATATTGGGGGCTGGGGTCTGTTTATAAGTAATTCTGTCTTCCATAGAGGGGGAAGAAAACAATCTATTGAATTAATCTTAGCAACAACTTACTCAAAACAGGAAAACACAGGAGTTGTTTATATTTAGTTTTTATTATTGACAGAAGTTTCGTTAAAAAGACTTGGTATTCAGTATACTTACTCAGAATAAAGCCTGGATAAATGAGGATTCACAAGTAGTTGTGCATGTGTTAGTATCTGTCTGTGATGTGCAACTACAGTCCAATAGGAACAGATTTAAAATAATTACATTTCATTTTGGCTCATGTCAGTCACAAGTTAACTCAGCACAATTTAATGAAGAATTGCATTACCTGTTGCACTTAATGAGGCCACATTTGATAAGAGACTCTAGTGGGATGTGGAATCATAACAATAATGAAATCCAAGGTCTGGGTTCTTTGTTCATTAGGCAACAAGACTAGCTCTTCAGTATACTTGTTTCCAAAGAGAAAGAAAGAAACCAACTTACTGGATTTTTTAATTTATCTTTTAAGATGCTAGAAAATTAGTGGGATTTTATCTTTCAATTATTAAACAAAGGAGTTCTACAACAGCTTTTACTTCAAAACAATTTTTTCTGAGTATATTTATAATCCAATATTACTCAACATAGAATTTTATGAATCTTACCTATCATTTATCTACTCCTTTTACTGATAAGGAAACTGATGTCAAGAAGCTAGTTAGTGTCAAAGACAAAAACCAAGTACAGCAACAGTAATTGCCAGTATTTACTGAATACTTACTAATCATACTAATTCATTCAATCCTCAAAACAGTTATACTTAACAGATAGTGAATATGTGATAGTGAAATAGGACTAAGTGAATGAGCACAGGTCACATAGTAAGCAGCAGAGCTGTGTTAAGAACTCAGGAATGCCAACTCCATAAATCGTGCTATCAACCCCTGTATAATACTGACTTCAGTAAACTGGCATTTAAGTCCTTCTCATGTCAAAGGCAGCGTCAGTGGCACATTAGGCAGTCTCACAGGGAAAGTACCCAAAAGTCGGAATATCCCTCTCTCTCTCTCCATTACCCAGCATTTATACAGCTACTTTATAGGCTTACTAAGAACTCACAAGTTAACTAAGTCAAAGAGTTTTGATATCTGGAAGAAATAACCTAATAGTAGCTGTCACATTCTTCTGGATTCCTTTTAACAAATAACGGGCCCACGCAGATAGAAATTTTCTTAAAGAAAAAAATGTCGCCATGCAGATTGGTCTCTGAAACCGGGGCAATGTCCAACATAGAACCCAAGTGATAGTGAGCTACACTAGGAGTAGTGCTCATTGAGGAGCACGGCAAACTTCATGAACAGGAAGTATCCTTTTTAACACTTGTCCCATTGTAATAAGTTATGTGATTTCAAACAGGTCAGCTTCAACACTTCATCTGAAAAGGTGGGAAGATAAGAATTACACCTTTTGGGAATGTTTATACACTGTTGGTTGGAATGTAAATTAGTTGAATTTCTATGTAAAACAGTATGGAGATTTCTTAAAGAACTAAAAATGGAACTATTGTTTGACGCAGCAATCCCACTACTAGGTATCTACCCAAAGGAAAATAAATCATTATATCAAAAAAACACCAGCACTTGTATGTTCACTGAAGCACCATTCACAATAGCAAAGTCATGGAACCAACCTAAGTGTCCATCAACAGTTGACTAGATAAATTCATATATACACCATTAAATACTATGCAGCCATAAAAAAGAATTATGTCCCTTGTAGCAACATGGATGGAGGTGGAGGTCATTATGCTAAGTGAACTAACTCAGAAACATAAAATCAAATACTACATGTTCCCTCTTAGAAGTGCGAGCCAAACAGTGAGTGTACTTGGACATAAGATGGAAATAGTAGACAATGGAGACTCCAAAAGGCAGGAGAGTGGGGCAGGGCGACAAGGGTTTAAAAATTACCTATAGGCAACAGATACAATATTCACTCTTTGGGTAATGGGTACACTAGAAGACTAATCCCCTTCAGTATGCAATATACTCATGAAACAAACCTGTACCTGTACCACCTGTACCACCTGAATCTAAAATAAAATAATTTTTAAAAAAGAATTACACCTTTTCTAGTCTTTCATTCATTTATCATGTATACATCTTGTGCTGTTTCTATTACTGAGCCAGGTGTATGGGCAGAAGTGTGCTTACTGAGAAGTGAGTGAAGCTTAAGCTTCAGGGCCCCTTACTTATCTGAAACCCTTTAAGAGAAGGACAACACATGTTCTCGTAATCTATATGTTTTTCCAGAATTTGCAAAAGAAGATACTTCGATGACGTTAAGGCCACCATCTTTTTCTCCTCCAATTTCCCCCTCTCTCACACTTCCCGTAATCTTGTGTGCTGTGGCAGCGATTGTGTGCAGGGATTTTTGGCATTCACCTAAGGGGGCATTGGGTTGTGAATGGTTACATTTAGTTGGGCCTTAATGGGAAATATTTATGTGGTTTACAGTTACTTCCACATAGACTTAAGTTATTGCTAACCATCTCAGTTGGGGAGGATGTTCAAGAGTACTCCTACTTCCCAATTTGCTGACTCATCTCAAGTGATTACCTAAAAGTCCAAGGCCAATATCATCTCACAATATGAAAATTCCCTACAACCTGTGGCACCAGAAGTATTTGAGGGTCGAAGAGATACAAGGTCTCAAATGTGTAAACCAGATATGACTGTTCTTGTTGTTGTTGCTGTTATTATTATTGTTGTTGAAACAAAAATATCACCATGAGTATCAATACTTTAAGCACCAATCAGCAGACACGAATTGACAGTTCACTGAAACCTAGATAAGCTTATGGTAGGGGATGGAGCAGAGAAGAGGGGTCCCTGGGAGATGAATGAGCAGAAAGATAAGGAAACAAATAGACAAAATTTTTGTCCTAATAGAGTTTAGGTTCCTGCAACCTAAGTTAGTGGTTTGAGAACTTTTAATGAGTATCAGAACAAATATTTAGGAAGTATATTCACAAGCTCTACTCCAGACCTACTGAAACAGAACATCTGACCATGAGGCCAGGGAATATGCATTTTAGTAAGAACACTCGGCTGGACGCAGTGGCTCACGCCTGTAATCCCAGCACTTTGGGAGGCCGAGGCGGGCGGATCACGAGGTCAGGAGATCAAGACCATCCTGGCTAACATGGTGAAACCCCGTCTCTACTAAAAATACAAAAAAAATTAGCCGGGCGAGGTGGCTGGCGCCTGTAGTCCCAGCTACTCGGGAGGCTGAGGCAGGTGAATGGCGTGAACCCTGGGGGGTGGAGCCTGCAGTGAGCCGAGATTGCGCCACTGCACTCCAGCCTGGGCTACAGTGAGTCTCCGTCTCAAAAAAAAAAAAAAAAAAAAAGAACACTCAGTGACTCTAAGACAGAGTCCATAGATTGCAGTGTGATCTAAAGGGACAAATTTTTAAGGAAGCTAACACAATTAATTACGCTGGAATACTCACAGGCATATAATAATAGGCCCAAAAACCACTCGTGAAGAATATCCCCATCTCGTTTCAGTAATGATCTGATGGAACATACTTTCCTCCATATTTGTGACTTTCTCTCCCGAACTCAATTTCCCTTTGTCATGAATGGGAGGACCATACTTTAATGTACTCAATTTTGTGAAGGAAGAAAACCCAACTCCAGGAATGATTGCCTGAGTATTCTTTAACATGTCAATCTCCTTGACACTTAACACATCAAAATCATTACCCTAAAGTACCTAGTCACAAAATATATGAAAAAGAGGTTTCAGCTTTACACACTAAGAGCAAATTTATAACTTGCATAATTATTGATATTTTAATTAGCTGGCATCAAAAGAGAATCTGACCTTTTGCTACAATCTTTACAGTGAAAACAAAAGTACAACAGCTGGTCTCTCTACCCACTGTGAGCATTCAGCCTACACACAAAAAAGTGACTTTTGTTGTTTATCAACATAATTAAGCCCAGATATTGACTGCTTGTGTCAGACCATTTGGCCAGAAGCTAACTTGTATGAGAGCTTGATGTAATTGTATTAAGGGCTGACAGTGCTTAGTTACCATGGATTAAGAAAAATGGTATCAGTTATGAACATTTGTATTCTCTACCGCATGTTAATAAGCTCATTAGAGTCTAAGCAGTTGATATTTATAATTCTTTAATTATGAAAATCATCAATATTATAATAGCTGTGTATTTCCTTTAAATATTAAACCACTAATTGACCTAACTGAGCAGAGTTGCTAAGAGCAAATACAGTATTTTGTTTCAAACAGAGAAAAAGAAAGTTATTTGCAAGTTAGTATTTTGTTTTACTTTAATTAGAACCATTGTGTATTGAGGTATATACGTACATATGCCCTCGAAGTAAAATCTGTAGTCCCAGCTACTTGGAGAGGCTGAGGCAGGAGAATGGCGCGTGAACCCGGGAGGCGGAGCTTGCAGTGAGCCGAGATCGCGCCACTGCACTCCAGCCTGGGCGACAGAGCGAGACTCAGTCTCAAAAAAAAAAAAAAAATCTCATATTTAACTCTATAAGAGGACAGTTTTTCCTGGTTAGGTTTATGTTATCAGTTGAGGCATTTTTCTAATATTATTTTTCATCTTTTTGCTTAAAAATATTTTATTTTGAACAACATAAATAGTTAGAATTTCTACTGTAGATATGCAGCACAGGCATGTACAAGATCAACTGGCCCAACACTGTCATTAACTGATGAATAAAAATGATCCCAAGAGTAGAAATTGTCCTAGTGACAAAGCCTGAACTGAAACTCAACCTTCTACTCCCTCCATGCTGCCTCAATTTCACGAGCTACTCTTTGGGATAAAACTTTCCCTAAATAATATTCCTCTTCCTTTATTTTGGACCCTTAATAGCACTGAAGAGACATTTCCCTGGTAGCTGTTTGATAACATGTTGCTCATCTGTTAAACCTCAGTTTATATCCTCTTCTGTGAAAGTAGAAAGATGTTGTTTCCTTCAGTACTGCAGCAAAGATGAGTAGATACCTATTAAGAAACTATTCTGTTAAGGTCAAGCTAGACTAAGTGGTCAAATAGCTTCCCTAGGCTACGACAATCAAAGAAAAGAGTAAATAAAAAAAGATAAGACATTGCATATAACAAAGCACTATATGTATTTACATTTTCTAAAGGGTATAGCTACATAATTTTTCTTGACTTTTGAAAATTCTGCAAAACAAATGCTTCATGTCTAGAATAGATATACGTTGGTTTATAAATGATGAAAACCACTCTTTATACCATAACGTAATGCTCTACTTAAAGAAACAGTCACTTTAGAACCAATGAGTAAAATTTTTAAGAAGCATAATAAAAATTCATACAAATAAAAAAGCCATAAAATCAAAATCACACCATCATATGCCTGAGTACAGTCTACATTATAACATTGCACTGCACTCCTAACTTCACTATTCTTTTGTTTATGGCATATGCCTATAGTGTCTTCAGGTAGGGATTATTTCAAATGCCAAGCATCCTCCCATGCAAACATGCTTTATGAGTCTTTCAAGAATCTATGATCTATGTCTTTGTCTGTAAGTAGAGGTTTTCAACTGCAGGTGATTTTGCTTGCCAGACAATACTCTTCAATGTCTAAAGACCTTTCTGACTGACACAACTGTAGTAGGAAGGTGCTCCTGGCAATGAGTGAGGGATTAGAGGTCAGGGATCCTGCTAAAATTTCTACAATGTACAAGAAAGCCTCCAAAACAAAGAAGTATTGAATCTAAAATTATCCACACTAAACAAGCTAAAGCAACAGTTGCTGTGATTTCTTTAGAGTGACATAAAGTTTTCAGTCACTCAAATTATTGACAAGTGCATGTTAGAATCTTCTCACTTGTGTGACTAACTAAAACTACCAGGCAAATTTCTTGGTATGAGGCAACATGTGCCCCAGCAAGAACACTAGGCTTGGGAGCCTGGAGAGTTGGATTGTCGATGTAGCTCTCTTTCTAATTAACTGTATGAACTCGGTTAAGTCACTTAACCTCTTTTGCCCTCAATTGCCTCCAGAAAAAAACATGAGAGAACCAAGCTAAATTAATTCTACAGATCCCTTCCAGCTCTAAAATTCTATTATTCAAATGAAAAGCAAACTCACAAGTTTAAAAAAAAATTAAAAATTAAAATACCTGGTATGCAATCATTTATTTAAAAAACTGAAGAGTACATACACAAAATGTTTAACTGTACTATGTCAATAGGTGGACGAGCATTTATTAAGGATCCATTATATGCTTAGCATGCTACCTGTTGACATAAAAATATAAAAGAAGGATTAGATACTGTGCATCTATGTGTGAACTAGACAAATTATTAAAATCCACTAAAGAAATTTGTTTTTTTCCAAAATGTGATTTGCAAATCATCACATCAGAATCTCCTGGGATTTTTTATAAAATATAAATTCCTGAGCCCCCAGTTTTAGTGGTCTGGGATTTTTGAGGATTTGGCCCCAAACCCGCATTGTTACAATCACCCCCAAGTAATTATAATGTATACAATAGTTTAAAACCTGCTGAATACAAAATTAATTAACAAGAGAGTCTGTGTGATATTGCTTTAGTCTTATCTATGAAATTCTGTAGGAGTTCAGAGAAGAAACATGAGTGACAGATCAGAATAACAGAGGAAATGTCCATAGCAGGTAAGATGGGAGCTTGCATGGATGAGGTTTGGAAAGCACAATGTAAGGAAAAGGTGTTCAATGAGGAGTTTCAACGTGAGCAAAAATACATAGGTGGGAGTGGATGAGACGCAATTGAAGGTCAATGAAGAGTTTTATAGTAGCAGTATATGTATTGAGCAGAAATAATGAATAAAGTGAGTTAGCTACACATACATGGTAGAACCAATTTGAAAATATCTACCCCCAAAAGGACAATCATCATGGGGGTCGAGGAGGGATAGCTCAAATGCATGTAAATTCAATTTAAATGCTGTCTGAAGGAAAAGTGTTTTCAGTGACTTTTAGGCTGTATTTGCAATGCGATGAGAAAATAAAATTATGCTATGCATTATACCTTCTAGATCTCAAAGTCTCCCAATTCCTTCCATTTATCCAAAGTGCATATATATTTGCTGAATAAGTCTTTCTCATAGTACCCACATTATTTTGCCTGTGTAAACTTATACCTAAAATTGTATTCCTATATTGGTAATTTTTGCATAATCTAACATAATTTTTCCTCCTGAGGTGAGAGTTGATAGGTTTTTGTCCCTAAAATCAAAGGATACTTTCACTTGAATTGTTGTATAAGTAATTTCATTTAGTTATTAAATGGACTATTTTACTGATTTCCAATTTATTTTTGCTGTGGTCAGAGAATCTACTTTTTGTGACTTGGGTACTTCTCTAATTTACTGAGACTGTTTCATGGCCTAGAATATGATCCACATTGGATAATACACTATGTAGATTTGAAAACACTGTGTATTCTGCTCTTGTTGCATAGAGTTTTCTATACCTGCAGATTACATCAATTTGGTGGTTGTGTTGTTCAAATATTCCATATAGTTTACTGATTTTTTTGCCTACTTGTTCTATCAATTACTGAGAAAGTGGTGTTGGAATCTCTGACTCTCTCATTGCTATAAAAATTCTAGCAATTTTTTCTTCATGTATTTTGAAGCTCTGAAATTAGATACATAAATGCTTATAATTACATGACCATTTAATGAATTTACCATTATTATGAAATTTCCTTCTTTATATCCAGTACTATTTTTTTGTGCTGGGATCTACTTTTATATTAAATATAGCCAATCCAGCTTTGTTTTGTTAATGTTAACATTGTATATTTTTTTCCTTTCTTTTCCTTATAATTGATAAAGTGTTTCTCCCAAGCCACATATAGTTATTAATAGATCTTAATTTTTACATAATCTGACAATCTCTGCCTTTTAATTAAAATATTTAGGCTATTTACATTTATTTTAATTCATGATATGGTTAGGTTTAAATCTATCATTATCTTGCTATTAGTTTTCTAAATGTTCTCTCTGTTCTTTCTCTTTTCCTCTGTTTTGACTTATTTTGGATTAACCAAATATTTTTGTTATTCCATTTTATCCCCTATGTTGTTAGTTTTGTTATTTTAGTTACTGCTTTAGAGTTAACTGTATACATCTTTAACTTATCACAGTTCACCTTCAAGTGATATTATACCACTTTATATATAGTATAAAAACCTTACATTAATATACTTCCATTTCCCCTCTTCTGACATTTGTGCTTTTACTGCCATGTATTTTATTCTCACCCATGTTTTTAACTCCATATTACATTGTGATTGTTTTGGTTTAAGCAATTTTTATGAGATTTAAATTGTACCAAAAATTCTTCTTTACTTATCCATGTGGCTACCCGTTTTAATGCCCTTCCTTCTTTATATTTATTACTGGTTTTGATTAGTTTGTTTATGATGTGCCTTGTTGAAGATTTCTTCGTATTTTTTGTGATTAGGGTTCATTAGACTTTTTGGATTTATAATTTTATCAAAATTGGAAAAAATTTAAGCATCATTTCTTCAAATATCTTTCTTTCCAATCCTCTCTCCCTTTCCTTCAGTGACCTTAATTATATATAAATTAGGTTGCTTGAAGTTATCCCACAACTCACTGATGTCCTCTTTGATATCCTTTTTTCTCTTGTGTTTCATTTTGGATAATCTCTATTGTTATGTCTTCAAGTTTATTCATCTTTTCCAGAGTTTAATTTAGGTCTTTTTTATATCTTCCATATCTAAACTTTTTGAACATATGGGATAGAGTTGTAATGACTACCTTGAAATCCATATCTGCTCAATCTAACATTCATGTCATCTCTTGATAACTTTTGATTGTTTGATTTTTCTCCTCATTAGTGGTTGTGTTTTCCTGCTTCTTTACATGCCTGATAGTTTTCAATTAAATGCCAGACATTGTAGATCTTCCTTGGTGGGTGCTCAGTATTTTTGGAGTTCAATAAATATACTTAAGCTTTGTTCTGGAAGAGTCGTTACTTAGAAATAGTTTGATTCATTCTGGCTTTGGTTTTATGATTTATTGGGAAGGTCTGGAGCATGCTCTGTCATGGGTTAGTTATTCTTCACCACTGAGACAAGAACCTTCTAGCCCATGAATCATGAGATTTTCAAGTCTGACTAGAGGAAACCAGCACTATTGCTGGCACTGTGTGAGTGTTAGCCACTGTTATCCCTAACATTTCAGCTGGTTCCTTCTGTAGGCTGGTTTATGTCTTCACATTTACATGGTAATTATTATTCCACTGAATTGAAAGGTACCCTCTGCAGACCTTGGGAATTCTCTTTAAAAGCAGCTCTCTCCTTTCGAGGACTCTTTTTTTTTTTTTTTTTTTTTTTTTTTTTTTTTTTTTGTGAATCCTAACCACCTTGATACCCCCTTTCACTCAGCTTCATCTCCTCACTTAGGGGGTCCTCTGGGCTTCACTTGGGTTTTCCTTCCCTGCACAGTGGCCTGGAAACCCTCTCAAGGCAATAAGTGAGGGAAATTGTAGGGCTCACCTTGTTTAACTTTTTCTACTCTCGGGGATCACTATCTTTCAGTATCTGATGTCCAACATCTTTAAACTTGTCGTTTCACACATTTTATTAATTCTTGGTTGTTTCAGTGTGAATTTGGCCCCTATTACTTCACTTTTACTGACAACAGAAGTCCCAATTCAAGTGGATTACTTCTCTCAGATTCTGATAAGAACCATCACCCTACTCTCCCATGGTATTGGGAGAGTTATTTCAAATATCCAAGGTGGGTAGTAACTTAATTTCTTAAATTTCCCAGGTGATTCTGTGATTGCCATTGATCTTCCCCAAATAAGAATCGCTACTCTACTGTTTTTAAGATTATAGGATCTGCTAATAAATCTGCTATAAAATTAGTGTGTAATTAATAAATCTGCTATAAAATTAGTGTGTAATTAGTGTGTAATTAGTGTGTAATTTTGTTATAAAATTAGTGTGTAAAGCATACAACAAAACCACAAAATGAGCCTATCAAAATCATATTTTAACTAAGTAAATTATCTAAAACAAAATATAAAGCTTTACTGTCTTGCACATATTCATGAGAAGAAATATAATTAACAAAAGTCACTAATGAAAAATTTGTAACTCATATATTTATTGTCAGGTTCCAAGAGTTACCAAAGATGAGAAAAACTCAACTCTTGCACTCAATGTAAGAAAAGTATAGTAAAACAATAAGCATTATCCTGCATTATTATGGTATCTATTTATTTTAAAAATTATAACCTCAATTTTTGTGGACATGTGTCTGGTAATATTATTAATACATGTGCATTGATAATTTAATCAGTACATGCTTTATTTCCAGCATTAACAATATATGTATATAAATGTGAGAAAAATTCTATTGTCCAATACTGTATTTTATAAACATCCTTATACATAATATGTGAGAGTTGTAGTTCTGCAACCACTGTGAAAGTCTTGATAAGCATTTTGAAAGGAAAAATTTCATGTAAATTTTACTGATAACTCATATTTATCTCATTTACAAAAAGGAAAGATTGTATTATCACTTTTTTCTATTTTTGCTATCAGAGTAATCATTGTTTTAAAAGTCAAAAAGTTCATAAATGCTTACAAGAAAAGACAGTGGCCTTTATCCAACAAACCTCTAACTCCCCATGTCCTATTCTCCAAGTATAGCCACTTTCAGCTTTGTTAGCTGTTTTTCTGCATGTTTCTAAATATAAATCTTGTATTTTTCATTTATCAAGCTTAGATATTATCCCTTAGCTTCTTGTCAATTTAGATGAGAATTTAGCTGATAGTGGTGCTTTTCTTCAGCACCACCATCAACCCTCCCCTTCCACCTACCCATCTTCCCAGGAGAGTGAAGTTGCAATTTATGGTTACATAGGTAGTCAGTGTTTGCATAACTTTGTCTGTGTAATATTGTCCACTGTTGAGCCAAATGATGTGCAATGATGACATTTCTTTTACTAGCCTCATTTACTCAGATTTACATGAATTATCACTGAATTTTTAAAATATTTCCACACATCTACCAACCACTAGTAATATTTTTCAAACATTCAAAACACATTGGATAATCTGCCAATTTCATTTCTTTCCTGTCCACTCCCTTAAATGCCTCTCCACCCTTCTGCTCAAATCCATACAGCTTGCTGTCTGGGACTTCAGCTTTACCGTCACCTTCTAACATCCAAACTGAATGATTCTGACAATATTTCTCAAGTCAACATTTGAATTGATATATTTTTCTGCCATGAGTGGTAATTTCCAAGTCTTCTTTCAAGAGTATGTGTGATAACTTCTGTATAGGCAATGAGGAGACAATGTGGAGAACTTCTGCCACTTAGCATGTGGGGGAAAAGTTGATAATTAAGATAGATACTATTTATTGACCTTATTCATGCCATGAGCTGTTCCAAGTACTTGACATAATGTCTTTTATCCTTACTACATCTCTTTGAGGTTGGTACCAATTATCATTATGCTCATTTTACAGATGAAGAGACTGAGATTCAGAAACATTCAGTAACTTACCCAGTGTCCCAGAAATAGAGAATACCAGAATTTAGTTTCAAACCCAGGTTTTATCCTACCCCTAAGATATGTTCATAACTATTTCACTGTATTATCTCCATATCATATGAAGAAAGATGGTTTAGCTCTGATTGATGGAGAAAAAGACAAGAAGGGGCCTAGAAGAAAAATGAATGGCTTGTATGCCTTAAGGAAACAGTTCAGTCCCAGCTTTGCCAGTCACCAGCCAGATATTTGGGGGCAAGTCACATGACATTTAATATTAAAAACCACTGTGAGAATCAATATTTATTGAACATTTACTCCTAGCTAGACACTTTTATATGTTTTATCTAATTTTAGTTCCACAAGAATATTTTGATATAGGTGTTCTTTTTATCATTACTATTATTACACTTGATCTTAGCCAAAGGATGAGAAGCAATTATCATTGCTATAATTATTGTTATTGTTACTATCATTGGTAGTCTTATTTTATAAATGGAGGAGCATATCATACGGCTCCATTTGCCACGCCTTTCACAAGAGTGAGTTCAACTGATTATCTCTCAATTGTCTCTTTCTAAAAATGCATGCCTTTGAAAACAAAAAGTAAAGCCTATTTGATTTGAATATCTTAGAGAAAAAAATACCAATTACGGAATTTTCAAGCTGAAAGGAAATTTAGAGATCACGTCTAACTGCTCATTTTTCAGATGAAGCAGCTGAGGCCCAGAAAAATATTAATTAGAGCTCCCAGTGTCACACAGCTAGTACGCAAATGTGATAATTCCCAGTTTAGTGCTTGATATGGTTTTGCTGTGTCCCCACTCAAATCTCATCTTGAATTGTAGTTCCCATAATCCCCATGTGTCATGGGAAGGACCTGGTGGGAGGTAATTGAATGATGGTGGTGGTTACCTCCATGCTGTTCTGATGACAGTGAATGAGTTTTCATGAGATCTGAGGGTTTTATAAGAGGCTTTTCCCCCTTTGCTCAGCACTTCTCCTTGCTGCCACCATGTGAAGGACATGTTTGCTTCCCCTTCTGCTATGATCGTAAGTTTCCTGATGCCTCCCAGCCATGCTGAATTGTCAATTAAACCTCTTTCCTTTATGAATTACCCAGTCTCAAGTATGCCTGTATTAGCAACATGAGAACAAATTAATACAGTGCTTTTGTTAAACTGCAGAAAGCAGGGAGGTGGCACATAAAGTGAATGGGGGGAGAGGGAGAGGCAAGACAGAGAAATAAAGAGTAAGCAGTGTAGAAGTCCCTGTCATCATCCATCCATTCATCCATCCAGGTAATTGAGAGAGAGACTCCAGAAATAAGGAGTACAAGAGGCAATACAAAAGCATGCTATGCTGAGAAGGAGTTCACAATTCAGAAAGAAAAGGTTTAGAAATTATTTCCAAACATCTTAATAAATGCAGTAATTTGTAGTCTTAGCCCAGAACATAGAGCTGTATGTGTAATTTGGCATCTCAAACTTAAAACTATTCATAATAAAACTCTATCACTTGGCCACCATCTAGGCTTGCCATCTCAGTGAATGGCACCACCATTTATCTGGATACTCATACCAGAAATCAGCAGACATCTTTATTTCCTTCTCACCCTGTATCCAACCCATAGAACAAATCCTCTTGATTCGATTTCCAAGATACATCCTAAATATGTCTGCTTCTCTCCTCCATTTCCACAACTCTAAGCCACCATATTCTCTTGTCTGGGATATTAATATATATTTCTAAATAGTCTCTCTTCTTCTTCTCTGGGCCCCTTACAATACATTTTCTACCTAGCAACCAGAATGTCTCTAAGAGCAAGTGAACCAATGATGTTACTCCCTTTTTTTTAAGTCTACCAATGGTCACAATAGCCTCCTTTCTGTAGTTTATAGCTGAGCTTATTAAGCACTTTCCCCAAAGAACCCCAAAAGTACAACTAGCTTGTCAACTACCAGTTAACTAGGCAAACTACTAGCAAAAAGAGCCATTCGTGACTTCAGTTACCAGAGTTTGTTACATGGTATCTTTCTTAAGAACAGCAAACAACAACAGGACATTGCTAGCTACACAATGCAATCACAAAAAACAGAAATGTTCTAAAGCCATGTTCTTATCACTTCAGAATCTAACTTACTGACACCCATGTTTACTCCCCTCAATATGTGATCAGCATTGAGCTTCAAACATTCTATTATTTTTTTTCCTGGTTATAAATCCTGCAATGTATTACATTTTTAAAAATCCTAGTACAACAAAAACAAATCTTAAATAAAATTGAACAAACAAATAAAAACAGTAGCAGCAAACATTCTATTATTATATGCGTTGATACATGTGAGTGAGTTCAATTCCCCAACTAGGAGATAAACTCATATTTTCTTATCTGCAAGCTCCACAAGGATGGAAGAAAGAAAATACAAAGGTTAACAGAGAAACATGATCTTAGCACTCTTATAACTCAATCGAGTGGGAAGAACGATATTAAACACAGAATTACAAATGTGATTCCTATTACAAAAGTAGAAGTACAAGGTGTTTAGGGGGAATTGAAGAGACAATGCCTATCTGAGCAAAGGATCACACAAGTTGAGACAGGAGTTACCACAATCACCTAGGCAAAGGGGAGACCTGGGTGGGATATGGGAACAAAGGAGATGCTTCTGGCAAAGGAAACAGCAGGTGAACAAAAGGTTAACATGGCATGGTTCTGCCACCATGTATTGCCTTAATATTTTCATATTGACCACCTTTGAAAAATCCAGTTTTTTCAAAATTGTAAATTGAATTAATTATTAAAATTTTACCTTGTCCACAAACTGCTTTGCCTGATCCCTTATTAAAAGAGCACCCCAGTCACTCACTATCTCTTTCTTCTTACCTTGCTTTATTTTTCATCCTAGCCCCCTGGAATGGCATATAGTTAGGATTTTTTATTTTCTATCTTTCTTCCCTTACTAGACTCTGACCACCATGACAGCAGGGTCTTGGTTTGTTCTTGTGTTTGGTTTGTCTGGATTTTTTTTTTCCAGTGCTGTATTCCATATCCCAATTAATCCCAGTCACCAAGACAGTGTCAGCACATATCCATTATCAGTCTCATGTGATGGGAATCCAGGTCATCTAATTTCAGGGTGTATTTTTGTTAATAGACAAGGGTATTCAGAAGTACATCATCAATGGCTTAAATTGGAACATTCTTTTAACGAATCTTTTCAAAAAATCCCAAATGAAGCATGAGATTCTATTATGTATCTCTAAATTTGTCCCCATTATTTCCACTGATTGTTTTCTTTTTTTGTTGGTACAAACCTAAACGTGACAGGCATCTAGCTATATTCTAACCTGAGTCAAAGATAGGACTACTACCAAATGCATAATTTGACTCAGATTTTTGGTGTTCATGTCTGTCTGTCTATATTTTAACTTTATCTGGGTCTAAATGATGCTGTAGCATCTGGATACAAGGAAAAATAGTAGTCAATCACCTAGACTTTTTTGGAACACTACACTTCCATTGATTTGGGCATGTCTAAATATTAAATGATATGTAAACAAAGCAAACTAGGTGCTGGGTTTTTTCTTTTTGTCTATTTGCTTATTTTCTTTCATGTTTCATTCAGATACATTTGTGCCATGATGACAAATGCTCAAGACAGACAAAAAATATAGTGTGTAAATAAACTCCAATTTAGTAGGTACATAACCTGCGTTGTAGTTTTTGCACTACCAGTAACTTTGAGCAAATGACTTAACAATGCCTTCATTTCCTCATCAATCAGGGGTGAAAATGCCTACCTGACACAGCGCTGTTAACAGGAATAGAGTGATAAAAGAGACCTAAAAGCATGTCAAATATTTGAGAGTATAATAATTTATAAATGTAAGATACTGTTATTGTTTGATATTTCTTCTTTGGCTTACACAGATAAATAAAAGGCTTTTCTTCTCCAAATTCTTAGGAACTTACAATAACATCTCTCCCTATTTTACATACTATGCTTTCATATGAGATATGAAATACCTTCATTCCAGAGCCTCCTATCCCATTAGCTACCCAGCAACTCTTATTATAAAGTAGCTTAATGCATCAGTGTGGCTGGGAGATTATTATTGGCATGGAAGAATTTTTTACACAATCTACAATTTCTTTATACCCAAACATTTTCAACCTAGTAGTAAATAGATTCCACTGTGCTGTTTTTTAAAAATTAGCAATCACTTTATTAGAAAATGGAATGTTTCCAGTGGTTCTTTTACGGCTCTGAAGGGTACTAGAGACTTTTTCATCACATTTCCTTCTCCGACTTTATATTTTCATAACTGTTGTCTTTGAGGCACCAGCATCTGCTCAGAGTGACCTCTAACTACGTCAAGTGATAAACAAATACATGAATGGTAGAGAAATCCCATCTATAAAGTGATAGCTTGATCTATAGAATAACACCCATATTGATTTTTGTGTGTTTCCAATGACTTAACTGATGTTGTTTTTCATTAAACTAATAAGTTTTGGCATCATGGAAGCACAATATGTTGTTAACATTTGGTCAAAATTAAAAATGTATTATCTTGCTTGTTTGTTTATTCTGGGGCTTAGTCCTCTGGTTACCCTAGGTTAATTTTCAAGGTCAGTGAACTGAGGCATACTTCTAACAGAGCTCACAGAAAGAATTTCAAAATATTTCCTCTCACCAGTTCCTTCTTCCTCCCCTTGACACCAAAATATTGATCAGCTCTTCTCTGGGTGTCCTATGGAGGTGACCAGGATGCATGCTTAGGAGTGAACAGCAGGCTGAAGAAACATGGGACCAATGCCATGGGGTCCTATTTGTAATTAATTTGCTTTTTATTTACAGAAAGAATTTCTTTCTGATTATAAAAGTATTAATAGTATCAGTTCTTTGTAGTACAAAATTTGGAAAAAGCGGAAAATGTAAAGAGATAGGCAAGTTGCCTATAATACCACTAGCCATAAATAATCATAAACAATACTAAATTTTCAATTGGTTTTTAAACATTTTCTTCATGATTCCCCTTGAGGATGAACACTAACCTGAATTTTAAAAAAAATATGCTAAGTTTTCCTATATGTCACCTAATGTTGATCTTTATGGGGGAGGGAGACAGAATATCAGATTATTTGCACTTCTTACATTTTATGACATAGATTCTAATTTTAGAACATATGCTCAAAGCATATGTGAAGAGTCCTTTCACTAATAAAATATACTAGTGCCAGAACCTATAAAAGAACAACAGATTAATCAGGAAGACAACTTCAGTATTGAGCTGATGACAACCAGATGTAAAGCTAGAAGAAAAAAAGATAGGTGACCTATAGCTGAAAATATATAATGATAGTGGGTAAAGTATGTGGTGTTCGAAGTCATACAAACTTGGAGTCTTGTCTTTGCTCTATCACCTCAATGCAGTGTGACCTAAAACAGGTCACTTAATTTCTCTGTGCCTGTTTTCTCAACTATAAAATAAGTATAATAACAGTACCAACCTAAGATTTAAAAAGAGTGAATACATGTAAAGCACTTAGAACAGTGCCCCTCAGACAGCAAGCACTCAGTAATCCTGGCTGCTGGCAGTGGCAACAGTACACTATTTATCAGGCTCTAAGCTAAACGTTTAGCATACATTGCCTCATTTACTCCTACACTAACCTAGAAAGTAGGATTAAATGAGAATGTACCCGGAGCACATTACCATTCATAAGCTTGAATTACAAATGAGAAAACGGAGGTGTAAAAAGATGTAATTATCTTGCCCAAGGCCATAGAATGTTTGAGTGATAGAGTCTGGATTCTAACCCAGGGCACAAATGACACTATGGTCTTAGGACCACCATCAACATAATCAGAATCTCTGTGATGGAACCCAAGAGTCTGCAAATTTAACAAGTTCCCCAGGAAGGTCTCGGGCCTCAGATCATGGATTTTTGCTACTGAGTGGTCTACATGGGAAAGTCGCTTTCCATCACTTTTTTCCAGAAAGGAGTAACTTCAAAACCTCAGTGGAAGCTCAAAAACTCATATTTTATTCAGAGCCCTGTATAAAGCAACCCCCTCCCCCGCCCCGCTCAAAAAAAAAATATGAAAGGATAATTCTAGAGCAGGTGAGAGTATTGCTCCAATAAGAAACCAACAGGGTACAACATAGGGGCAGGCTGCAGCAAATGCTTTCCTTCTTTCCTGCCTGCAGGTGTCTGTTTGAGCAGGATTGATTTTTATCTTACACTGGATGAATTGATACATAGATTTAATTATATCATGTGTTGTTCCATCAATACTGCTTTGCAGCTATTTTACATTCAGCCTGGGTGCCAGATTGAATTAAATGGTTTTTTTAAATCCTATAAAGCAGGAAAATATCTTTCCCTGGTTGGTATTTTTTACATATTGGTTACTAAGAGTCTGTAAGCTAAAGCGGGTTGTAAAGTTCATTTGCTAGAGAGGAAGCTGATTTGAATTTTATGGCTATTAATTTTTTATGGAGCACAGAGCAGAATTACTGGTGTTTTTCCTAACTTAGACACCTCTGTAGCTGTTGGGATTGAGGGTACCTCCATTTGGGAAGTAGTTATCCTGACCATCCCTAAGGAGACAAAGGATCAGATACAAATAGCTTCCAGGTCCTGGTAATAAGATCCAACCAACCATATGTAAGATACCTACTATGAGACACACAGAAAAATACTGCTACTGCTTTAACACCAGATGTAACATATTGTAGGCTGCAAGTAATGGTGGATAGAGTGAAAACGGCTTGATTATTTAAGAAAAGTCATTGTCACAACTGAGGCATCCCCAAAATATATTAACTCATCATCTTTCTTATATGCCTACTATGTGCCATGTATTGTTCTACCAATGTAGTTTACAGCAGCAAGAATTTACAAAAGCAAGCAAAGAACCTACCTTTATAGATGTCACATTCCAGTGGGGGAAGTCAGACAATAAGCAAGTAAAAAAAAATGCTCGTCAGGTGATCATAAGTAAGTGCTGAGATGGAAAATAAGGTAAGATAGAGAATAGAGAGTACAGTAACTGAAGGGAGTTCTAGTTTAGATAGGGTGTTCACAGAAGGGATCACTGATATTAGGTGACACATTATGCCATCCACTTCACTTGGGAAGAGATGTTTAAAGAATTTTTCTACAATGTTTCTGTACATGTAAAAACTGTTGTTTCATTCAACAAATAGAGTATGACATTATTATGTAGTACATCACAGTAACTTACTTTGAACTTCACTATACCCTTTTTTCATTCATTCATTCTATAGCTATTTATTGACTGTTTCAAATTTTTCAGGTACTGTGCCAGGGCTGGAAAAATAATAGCTCATAGTTATGGAGGATTTACTGAGTGAAACATTGTGCAAAGCACTTCACATGGCTTAATAGGCTGGCAGGACAGATAGTATTCTATCTCCACTCACCAATAAGGAATAAAATCTTGATGGGTTTCAGAATGCCTCAGTTTGTGTCTCTGTTCAGTGCCAGAGCAAAGATGAAAACCATGTTTTCTGATCCCCATTCTAGTTCTCCTTAAACTACAACATATAAAACCTTAGGTTACATTCTGTCCTTTTTTGAAGCAAAAGAGATAATGTACATCGCAGAATAAATATACCTTATTGCTAACTGAACCTCAAAAAGCTATATAACTTAACCCCCTCCCTTCAGACAAATAAATTGGTATTAACTTCATTTATAGACAAAGCTTTCGCCAATAGAGTTCAATCAGCCCAGGAAACAGGCTAGTAACTTTATAGTACAAACCAGATGTCTGAATAGATGATGCCTGTAGTCAGAGCTCCTCAGCAGGGCTGAAAATTGGGCAAGGGCCTGCATGACACCCTCTGCTCTCATCGCACCCCTGAGAACATCTCCTCTGTTGACTCACCTCCTCCCTCATGCCCCTCCAGGCAAGTTTTCACTGCCACTTGCAGAAACCCTACAACAACCGTCTTTCCTGCTCATCTCCTCAGAGGCAGCCTCCTGGAGCAACTGCTGCTCACCAGAATGGTTGTCTGATTTTTATACTCCAAGATCAAAGGTCTTAGATGTCTAGTTCACAGAATCTAGAAAAAGGAAAAGACTTCAAACATCATTCTAGACTAACCTCCTTCATTCAAAAATGGGACTCAGAAAGGATGTATGATATGTGGCTAATTAGTCCTAAACCAATCTAGATTTTTGTGAGAAAAATGTTCTTTGTATTCTAACACATTGCTTTTTAGGTCTCAATATTGGAAAAGATAAGATCTCTAAAATTAATATTTGAGGCATTTGCTACAGGTTAATAGCACACATATTTGAGGGGAGTTTGTCTTTCTGACATCTCACAACTCATACCCCTTAGCCATCCAGCTACCCTGCCCATCCATAGGGTAAGTCCACTTCCAACAGGCTCTTCATGGTTTTCTCTACATCCCATGGGAAATGTCCTGGGCCTCTACCATTAGTTGTAGGGTGACTCTGATACAGAATGAACTAAAAGAAATCAGGATTGTTTTCCCCTAAATTATCATACACATTTCAAAAATAACTAGTGATTACTTCAAAGTGCTCTAAAATCATCAACTTACTTTTGGAATGATTAGCATAATTAACATCATCTTCATTTTAAAAGTGACAAAATTGTGAGACAAAGAAAGATCACCCAGGTAGCTGGTAGAAGAGAGAGGACAGAAATTAAATTCAAACCATTCTTAGCTTAATATAATTACTCTGGACCTTTTTTTTAATTCAGGAAGAAAAGGTGGTAATAATAAAAATTACAAAATTTATTGACCACTCACTGTATGCCAGACTATGCCCTAGCTCACTTAATCTGCATGGCATCCCTATAAGCTAAGCTTTATTATTATCTTTATTATACACATGGGAAAATTTAAGCTTAATATAATTAAATACAATTTGATTGAGTTAATAAATTTAATAACTGGCAAAGCCAAGACTTGAATGCAGGCTGCCTGATCCTACCATCCACACTTAGCCACTGTACTCTACTGGTAATGGAGCCCTTTCTTGCCAGCATGAACAATAGATCTTGGCAGGTGTGAACCCTTATCATGACTCCCATCAAGTCTCCTTATCTCTACTGTTCTTTCTAAAACACTTAATCATATGTCCTTTTACCTTCCCGTGTGTACTGCACCCACACAGCTGCCTATGCTGTGCTTCCTGCTGGAATTCCTCTCTGTGGCAGGCAGAATTTTGGCCCCCTGGTGCCACATCTATGACTACGTCACTTTACATGGCAAAAACGACTTTGTGTATATAATTAAGGTTATTAGTGACCTGAAAATAGATATTACTGTAGATTATTTGGGTGAACCCAATGTGATCACGTGAGTCTTTAAAATCAAAGGACAGAAGAAGTCAGAGAGATGTGACAGAGAGGAACATCAGAGAGATAACCAGGATGAGAAGGAGTAAATGTATCATTGTTAACCTGATGATGACAGGTGTCATATGTCAAGGGAACAGAGTCCTGCAAGAAGCAGGTCCAGGAGCTAAATTCTGCCAACAACTGGTGAACTTGGAAAAGGACACTGAACCTCAGATGGGAACCACATGGGATACCTTAATTGAGTCTGGTGAGTACCTAACCAAAGAAGTCAGTGCTGCCATGCTGAACTTCTGACCTACAGAAACTGAAATAATAAATATGTGTTGTTTTAAACTGCTAAATTTGTGGAAGTTTGTTGTTACAGCAATAGAAAACTCATGTACTCTCTTCTGTATCATAAGCTTCTGCTTTTCTTTCAAGGTCCACCTGGGACAAGAAAAACAGATGTCTCAACTTTAATATAAAACTTAAAATATGAAGCAAGTATGTGCAATTTTCCTAAGGTCTCTCTTTCTACTCTTCAACAAAGTAAACCTTATGCTTGTCAGTAGCAAACTAAAGCTGTTCCTTCAAAGAAGAATGAGGGAGAAGAGACCACTGCAAAAAGGAACATATTTTTCATATGCAAATAAGGCATCATTTCAGATAAAGACTCTTAAAACAAAGACAGACGATTCAATATGGTTTATGCCTTGCACTTCATCTGTGCAGATTTCATGTTAAAATGAATCATGTGTCTGTACATGTTGTTTACTTGTGGGATGCAATCTGTTGGAAAAACAAAAGCATTTCTGCAAACCAAAGTCATGCCTACATTCCACCACATTCTCCTGCAATGTCCAGGCTGTAGCCCCAAGCTGCATGGGCACTTCCACCCACTCTGGCTCCCCCCAGAGCCATTACCTCAGCAAGCAGCTCAGGTACCATGGAGAAGGGCACAATTTGTGGCACTGCTGATGGGCACTGCCACAGGCCTCAAAGCTTGCCCTTCAGGGGAGGAGGGGGGCTTTGCAAGATAAGCCTTTGCTCCCTTCTCTAGCTTCTGGGTTTTCTGTAAATGAAACCACTTCCCCACTCCACAGCTCCTCTCTCTCATTTGAACCATCGGTTATTGTGCTTTTGGAGCTAGGTCAAAGAACCACCCTTATGAGTTTTATCAGCTACAAAAAGAAAACTAACACAAAGAAAATAGTCTACAGAGAGAAGATTCTTCCCGAGAAAACTCTTTTCTACCAAATGATCAATTAGAAATAGATAGCATGTCATGGGTCATTGACAGTGGATTAAAATCAATCTGATCAATTTCCACATCCCGTGTTCCTTCTTTTCCCATCTCTCACACTAAAAAATGTATCAAGTTGTGGGTGTCCTTTTGCCATGTTAAATTACAATAGTTAGGTCTCTTCAGGAGAGGAAAATGTCTGTCAAACAATTTCATATTGGATCCTGGATGAATGAGCCATTTGGAGGACATGACAAAGATTCAGCTAATTTCAACAAGTTCATTTCTCTCCTGCCAGAGTCTGGATCCATTTAGCAGGTCCATGGAAAAGTCTCATTCAAAAGTATGGAACACCTATACTAATTCCTGCCAGATTTATAAATATTTAAGTCCTGGTCCCAACTAATAGCATTGGTCTCCCCCTTCTGATTGTGTGGATCTAACTTGTCCCCTCTATGAGTTTGCCAAAGCCATAATGCTGTCATTTTTTAATGAGGAGGCATTAGTTTTATGTAAAAAGACAAAATGTTGCAGCTGGAAAATGAGTTGTATGCACTGCAGATAAGATTCTGAAAGCAATTTAGAGGCCATCTGAGCTTCACTGAGTGTCCCCTTCTGCCTACTGTCCAGCCATCATGCATGGATCGGAATTTCATCCTCTGGAGTGCATCCAAGAAAGCAAAAGCTGAGGCTGCTTGAGAGGCAACAGCTCACTATGTGTTTCCTTGCAACAATAGCCTCAACCAGAATCTCCACATAATAGGAAGCTGCCGCTCAAAATGGCCTTGCCTTCTCCTACTCAATGTCAGTTATTAATATTACTCTGGCCACTAATGAGAGAGGAAGAGGAGGCTATTAAACCTGATTTACCCAAATATCAATTAATAGGAAAATTCTGCCCATTTTTTTTTTGGTAAGGGGCAAATTCTGTGGGAAATTACTATAGGAGAATTTCTGGTGAGATATTATCATCAGAGTGGTCCTGACTGGTATTACAAGAACAGGAATTAAAAGCTATGATAGCCCCTGCCTTCCAAGGAACAGAAGTTTATGCACGACAATATATTTACCTGTGCCTTACCTCTGCTGAGACATTAAACTAGTCTGTTTCCATGCTGCTGATAAAGAAATAGCCAAGACTGGTAAGAAAAAGAGGTTTAGTTGGACTTAGAGTTCCACACATGGCTAGGGAGGCCTCAGAATCATGGCAGAAGGTAAAAGGCACTTCTTACATGGCAGTGGCAAGAGAAAAATGAGGAAGAAGCAAAAGCAGAAACCCCTGATAAACCTCTCAGATCTCATGAGACTTACTCACTCTCATGAGAATAGCATGAAAAAGACCAGCCTCCATGATTCAATTACCTCCCCTTGGGTCCCTCACACAACATGTGGGAATTATGAGAGGTACAATTCAAGTTGAGTTTTGGGTGGGGATACAGCCAAACCATATCATTCCACCCCTGGCCTCTCCAAATCTCATATCCTCACATTTCAAAACCAATCATGCCTTCCCAACAGTCCCCTAAAGTCTTAACTCACTTCAGCATTAACTCAAAAGTTCACAGTCCAAAGTCTCATCTAAGACAAGTCAAGTCCCTTCCGCCTATGAGCCTGTAAAATGAAAAGCAAGCTAGTTACTTCCTAGATACAATGGAAGTACAGGCATTAGTTAAACACAGCTACTCCAAATGGGAGGAATTGGACAAAACAAAGGGATTACAGGGCCCATGCAAGTCCAAAATCCAGCAGGGCAGTCAACTTTTAAAGCTCCAAAATGTTATCCTTTGACTCCAGATCTCACATCCAGTTCATGCCGATGCAAGAGGTGGGTTCCCATGGTCTTAGGCAGCTCTGCCCCTGTGGCTTTGCAGGATACAGCCTGTCTCCTGGCTTTCACAGGCTGGCGTTGAATGTCTACAGCGTTTCCAGGTGCATGGTGCAAGCTGTCTGTCGGTGGATCTACCATTCTGGGGTCTGGAGGGCAGTGGCCCTCTTCTCACACCTCCACTAGGTGGAGCCCCAGTAGGGACTCTGTGTGGGGGCTCCAATCCCACATTTCCCTTTTGCACTGCCCTAGCAGAGGTTCTCCATGAGGGCTCCACCCCTGCAGCAAACTTTTGCCTGGGCATCCGGGCATTTCCATACACATTCTGAAATCTAGGTGAAGGTTCCCAAACCTCAATTCTTGACTTCTGTGCACCCGCACACTCAAAACCACGTGGAAGCTGCTAAGGCTTGGGGCTTCCACCTCTGAAGCCACAGCCTAAGCTATATGTTGGCCCCTTTCAGCCATGGCTGGAGGAACTTGGACACAGGGCACCATGTCCCTAGCCTGCACACAGCATGGGAACCCTGGGCCCAGCCCACGAAACCACTTTTTCCTCCTGGGCCTCTGGGCCTATGATGGGAGGGGGCTGCAGTGAAGTTATCTGACATGGCCTGGAGACATTTTCCCCACGGTCTTGGGGATTAACATTAGGCTCCTTGCTACTTAGGCAAATTTCTGCAGCTGGCTTGAATTTCTCCTCATAAAATGGGTTTTTCTTTTCTATCACATAGTCAGGCTGAAAATTTTCCAAACTTTTATGATTGCTTCTTTTATAAAACTGAATGCCTTTAATAGCACCCAAGTTACCTCTCGAATGCTTTGCTGCTTAGAAATTTCTTCTGCCAGATACCCTAAATCATCTCTCTCAAGTTCAAAGTTCCAAAAATCTCTAGGGCAGGGGCAAAATGCCACCAGTTTCTTTGCTAAAACATAACAAGAGTCACCTTTGCTCCAGTTCCCAGCAAGTTCTTCTTCTCCATCTGAGACAACCTCACCCTAAATTTTATTGTCCATATCGCTATCAGAATTTTGGGCAAAGCCATTCAACAAGTCTCTAGGAAGTTCCAAATTTTCCCACATTTTCCCGTCTTCTTCTGAGCTCTTCAAACTGTTCTAACCTATGCCTGTTAATGAGTTCCAAAGTCGCTTCCACATTTTTGGGTATCGTTTCAGTAATACCCCACTCCTGGTAGCAATTTACTGTATTAGTCTATTTTCACACTGCTGATAAAGACATATCTGAGACTGGGAAGAAAAAGAGAAGTTTAATTGGACTTACAGTTCCATGTGGCTGAGGAGGCCTTAGAATCATGGTTGGAGGCAAAAGGCACATCTTGCATGGTGGCAGCAAGAGAAAAATGAGGATGAAGGAAAAGTGGAGACCCCTGATAAACCCATCAGATCCCATGAGACTTATTCGCTATCCTGAGAATAGCATGGGAAAGATCGGCCCCCATGATTCAATTATCTCCTCCTGGGTCCCTCCCACAACATGTGGGAATTCTGGGAGATATATTTCAAGTTAAGTTTTGGGTGGAGACAGAGCTAAACCATATCAGACACCTTGGCATTGTCACTTTAAACAAAATTCCCCATAATTGGGCAAAGGATAGAGAAACAACCCATGCTATGATTTCCAAAAGGTAATTGTCAATCAGTGTAAGTAAGGAAGGAAAAGATCGGACAGCTGAACCTCTGAAGCAGATCCTGCAGAAAGACTCCTGTAAGTCCCACCTGAGGTACTCCTTTTAAGAGCATAGCATCTCAAGGGGAAAAGAGCCAAGCCTTAAGAGGATATTGACCAAGCTTTGTTGGGGTCACTACATTAATGCTATAAGGATTCACAAGTATGAAAATAGAGTTGTTTTTTTTTTTTTTTTTTTGAGACAGAGTCTCACTCTGTCACCCAGGCTGGAGTACAATGGCACAATCTCTGCTCACTGCAACCTCTACCACCCAGGTTCAAGCGATTCTCCTGCCTCAACTTCCTGAGTAGCTGGGATTACAGGTGCCTGCCACTGGGCCCAGCTAATTTTGGATTTTTAGTAGAGAAGGGGTTTCACCATCTTGGCCAGGCTGGTCTTGAACTGCTGAGCTCATAATCCACCCACCTCAGCCTCCCATAGTGCTGGGATTACAGGCATGAGCCACCACGCCCGGCTGAAGATAGCTTTCCTGTATCCTTGACACACGAGAAACACTAACGTTTTCTCTCACACTTGACTTTCTGGATAGGGGCATGCAGGTTGGCAAAAGCAAATGGTTAGTGGGGAAGGACATCAGTCGTGTCCAGGCCCATGATATAGAATGTTTGAAGGGTAAGGAGGGGAAGCTGATGAGGCTTCAAAACTGTATCCAAAAAGAGAAATTTAGGTTTAACTCAGCCGTTCATTTATTCATTCACTCATGGAACAAATGTTTGTTGTATGCCTAGTCTGTATCAGGTCTTTTAGAGCTCCTTAGAACAAATTACTTTACAAAAGCTTTAAGAAATCCTGAACAAAAAGAAAAAAAGATTACTTAACCCAAGTTTCCCCAAATGTATCTAATCCTTAGAATCCTATTCTTTTCCCTCTAAGAACATTTAGAACATCTCAGAGAATTAGTGTTCCTTGGGACACAGTTTTAGAAGTGCTAGTGTAGAGAAAATTGTACTTAATTCTCATAAAGGACAAATGTATAGTCATATTTATCAAATCCTTCAGTTATTTTTGAACAATCATGAGAGAAAAAAAGACTCTAAGAGTTTTCATGTAGTAAAAACCTGGTTGGGGGGACCCCAGCTTCAAGATACAGGTGCTAGAAGAGGTCAGATTAACATCTCCCAATATTAGAAATTCTGAGTGTGCCTATTATGAGGCACCAAGTGTGAAAGGCAACAATAGGCTCTCTGCTGTAACTCTGGAAGATATGGGCTTGAGATGGACCTCAATCAGGTCCAGTGCAGTCAATGGAAGTCCTGGACTAAACTGTGCCAGGATTACTGGTTATATCCACTCATCCAACAATCATTTTGCATGCCTATTATCTTCCGACATGAAATACATCCTCTCTTAGCATTCTCACAACTAGTATACTTGCATATTCCCATTTTACAGCTGAGGAAGCTTGAGCACAAAGAGTATATTTGCCCAAAGTCACACAGCTAGTATATTACAGAGCTGGGACTGAAATCCAGGTTCATCTGTCTCCAAAGTCAATGCTCTGTGTCACATTGTAGCACTTTCTAAGGGGAAGCCCCATGGGTACACCAAGTAGACTCTACAGAGCCTGCAGGCCTTTGAACTCAGAGCATAATATAATCACAGTCTCCACCAGAAGGATAGGGTGCACCTAGGGCTGGACCTAGAGGTGGGAAGCTGGAATGAATCCAGCTTTGGCATTTATGGAAGATACAGGCTGAGAGAACCAGACTTGGGCTGACAATTCAGCCTTTAAATAGGAAAATTAGTTTTCTGTATTGCAGGAGGAAATTAATCTAAATGACAATGGAATAAAATTAACAATCACAAAATGAGGACTTGAATTTTAAGTCCCTCACTGGCATCTCCTGTGCTTTAAAAAAATGGTGCTAGAGCTGATACAAATTCATAAACATATCTCTCAAAGAATTGTCTACTCTATAAAATCAATAATGCATACTCAATAAAATAATATTAACTACATAAAACAAATTAGATCCATTTTCTAAGGGACTTTTTAGCAATGTTGGGCATAATTAGTCATCACATTCAATTGTATGAACTAGCTGATTTACAGGCCTCAATGCTGTGCAATGAATGCTATGCCTGCACTGTCAACACTGCACATAACTGGAAAGCTAGCCCAGCAGAAAATGGGACCAAGGGATAGAGCTAGACTCATGCTTGGTGTCCTGATTTCACAAGAATGGCCTCCTATTGCCCAGGGATTCTTATGGTCTTTGTTCAATTGTAATTTGTCTTGCTCTCTTTCAAATAATCAACCGGGATATTCTCCGCCCTGAATGTCAGTAATGCATTATGGTCCTAAATTTTGAAACAATGCCTCTTAAGAATAACTACCTATGTGTGTATGAGTTTATAGCTTTTAGTATTCCAATAATACAAAGTTTATCTTTCTTTTTTCTTCCCTTTTCCAAGGTAGCAGTGTCAGTATCCTACACCAAGGCTCTCCCTTGCAGCCACGTAGTCTTGGCTCACAACGTCATCTCATTGCCTTCTTCTCAGGATATCTCTCCTCCTGCCTCTGTCCTCCTCCTATCCAAATCTTCCATATCCTTCAAACCACTTCCACCCACACTGGTTATCTTCCCATGTGCTGAGGAAACTTGTTCACCTGAATTCTTTTTTGGTGATTATTCTTCTACCTGCCTGTGACAGTTACACTGCCATTGTCTTACACTGCCATTTAATTCTTATGATTTAATATTCAATCAGTCAAAATAGGCCAGACTATGCAATGATGTCTAAAAACTTCTATATCTCAACTGTGAACCCCTTCAAAAGTGTATTTTTCACTCACATAAAGTCCAGTGGGGATTATTAGGGTCTCTCCGTCATTCAACAACTAGAGATCCCAGCTCCCTCAATCTGGCGATGCTGCCATCTCAACACCTGGCCTTCAAGGATACCATGGTGGGGAAAGAAAAAGCAAGCTTGGAGGTAGCTTTCTCAGCAATTCAATGTATTGGCCCAGAAGTGACATACATCCCACCCACTACTATGCAATTGGCTAGAATTCATCACACAGTTCCATCTAACAGCAAGAGGGCTGGGAACTATAGCATTGGCAAAGGTTCCAAGAGAATAGGAAAGCTGGATGTTCGTGAGCCCCAGCACTCTCTATCACAGTGAGTGTACATCATATTTCCCAAATGGACTGGGACATCAGTGATGCCAAGCAGGTTTAAACTGCACTTTGATTGTTTGGTAGTGGCTCTAACTTGTCTGACCGCTCTAGAGTCTATAAGTGCCAAACACTCATCATATCCATCTTCAGGATTCTGCTTGAGTTTCTAGAACTATACCTCATATATACTAGAATCACCTTAGGAAGTATTTATTGATGGATTTAATCTGAAAACTGACAGAAAACATCATCTGGTCAAGTTATGTCTCTTCCATAGCTCTTTGCTCCAATATTTAGCTGCAGAAAAAGTGCAGCTTATGAGACAAATGAATTTGGCAGAGATGTCAGAATTTCTTGTGGCTGTCTCAATCAACTACATGTGAACGCCACAATTTTGAAGTGTCCCCCTTCACTGCTTTATACTCTAGGACAGAACGAAATCGGCAGTGATGGACAAGGCCTTATCAAAGAGAAAATGAAGTGACAAAACCCGGCAAGAAATATGTTTATGATACAATGCAACCCAACAGCATATTTCTCCCGAGCTACCTTAGATAAGAAGGCTCAGAACTGAGACACTGTTATCCCTATTAACAGATGGGGAGAGTGACACCTGAAAAGGTTAAGTTTCTTGGGCATGGTCAAACAGTCACACAAGAAAAACCAGGGAGAATACCTGCAAAGTTGCAGGCTTAGAGCTGTTCCTATTAAATTAGATGATGTTCATTCGTCACTGAGAGCTTTGGGGGGAAATGGATCAATAAGCACTTCCCTTTGGGTCACTTTCCTACTGTGTCAGATTTATATCTGCAAATGTTTAAAGAGTTCCCATTTACCTGGGGTTTTATGACTTTGTTATAATTGCCAGAGCTGAGAGAAAGCCACCTTCTGTCTGGCTTCTCCTCCTGCAGGGAGCAGTCCAAAAACCATGTCATCTCAATCATAGAACAAAAATGCTTTGAAGGAAAACAAATGCTGCTGCTTTTCCCCTTAAAAAGAAGTTGTTGAATTGTCTGAAAAAGTCAGACAGTGACTTGCAAAAAAAACCTTATATTTAGGTTGTCTAGCTACTACTGGCAGGAGAGGATGGATAGCTGCAATGGATTTTCTGAGTGCCTCATCCAGGTCAGCATGAAAGATTTTAAGATTATTCCAGAGTCTCGTGACACATGGTCAAGGAGTTTTTTCAATCCATATTTCTCATTTTTGAATTTGGGGTTTATAACCCCATTCTTTTTGTATAATGAAAACATATATATTATGCATCATCTTTATATAAATAATTTTTTATGAACATTATGATGAAGATAGTGAACAACACTAGAAATTTATCTGTAGCTACTGTGGCAGTGAGATTTTTAAGATGATATGTTTTCATCAATAAACTTTCCCATTTCAAATGATACATTAATGTCTATGCAAGTACATGTCCACATACATATACATGTATTTGTATGTGTACATGTGTGTACAAATATATGTGTGTGTATATATACATTTTTTTCTTGTTAACAAACAGTGAAATCAATAAGCTTTTGTTTGCCTTATTTTTTTTCTACTGCAACATCCTTCAGCCCATGCCTGGCTTTCAAGCAATGCACACACATACGTAAAGGTAAAAACATGAGGAGGGATGAGGAAGACAGAGAAGAAGGCACAAGGAAATGAATGCTGTTTTGCGATTTATGAAGATAGGAAAACTGACAATTCAATTTCACAGCAAAAAAAGCAATGAAAAGTGCTTATTCCATATTAGAACTCTTTCCTTGTATAGCCTAGTCCTTTTCTTTCCTTGGAATCCCTTAGTTTAAGTGTGTCTTCAGTTTAAATTTGTTCATTGCTGAAAACAAAATAGCATTTTTAATGTTGGGAAACGTTGTAGGAAATTTTACTAAATCAAACAACGTGGCTAAGCTATCCTGAATTTAAACAAGTGAATTACAGAATATATATTACTCAGCTCCTTTAGGGACTCTCTACATATGAAGGGGCAACTTTAATTAACGTTTGTGTCATTTGCTTCACATTTTCTAAAGGTGTTTTTTGAGTAAATGTAATACATTTTCTATAATTTTTTACACCATTCGTTTATTTAAGGAAATATTCCCTTATAGAGTATACAAAATATATTGTCTATTCTTGGCAAAATAACAAATCCAGAATAAATGAGATAATACTAATAAGGCTTAGCCACACTGCTCAGAAGCTTGATTCTTCAGAACAAAGGAAAGGGTAATGGAAAGATGAGGAGACAAATAACAATCACCCACCCTGTGCTAAGCATTCTGTTACATGCTTTACATAAAGACACAATCTCCTCATACCTTCACAAAACTCCTACAAAATCAGCACGCACTATCTCCAGTCTTTGGGGAGAAAAAAAATGAACAGGGGATGGGGAAAGCTGGGGAAGGAGATACAAAGAATGTAGGAACTTGCCCCTATATTACTTCAGCAGTGGAAACTGTTAGGTTTAAGCACAAGCTTATTTGGCTCCAAAACCCATGTATTAGAAAGAGCTACTTGGGTGTGGTGGTTCATGCCTATAATCCAGCTACTTGGGAGGATGAGGCAGGAGGATTGCTTGAGGCCAGGAGTTTGAGGCCACCTGGGGAGACATAGGAAGACCTCACCTTTACAATTTTTTTAATTAGCTGAGTGTGATGTCCTGTAACTGTAGTCCCAGCTACTTGAGGGGCTGAGGCAAGAGGATCACTTGAACCCAGGAGTTCGAGGTTACAGTGAGATTACATCACTCCAACCCAGCCTGCACAACACAGCAAGACCTGCCTCTATAAAAGAGGGGTTGGGGGAAGCTACTTGGAGCTAGGAAATAAATGTATGCTTTACATATTCTTCTGTTTTTGCCATCAATATTTTCTTTTTAAATAATTTTATGTGTTAAGATAGGTATATAATACCTTGAAAATGTGAGACATAATAACTGTGTTGTTGATGATGAAGATATTTATGCTACTCTTATTTAGGACTACACTCCTTCAATGTGTCAACAAATATTACACACCCAGGCCCCTGATCACTACTAGGTAGGAATAATGCAAAAGAAGTAAATAAATCATTCTTAATATGGAAGAAAATAAGTCTGGGTTTTTCCTTAAATTTCATATTGACCTGTACCCTTAGTAATACATTCAAATGTTAACTTCAATCTAATAATATTTTTTTACACTTACTATGTGCGAAGTACTGTCATAATTTAGATGAAGGCATATCTCAGGCCTACAAAGTTTCACAAATATAGCTACTAAAATTCAGCACCCAAGTATTTGCTATTCCTATCTACCTTTTATCTGCATGTTTGATGAATATTGCAATGGTGGAAAGAAATTGCTTCAGGACATCAAGCTTATGTGAAACTCAATTTCAAAAACAATTCTGCTCACCAAAACATGGTCCCAGGCAACTCTGTTCACTCCTAACGGTTCTTCAGAGATGTCAGGGATTATCTCCCTAGCTCTCTCCCAGTGCATATGTTACATTATCTCAAAGAATTGCCAGGAACTGCCTCTATAAATGTCCCAAGTACACTATAAGAAAAATAAATGTTATTCCTTTCCCCACTTCCCTGAGCTCCGCTCCACCATTTCTGTAAACAGAAGCCCAGGCACAAATATGAGGAGAGATCTCTTCTGGGAGGGCTCAGTAATCCAGTGCCATATGTTCTCTTTAAAGAGAAACATCCCTTCAGTCCTTGTGTATCTGTCTGCTTCAAACTCAGAGTCAGATCTTAAGCAACATAACCAAACACCGATGTGTAAGGACCATGCCAGACTCCACTTCTTACTCCCCTACCTAGGAGATGGGCTCCCCCAGAAACAAAATTTACATCCGACAGCACCGAACTGTGCCCCCAGCTTCTATGCTTCAGCCATGTCAACCTTCATACACTCCATGTTCTCTTTCATCCCAGTCCTCCAAAGGCTTACAATCCTCTTCTCCTCACTCTAATCAGTTAAATGCTATTTACCCTTTAGTCCCAATTTCTAGACAACTCTACCTCTGAGCCTCCAAATCTGGGTGAGGTAGCTCTCTGTGCCCCCGCAACACCCTGTCCTTCCCCCGTAACAGCCTAGTCACCCACCACTGTTGCTCACTGCCAAGTCACTACTATGCACACTAGTTTGCTAGCTCAGCAAAGGCAAATGCTACATCTATCTTCTTTACTGTTGTGTTCTTGGTGCTTTATTATGCGTGGAACATAGTAGGTGCTCAGCACATTTGCGGATTGGATCAATCCATTGATTAATGTTTGTTTATAATTTATTAATTTATACATGCTTTCTTAGATGTTCAATGATGAATCCTATCTAATTAAACCCTAAAGGACAAAACAAAAACAAAAGCCCCTAAAGTGGCCAGACCATGCATCACGAAGGGAAAAGATCTGCCCTCTTTCTTTCCATCCACCTTCTGCACCCTGGGCATTGGCTCTCTCTATAGTTGTTCATGATTTTGTTGTTAATAAACAGTTTTGCAAACCTGTTTGAGTGGGAATAAATACCAAGAGATTCATTCTTTTTCTCTCCCTCTCCACTTCTCACTAAAGTTCTAAACTCAAAAGGCTCCAGAGTTCTACCTCCTCTTAATAACTGAAACTATGTAATAAAGGCAAGAATAACTTAGATGAAGCAATTCCCCCATTCTGCTGTTGGCTTTGGGCAAGTATGTTCCTCGAGGACAAAACCATCACTTTTATTGTTCAACTTAATGGAAACCTCAGCAGGATCAAGATACCCCTGAGCACCAGGTGATAATCTGAAGACTTTCAAATGACATTTCATACAAAACAATTTAATTCCTAATCAGCAAAAGCAGTATTAAATCATCATTTGAGGCTCACTGTAATGCTCTTTGTGTTTATTACTTCACAGTAGACAACCAAACAAATATTCTGAGTAACTGGTTTCTTATTGATTGATGATTCTATTGCCTTAAGGTACAAGAGAGCACCCAGCCAGTAACATGAAATATTCAGCAACTAATAAGCAAATCCCAAGTAGATAAAGCATGAGAAATTGTGGAGGCAGAAGGAAAGAGATACAGTAGACAATCCAACTGATGAGTAATGGCTAAAGAGGTAAAAATAGAGAGGTTACTAATGATGGAAAGGAAAGGACATCAAAAAATGGTCTTGATAACTGGTGATATTTGAATAGCTCCTTAAAGATGTCCAAGACTTAAGCAAGCAGGATTTGAATAATAGCCTATGGTGTTACAGATGAGTAAACAATCAAATCGAAGATTTGGTGGCAGAAAAATATATGACTAAGACATAAGGTGGTGCATGCACACCAGATAGGTATGCATGAGTATGTGAGAGGCTGCAGGAACGTGAGGTGGTAAGAACAGAAGAAGGGAAGATTTAGAGTTAGGTAAGATAGCAGAGTAATGAGTAACCCATGGGCCATACAGAAGAAAAATTGGTATTTAATTCAATTTGCTTTGGCTCAGAGGGCTGACGTGATCAGATTCATGTTCCACATGTGAGTTTACAGATGTGATTAAAATGCTCAGGCCTCAGTTCTACCAATTGTTGAATGAGGAAAATGATAACACCTGCAATAAAAACATTTCTCAACAATGATTCCAAATTTATACATTGGGTCTTATTTAAAGCCCTTTAGAACACCATGGTAAAAAGTAATGTGGAATTCATGAGTTGTATTATTACTCTATTCTTAAAGCAAGCTACTTTTGGTGCAATATATACGTTTCTCTTCCTCTCTGTGATAATCAGCTAAAATTATACTGATTCATAAACGCTTTTCTTGATTCAAAGAATGTGAAGCATTTTTATAAACAATACATGAATGAATCCCTTTAACCAACTGTTCAAGTATCCACAATTTAGCTGTGAAATGTAGCAGCTCTCCAGGAACCTATGGCAGGAGATAAAATATTAGCCTTTGGAGCAGCATACAGTACCATGTGTCCCATGATCTATCCCTCAATAAATATTAATTGATGATGATGAAGCAAATCACACAGACTGGTGGACATGCTGCAGAACTGTTCTCTAATTTATCCCACCTCCCACCTAGACACACATCTGCCCAGAAATGCAGACTTCTTGCCTCACTCACAATCATCCCCCATGGGAAACATTTTCAGCCCAGCTAGATTAGAAATTCCTTTAAAAGTTCATTTTAACTGGAAAGCATTTTGTAAACTATAATCTCTCTTTCTTAGTCTATCTCTTGCGTGTGTGCACTTTTACACACACACACACACACACACACACAGGCATCACTTTCTGCAACGCTCTGTTTATTCTAATGTTCTTTGGGAAGGGAGAAAAGGCACTAAGTATGCAGCTGCCTCTGTGTGGGACAGAGGACATATGGGCCATATGAATTAAACTGACCGTAAAACATTTGGAAACTAAGACAGTAAAGTAAATTTCCTTTAGAGTTTGTAATCTGGGTTAAATCATCTCAACTGAACTACTGACTTGTAGCAAGGGGAAATGAGTGGAGGGGCAGGAAGTGGAGTGGAGATGGACATCCACTTGGTTAAAAAGAATAGCATGCAATTTAAAACATTAATATGCAGTCTTGCACAGTGTCTGTTTGGATCAGAGATAGGTACAGAACTTATATTATCTCACAGGCTAAGAGTCTGAAAGACCAATGAGATGATGGGATCTACCCACTTGAAACATAGACCCTATAACTTTCATAAGTCCACAATCATGACACACACAGCACAGGGGGATATGAAGTTTTATCTACCATCCTGAGGTAGCATCAGGGAATGGACTCTTCTTTTTGTTTTAACCATTTTCCAATGCATTGAGCAAAAGCCAAATGCTTGTCCATAGTAGTAGAAACACTTGAGACTGATTCCCAAGTCGGCTATTCACTGTGCAACTTTAAGGATGTCACTGAACCTCTCTGAATCATCCTTAGAAATAAGGATTTTTTAAATGAGAAAAATAACTTGTAGGTTTCCCAAACAATAAGGCTTAAAAAATGTTGGAGAGAGAAAGTCTATGAAGGAGAAACAACACCTATAGCTTCAGCCTACTAACATAAAAAGCAGAATGTATTGAAGGCAGGCAAGATGTGGTAAGTTATGGATTAAATTTGTACCTCCAAAATTCTTGTGTTGAAGTTCTAACTCTCAGTATCTTAGAATGTGACTTTATTTGGAAATAGAGTCTTTTCAGAAGTAATTAGTAAAGATGAGAAGATTAGGATAGACCCCAATCTGTTACGTCTTTATAAAAAGGAACAACTGGGACACAGAGAGATGCACAGAGAGAAAACAATGTGAAGAGAAACGGGAGAAGATGGCCCTCTACAAGCCAAGGAGAGAGGCCTGGAGCAGATCCTTCTCTCATAGCCCTGAGAAAGAACCAACCTTGCTGACATCTTGATTTCAGACTTGTAGTCTCCAGAACTGAGAGACAATACGTTTCTGTTGTTTAGGCCCCCAAGTTTGTGCTACTTTTTTATGGCAGCCCTAGAAAACTAATACATGGAGCAAGGTGCAGGCAAGTCTGACAAACCATATGACATAGGTGGTTCTCTGTGAAAGCCTTAGTGGAGAGCTCAAAGGGAATTCAAGGGGTTCAGATGACTCCTCCTTACCTTTTTCATCCTATCTCTAATCACATCTCCAAATGTTCCTTGTTCCCCTAAACCATAATGCAATGTTGGTAGCTACTCAAAGGTATACAATGCCTTACCTGCCGCCCTTAGGGCCAGGTGTGTTGGAATTCAAAATTATTCAGGTTTTAGAAATAGATGCATGTAGCATCTATTAAGTAAAACCTCCAGCAGGACGTATTGGTATGCATTGTAATCAACACTTTAATATTTCTGCAACCAAATATGTGAATATTAATGCTGATAAGTAGAAACCACATGTAGCCTCACATCACATAAGGTCAACTTTGTTGCCACATGAATTAAGAAAACCCTTCAGTTTTTAAAGATGTGGGGAATTCAGAATTGCAGGTAAGAGACTGAGAACCTATAGTTCATTCTATTCTGTGATATCCCTGTATATTCTGTTTCCTGCACCTGGATTGTTCCTTTTGCATCTTCATCCACCTGTAAAATTCCTATTCCATGTTCATGACCCCATTCAAAGACCACCAGTCCCAAGTAACATTCTCTCATTACTTAGGTAGTTGGGCACTTCTCCCTCCTTCTTCTATGATGTCTTCTACATGCATATTTCTATTTTAGTAATTCTTATATTGACTTTGTACACACTCAGAAAGAACACCTTTTTCCAGGTCCTTAGAGAGACTGAAGTTCAATACTGTATAGCCTCATCTTCCTGTACCACTAAGGATTACTTGCTAGTAATATATCAAGTGTGTCATAAGTTTCTAACATTTAGTATTTGTAAATGAAAATTACTGTTTATAAGAATGTAGTTAGAATTCTAATTTGGTTTTCTGCTAAGAAGTCTGGCTGCCATGCAATGCTGGTCAACATGGAAACACTCCTTTTCTACACATGCATAAGCAGACAGAATTCTGCAGTTGGGAGAAAATACTTTATTATGGGTACAATAAATTGGATGTGGTTTGTATTTGTTACCATTAGTAAGAAATACTATTAATTTAACTGTCTAGTTGTTAATTTACTTTGGGCTACTTGGTTAACCTTATAGTATGAAGAAATGTGTATTTGCATCAAAATTATTTTAGCCTCTAGTTTTTAAATTACTAGACTGGGCATTATGATTCAAATATAAACCACTAATCCTAAAGTAAATTCATCATAATCACCCTCTCAAATATTCCCCTACCTAAAGGGGAAAGGCTGGAGTTGATGAGCCACAGTATTTTCCCCTTCTAATTAGACTGTGTTCAAAAAGCTTAAGAGTCACTTCCTTAAGGTAAGTTCCTATACCTTTATATACCTCTGTGTTCTCACTGTTTGTCATGCAGTGGACATTTCATAAATGTTTGTCAAATGATGGAATTAATGAATGTTTTAAAATTCAAAAAGGGTTACAAAAATATAAGTGATCTAACTCATAACCCCTTCCAACCATTGAAATAACACTTGGTTAAGATTATTGCATGATTCTTTGCGCTTCTTACAATACAGGCAAAATTGCTATGTTCTCTTGGCTTCCTTTTAATGCTGTATTTGGAGAGGAGCCACAGCAATCCCTCTGGTTCCTTCCTGTCATCTCCTTCAGAACAGCCAACTCATTTGGACACTCAGGGGGCTAGTCTGGCAGCTGTCAAGCTCAGGATTATGCATCTTGAGCTTTGGCATCTGCAGCTGTAGTGAGACTCATCTCTAGCATCTGCCCTGGCTGGGCACCAAGGGCCAGAGCTGCTGAGCAGGGTCACCCATTCCTGGGTTGTCAGAACCTCCTGGTAGCTACTTTCTTTCAGTCAATCTTGATAAAAGAAAATATGCCTTCAATTCAGTCCCCTGGACCACGTCTTATTGAAGCTGCCTGCACCAGGACTGAAATTGTGCCAGAATCTTCAGTAGGGTCTACAAACTTGCTGTGTGTAAGAGAATTTAAAGCTAAGAATCTAATTCAGCATCAGAACAGAAACAATTGTTATTTGCTGTATTATACTGGTGCCAAAAAAGTAGTGCATGGTGACATATAGTCTACAAGTTCGCTGGGGCCAGGGGGTTGGAAGAGAGGTGGAAAAGTCTTCCCCAAATCCTTTGGGTACAATGTGCAGCTTCCTCTTTTGTTCTACTATTAGGCTGTTCATCTCCACTCCTTACAGAGTGAAGGAGATATTTCAAGGTCTCTAGTTGAATGAGGGGTCAGTCTATACTGTACACATCAGCCTCACATCTGAGAGAGGGAACAGGGTGCCAGACAGCAGTGGAGCCAAGGCCACATGCAGCAGAAATCTGAAATCAAAGGCTGGGACAATATTCATAGGCAGGACAGGTTCTACATGCAGGAAGGAAATGCAAAATTGTGGCTGGCAGCCTCTGTCGCAAGAGTTGTGGCTTCTATGGAAAAGAAAACAGACTCTTCAGTAATTAACCCAGAAAGTCACCAACACAAAGCCTGGAAATATAGCAAGTATTTACAAATGAGATATGAGTAATGCCCCAGATTGCTGTTATCATTAAGGGTTAGAATAATTCTTTAATGCTATACATAATGCATTTTTTTTTTAGAAGACTTGCCTGTAATTGTAATTCAAGTCCTATTCTTTTCGGATTGCAGGTTAAACCAAGCTCTATTGTTCTACTTAAAATAAGGTTTGTCTGCAAAGCGGAGAACATCTACTTTGACCCCTCCTTTATTGATCCAAGGTCAGGGAAGCAGAGAAGATCAGACCAGTAGCAGCATACTACAGGTATTTATTTCCCAAGAGCTCATGACAAAATAAATGGAACCTTCCAATGGAAGGGTTCAGAAGTTCAAATTTAAAATGAATTGGAGCCAAAAAGCAAGTGTCTATTGAGAGAAACTATACTTTCAGTGTAGAGTGGCAAATGCCTTAAATATATACTAGTCCCTCAGTTTGAACCTATAACAGAATATTTAAATTAATATTAATAGTGGTTATAAATACATACATTATGAACATATGCATATAAAGTATTTTTTAAAGTTACCTATTCCTATACATTATATGACTATGTATTTGTATAATTCTTCAAAAAGGAGCAGGATTTCCATGCTTTTGTGCCCACACTTCTCATTCTACCTAAAACCAAAATATAATATTCCTTCAGTCACCAAACTTTAAAAAATTTTAAAACATTTTACCTTCCCCTGGGGCCCTATATGTTAGTGGGGCTAATGCTAGAATTGTACGTGCAGAACATGTGGAATTATTTTTAATCTTAGATTTGAATGCAAATTTTACTACAGATAATTGTCTCAGCCTCCCTATGCCTCAACTTTGTCATCTGTGAGACGGGCATATTAGTTACCTCAGAAGGTAGTTGTGAAAAGTATATAAAATAATGTTTGTGAAAGTATTTCACTTAATATTTGTGTATAATGATAAACATTAGTAATTACTAATTAAGACTGTGATTACATTCATCATTGTTCATCATTGACTTATAAACAGTCATTTCAATGTTGAAAATAGGCAAAATGTCAAGTTTATCTCTCTGGCCTCCGCAGACACCCTTTGTCACCCCTGGCTTTCGGCCCCGCTAGGTGCTAAAGCTGAGCTCCTTTGTATACGGACAACTTTCCCAGCCATCTTGAGAGAGACCTGTTTGAATAGTCAGCATGTCAGGGTGCACAGTAAGCTTCTGAAGCTTGGGATTAGCTCAGAGCTAGTGACTTTGAAACAGTGAACATCTAAATAGAATCTTTCACTGTAGTATTTATAACTGAGGATTTTTCACTCACTCTTTCCTGATGAAGTTTAAAAGAGCTGTCATTAAGCAGATGTTGCTTTAAGAAGAAATAATCATTGCTAATTCTCAGCTACATGAAAAATTGTTGTTGCCCAACTTCCCATTGCTCACCACACAAAGGCATTGATGAGACATTTTTCACATTGGTTTTGCTTTTGTTGGAACATGTGTTAACTGTTTCATGGGCGTGAGTGAAGCCCATAGTGAAAAATACAGGAAGAAACTCAGATGACACCAAATAGACACGTCGTGCCTGACTTTCCCAGTCCCCTTTTTTCACTCTCCTCTCTCTCAGATGAAACACAAGCTTCTGCCCACTGCAGATCCTTGCAAGCTCCCTAACAAGCACACCCTCAGAAAAAGAAGGGGGAATACAATAGAGCACAAAAATCAGAGGACCACCAATTTCCATAGGATTGCCCCCAATTACTGGAGACCTTAGGTAAATGAAGACATTAGTCTCCAGAGATAGAAAAAAGGAGAAAGAAAGAAAGAGAAAGACGTTCCACATATGTTGTTACTCTCTATGACAGGGCACAAGTTACCACTGTCTTCGGAAAATAAATGTGCTCTTCCAAAGCAAGGTGTTTATCCTAGACACCACATCATATTTATTAATGTGGAAATAAGCTACTTAAATTGTACAAAATGCCTTCTGAAATTAATTCCATTTACATAATTTGCAATATGAAATCAGCATGACTTGGATTCTTTGATAACCCTGTAGAATCAACATTTTAATTTTTAAATAAGATATGTAAGTTTTGCAGTTCACCTCAAGCTGGTAAACAGTAGGCTCAGCAGTCATGCACTAATGGATAATGTCATTTAATAAAGATATCAAAATTACACCAAGTGTTAGAATTTTTGCTTCATGGTGCTTCATGCCTCCTTCAGACAAATTTGGTCATCTAAAAACAAGAAAATATCCACAGCTATGGAGTTGTTTTTACGAATATCACTTGTTTGGATTATGCCACAAGAAATTGTGTTTGAGCTTTTTCTTTGGCCATGGATCTAGTCCTATTTCATCTAATGTTCCCACCTCCCCAAATGACCATGGGCATATAATTAATAGTCTCAGATTGATATCTTTCCTTTTACAAGACCCTGACTTCCTTCCACAGAGACTTGAGGGCCAATGAAAAGACTTCAAATCACTGTGCTATGTATTAATTGATGCTACAAACAGTGATTGAACTTAGAACCTTTGCAGCACATGAGGCCAGACACTGGGGTTATAGAAGAAATAGCTGTAGCCTCTGAACTCCAGGATTTACATTCAAGACATAAAAAAAAGATGCTTAGCAAATATGAGATCTCACAAGTGAAGGGCAACTTATTTTGGTCTGACTCAAACTCCACCCACAGTGTTTCTCCAAGGATGGAGAAATGGTTACACTCTATCTCCCCAGGCTGAGCTAGAAGGAACTCTTTAACAATAATATAGCTTTCATTGAATGAATGCTTTTTATGTGAGAGGCACTGTTCAAAGAATTTTACAGATATATATGACAGATATTTGCTTCATTTAGTTCCAGCAATTACCCTATGAGGGAGATAATATTATTTCTATTTTACAGATGGAAAAAGCAAAGCTCAGAGATGTACTCAACATAGCCAACTGCTGATTCCACATGCCCTTAACAGTCAATCAAAGTTTGTTAGCAGAAAATGTCTAGACCGTCTGTTGGGTTGAAATATACCTATAAATATGCAGGTATTCATCTAATTATGATTTTGTTTCACAGGTAAAGAGACAACTAAATTTATAATAGAGAGAAAAGCTAAATTGCAATTATCTGAGTATTGTTCCACTGAAAGGAATATCAGTCATGATTTGATAGTGATATACTGAGAACTGTCTAAACTTGAAATCAGGAACACTGGATGGGCACCAGGTGACCAGTGATATGAGATCCACTGAAATTAGCTTGGCAAAGCATAAAGATTCTTTTCAAAGGGTGTTCCTGATTTGATCATTAATCAGCTTATTCACTTTTTTCCCTATTGACTGACCGTCTACTTCAATAGAACACTCTGGCTGTTTTCTGAGCTTTCTCATTCAGCCTTTAAATTAGCTAACTGCCCAGCCACAAGGCAGGTAGCAATTTATGCCAAACAAATCATGAGGCAGGAGGTGCTGAGGAAAGACTGCTTATTTTCTCCTGTTTGGAGGGGAGAGGGTGACAAATGTTTGTGGGTTGGTAAACTGTACTAATTTACAAGCCTGCTGTTATCTTTCTAATGTAACACTCCCTAGAGGCACTCTGAGGAATGATCTAGCTGCAGCTTTCAGCTTCAATCAATAAACTTAGAAGATTATGAAACATGTGCACCTATGTAATACGGTAAAATCCTGCTTTTATACCACTGGGGGAACTACTAGAAGGATTCATGTTATAAGTGATTTTGATGTATATGTGGAAAGAAATTAAAACATGAATTAAAACATTGCTTGCCAAGTTTTATGACCAAAGTAATGATAGTATAGCTCATTACAGCTTAAGATGTTCACTAGGATGCTTCAATGACATCTAAAATTATCACCATCATCATAGTGGCTACCCCTGGTTATGTCAAACACTGGTGTAAATGTTTTGCTTGTGTTTTACTCATGATCTACCCCTTCACCTTCAAATTTTTCATCTTTGTGTTCCATGCCCTAATGTATTAACAACCATCTATTAAGTTATGTAAGTCAGAAATCTAATAGTCATTCAGACACTTCCTTCTCCCCACCCCACCCCCAAATATAACCCATAGCTAAACCCAATCAATTTCATCCCTTAAATCTTCCTCTTCTGCACCCATCTCTCTCTAGGTCCACCACAACTAACTTAGCCCACTGTCTCTCACCTGAACTGTTGCATTGCTTCCCAATTGGCTTTCTGATATCCTCTGCCCTCCTCCTACTCCCCTTTTATCTTCCTGGGGTGGGCACTTGACATGCAAATCTGATCATGTCACACTCATGCTCATGAAAACACACACACTGAAAGCCCTTCAGGGATTAGAACCAAACCTTCACATGGGCTGCGGGCCATGCAGGGTGTGGTGCCTTCCCCCTAGCACCACCTTCTTTGTTGAGCCTCATGTTGCAGCTACCCCAGCATTTGTTCAGATCCTTGTAATGTTCCATGTACCCTCTGCTGCATCAGCCTTCACTCCTTCCCCCTGATATGCTACCACCACCATCTCCTTGCCTAATTAATGCCAGTTCATCTGTTAGCTGTTATCTCAAATATCACCTCCTTCAGTAAAACTTCTCTGACTTCCTTAAACAGGATCCTGTCTTCCCACTCAAATCAAATTTATTTGCTGTATTTTCTCATAAAACACATACTGTCCCTACTGGCTATCTGCTCAGGGAGAGCGGAGATGGTATCCGTCTTTACTCATTAATAGTCTAGTTCCTAAACCAGCAAGTAAGCAACCAAAGGTAGGTATTCATTCACTAGATAGTTGAATAAACTTACAAATTGCACTCCAAACATCTTTTCTCACTTAATCTTCACAAGTATCCTATAAAGGAAATATTAATAGCATCCCCATTTTATAAATGAGGTGATGGATAAATGGAAAGACCCATGTCCCTTGCTGCTAGGTCTCAGGACACTGGATGGTGTAGCCAAAACTCAAACTTGGGTCTTTGACTCTTTGGTCTTCCCTTGGAGTAACAGAATTCCTTCAATCCAGGCAAGGAAGAGGAGGTAAAAATCATTGCAACAACAGTTGCACAACTCAACAAATGTATTAGAAATATTGAATTGTGCACTAAAATAGGTAAATTTTATAATAGATAAATTATACTTCAATAAAATTGTTTTTAAAAATCTCTATAAGTTCCTCAAGGATATTTTGGAGTTCAACTCAGAAAGTACCTCTAAAACTGTGAAATTCTTGAACGCTTTTGGTAAAGACTAATTTATTGTTTCTTCAAGTATGGTCCCCAGATCGCATACATCAGAACCATATGGACACAATAAAAATGCAGGTGTCTGGGCCTATTTCTGTCTCTACTGAATCAAAATGGTTCCCAGAAATCTACATTTTTAATTTGCATGGGAAATGGTTTTTATGCACACCAAAGTTTAGAATACAGAAACACCTGCATGCTCCTCAGAGTCAATTTTCTAGCAAACAATGACACTTCTAGTAATTGAGAACAGAAATATCATCTGCCTAACATAGTTATTTAACTAACTGTTATTGAATGATTGAATGTTCAGTGTATGCAAAACTTTAATGCAAACTGAAATCTCCAATTAATCACATGAGAAACCTAATGGGCACAAGTTTTACAAAAAGTATTATGGAAATTATCTGATAAGTGCACACTGTGATATCCCCTAGATTTAGATTTGCTAATATAAAAAAATGTGATTTTAAGACTGTTTTTCTTTTATTGCTTCTACCAGGAACCCCTGCTGAGTGGCTCAGAAATCCAGTCTGCAATGTTAAGGTCTATTATTTATTTCTAGGCATAGGTATTCTCATGGTATATTGCTCACAAATGACTATATTGGCCAGTCAGGCTACTCTGGGGCAAATTATAGACCAATATAAAGGACCCAGAACTGGAGAGGAGGTTAAGGCAAGCCTTCAAAGATCAAGAAGGTTGTTAGCACTGAAAATGAGTCCAAATTATTAGGAAAGTTTTAAAAACCAAGCAGTGACTGGAGGTCTCAATGGGGCTGAGAATTAGAAACAGAGAGGTAAGGATACGTATAGAAAGAATCAGAGCCAGCAGTGGGTCAGAGGCCTGACATTCACTTAATATGAGGAAAACACTGATCTTTAGTGCACTGTAAAATCAGAGATTTAACCAAAAAATGACAAAAAATTGAATTTTTAAAAAATTTAATCTCCTACTGTGTGCAGGATACCATGGTAGTGAATGTCCCTTACTCTCGCAGGGCTGTGTAGCTAGCAGGGCATTCAAACCGAATGTTTTAGTAAGTTTGGGCTGCTACAACAGAATACCATAGACAAGGTGGCTCAAACAACAATTTATTTTTCACATTTCTAGAGGTTGGGAAGTCCAAGTTCAATGAACCAGCAGATCCAGTGTCTGGTGAGGATCTGCTTCCTGGTTTTCAGATGCCCATCTTCTCATTTAGCAGAGCAGAGAACAAGAGCAAGCTTTCATGTCTGTTTTTGAAAAGGCACTAATCCCGTTAAGGAGAACTCTGTCCTCATGAATCAGTTACCCCCTAATATCCCAACTCCTAACATCATCACATTAGGGGGTTAGGATTGCAACACAAACATTCAGTCCATAGCATCAAGGGAACGCAGAGCATGTGATTTCTCTGATAGGCCTTGTTCTCCATTCATTTACTATTAATATTAGACAAAGCATGTCCCAGCCATGACTAAGAGATAGAAACTGCTCCTGAGTGGCTGCAGTTTCTATGATGATGCTGCTTTACTTAGGTGAGTTCCCTGTTCTACATTTTTTCTAAGTAAAATTGCTGCTAAGTAAATCTAATTGAGTCTTATGAACTTGACTGAAAATCCATACCTTGAAACCTATTTTGGCGGCCTCTCAGACTGAAAAAATACAATTATATATAAATAAAATGAAAGAAAGGAAACAAGAAAGAAAATTAGTAAAATATTGCCTCAGTCTTCAAGGAATTTGTGATCTAATAATAGGGTGGAGGTTGAGAATAGTACTGCTATCTTAAGAAGCAATACTACAAGAGAAACATATAGCATTCTAGAGCTTCAAAAGAGAACAAGATTGTTTGGAAAAGGGAAAGGCTTTGTGGAAAGAGGGACATCTGATTCTAAGATGGGTGACATTGGATATACACATGGGGACAGAAAAGCCCCTGGCATAATGCATCCCTGAAATGAAGCAGGGGCAGGGCAGAAACAAAGTTGAGGAAACACTGAATAGCAACTTCAGGCAGAAGAATAGGCACTAGTAGAAGACAGGAGAGTTAGGGCTGGAAAGCTGTCTACTTAGTACCACAATGTAGATGGCTTTGCAGGCTGAACTGAGGGAATGGGCTTTAATAGAGCAGTGCCTAAGGAAGCATTGGAGATTACTGAGGAGAGTGGTGATGTAACCAGGGCAGCTATTCAGGAAGGCTAATGTAGTGATGGTGTTCAGGATGAACCGGACCTTAAATGGGCAGCAGACAGACTGCTAGGCAGGCCGTGTTCATAAGTAAGAAATACTGTGGGTCTGAACTAGTGTAGCAAGATAGCAGAAAACAGAGAAATGTTACAGAGAAGATCAAACCACTCCTTCATATTTCCTTCCTTACCTGCATCAGGAAATGTAAAAAGAAAGTAGGCTTGAGGTTTGGGTTGGACACATGATTGTAGCAGAAACTGAAGAAACATCAAAAACAAGCAGGAGAAATAGTTAAGGAAGAAAAAGTATAAAGAAAACTTTGTGCTAAAGTTCCAGGACTTTATAGATGTCTGTAAATGTAAGAGTCAATCTTCACGTGTAGTGGGACTTGCATATAAAGTCACAGGATAATGCAAGATAACACTAACCATGCATCACCGGTGAGGAAGGAGACAAAGAGGCTGCACAGGGGAGGAATTTAGAGTAGACTATGGAGTCAAAATACTCAGGTTCAAACCCTAGCTCTGCCACTTATTACTCCTGTGACCTTCCTTGTGCAAGTTGTTTCACCTTTCTGTGTCTCAGTTTCATTATCTATAAAATAAGGATAATAATAGTATCTATTTCACAGAACCATTAAAATGTGTTCCAGTTATCAATGTGTTGATTTTGAAGCTCCATATTCACCCGTTGTTGCCTGTTGTGCACAAAAAGAGTGGGGCCCTTCAAATATTTCTCCTGTGCCAGCTGGTGTAAGCAAAGCACCATCATGAAAGGGCACTAAAAAGACATTTTCAGGGGTTTCCCACCCAGTTCCAAGACACTGCACTCAGCAGGCTCCTGCAGCATGTGGTCTTTCCAGGATCCAGCCCTTACCGTGGATGGGTTCTCTAGTACTACCTTGTGCATCATGCAGTGGCCAGCCACACCTAGCACCCAGCAGCTTCCCCAACACTTCTGAGACAGTATTGCTGCACACTCGGAGGCCCAGCCCATCTCTGTGAACAGCTTCCCCAGCACTCCAGAAGATGGGCTTGCAGCAACTTCTGCCAGTGAGGTACTTTGATGTCTCCTCTACCATCTAGTGAGCCATGATTATGTACTTCCTAATGAGTTCTGGATCTTAATCCTGGGTACAGGAGACCTATTTCTTCCTTGAAAGCTCTATCTCAGCCTGGGGATAGTGAGTGCTCCTATACTTGCTACTCCTCTATTCTTCAGAGTTCTCTTTACTTCTTACTAGCCAATCCCTCATTACCCCAATCTCTTGTCACACCTACTAATGCTTTATATTGTATTTACCCTACTCAAATTACTGTGCGGTTTCTGTCTTCTGGTTGGACTCTGACTGATGTAAGTAAGAGGATTAATAAAATCCTATTCGTTGAGTGCAAGACAGCACCTTGTACATAATAAGCACTTTTATGAATGTTTGTTAAATTAATCTTTAACATAAGGGCCAGGAAAAAAAAGGAATAAATATAGTTTTAGACCTAGTTCCTTATCAAAATGTTCCCTATCACCTGGGAAAAGAAAAACTAATATTTGCTTTCCTTTTAGTTTTTGCCATTAAACACATCTTAGTACAATAAAATCAAAAATTTCTGTACATTTAAAAAAATTTATACTCACAGCAATTCTGAAAAATACTTAGTAAAGAAATTATCACTGTAATTTCTGAGATAGGGAAGCTGAAGCTAGAAGAGGTTAAGTGACTTACACAGGGTTCCACAGAGCCAATTAATGATAGACATGAGAAAAGATCTCAGATCTTCCAGGTCTCAGTCAAATGTTTTTTCCCTCCACTCTATTAACTCCCCCATTAACAAGCAACAAGATCACTCCAAACTCAAATGACAACTCAGATTAATTTTTTTCTCTAATTGTATAATATTCCAAGACAACTTTAAAATATCTGTGTAGGCCACTGGATGGGTATATAGGCCCTAGGCCTTACCCTCTAATTGCTGTTTTCATTGATGTACCCACAACTCTCAGGTAAGACTTGGTCTGTTCTTGCTATAGCTCTCGTTGCTGCATTGGGGAGCTATGGCAGCTCTATCTTTATGTGCTGCACTGGTTTTCAGTTTCTTCATTTATAAAATGCCAATGACATATCAGATAACTGGTGTACTTGCTCCTTGCTCTAAACCTCTATGACCCTAAAATTGCTACATCATTCCCAGTCTTAATTTATTCACCTGTAAAATGGTAGAATGTAAGTTCCTACCAGTGTCCAAATGCTTTAATGTTAATATTTGAAATGTGACTCTAGAGTTTTGAAATTATTTTAATGTGTCATTTGGGAAAGTGGTTCATCAGAATCACTATGAAATTTTTTACATAATTCTGTTCATAAGACATATGGATTCCAAAGTCATGAATAGACCCAGGAATCTGCATTTTTAAAGGCTCTACCCAGGATACATGGCTGGGTATGAAAATTACTGTGTCCAGGCACTCAGGCTGTGATTTGTAGTCATATCTTGCATGGTACAACTCCCAAAAGCTTCTAGGAACTGATTATTTGCCATTTCATTACTCAGTAACAAACTACAATTTCTCATGTTGGCATTGTGCACATGAAAAGCCTAATTTCAATTCATTGGTGAGAACTGATAGCCACATTATATTATGAAATTTAGAAAAGGCAGATCCCTAGAGCTCAAAAGAGCCAGATGACAAAAATCGTATCTGTGACAGCTGATAGATTTTTCAAAGTTCTAAAAGCACTTTGCTGAAGATCCCAATTCATAAACAAGTGTCATTAAAGGATAAGACACCTTCCACAATTGCAGACCAGACCTTTCAAGATTGGAGTTAGAGACCTCTTCCATGCTATTTACTTTTGAACATTATGTTTTACTGGACACTTCTTAGAGCAAAGTGCCTAAAGACGTGTATATTCAAATTCAGGCTGCAACCACAAGCTAAGGGACTCCTACCTCATTATTTAACCTTTGATCATATGTCTGAAAAATGGGAGGGCCAACTGGAGAAGGCCTGTATCAAAATCGTATAACACTGTGAAAAATGAGGTTAAGAAAGTAAAAGACGTTGAATCTGTATTTTGCTATTAGGATTATGGATAATGTATCAGCTGGTTCCAGTGGTTACAGATAGTGTTACTGCCATTAAGCTAGTTAAGAAACAAGCTCCTTTCAAAAATTCTATATTACAGAAGAAGGCAAACCCTGAGCAGTCTAGATAATATTGTGCCCTTCACAAAAGAGGCTTGTGTTTGGAAATAATAATAGCAAACACATGTCAGGCACTGTTATGAATGTTCAAAACACAGCAACTCATTTAATGCTCACAACAGCCAAATAAGGCAGATGTCATTTCTGAATCACAGAGAGGTTGGCAACCTGCCCAAGGTCACACAGCTAGAAAATGCCATGCTCAAATTCAAACTCAAGCAGCCTGACCCTAAAGTCTGTGCTATTCATCATCATAATATCCTGCCTTTTCTCAGATAACCAAACTTTAGAAATTCCCTAAAACACCAAACATAAAAAAATTATCTGATCCAATACTGTTACCTGAGGGACTACTAGACAAAAGGTAATTGATGCTACTGAAGTAAAACTTAGATTTAGAATCTTAAAGTGACCACTAATTAAGTCCATGCCAGACACCAAAAAGCCTTGTCTTTTTTTGCCCTCTTTGGGTTCCAGGATCTTGACCTGATGGCCAGGAAACTTCTGCCAGTGCGAGTTTACACCTGGATGCAGTATTTTAACTCACAAATATACGAAAAGGACAAAAAGATTCGTTTGAAATATTGCAATCCACATTCGGTTATAAAAATGTTATTCGCTTTATAGTACACAGAATCCATACAAAACAAACCAAAAAGGATATAAAGAGATTTTTCTGTCTGTATATGCTTCTTCCTCATGAGGGAAGTGGTGAGCACCTTTAACTCCTAATGCGGCCGCACAAGGAGGCTCTTTGCTGGCCCGGTCCTTCCCTCTCTGTAAAATCTGTGGTTCTATGGAAAGCCGTGGCTCATCCAGCTGCAGAGGCCAATGTTCAGAAGTGTGCAACTATGGCATGCAGTAAAGGCCTCAAAAATAGCGGGGAATAGACATTTGAGAGCTCCTTGGGCCTCACCACTGAAAGCCTAGCTTTTGTTGTTCTGACTTGGTGAGTTTCCCACTAGGCATGAGTATTGATTACAGAATTTGGGAGCATTTCTGTGTGGAACCTGGGAGGTCCTAGAAAGATGCTGCATATACTCACTTACTTGTACCCTTATTTTTGCACTGCCTGTTTTTGTAGCTCAATAATTAACCAAACTGCAAGCAACTTAGCCTGAATCCAAGTCTCATTCTTGCTAATTTCCAAATCCAGACTGGCCTTTGTCTGGTATAGCTCAGCTGGGATCTCTGCTGTTTCTATCAGGGCCCTTATTACAGAGCCTTGGTCTTTGGCTGAGTATTTGATGAAAGTAGTCTTGGAGCACTGGCTGTTTGCTATGAACCCTGGGAGGGCTGTGTACAGCTGTCACAGCTGGGGGTCACCTGGGCATTCTGTCTGTGCTGTCTCAGCTGGAAGGAGCATTCTTATGCTCAAACAAACTGTTCTTTTTTGTAGTGGTGATAGAAGGGACTTTAAAGTACTTTCCTTAAGAATCATCCTTTCCTGCTTGGTATAGAAACCAAAAAAGAATTCTCCACTGGCACAGCTCAAAGATACTTCCTGTCCAACACCATTGATCATCACCCAGGCACCTGTAGTGCCTCATATCATCTTACCTGATACGAGGCTTTCCACTATGTAGAATCTGTTCACTTCATACTAAATATTCTCTCAAGTCCAAGCTCCTGGAATGTCAAATACCAAACTTTATACTCAAATGTTACATAAAATACATGCCATCTATTTAATCAGAGTTAAATTCTCAAATTCTCAAGGAAGCCACCCACACTCATGCATTATCTACCCAACTCTAACCTAGATTCTATTTGACTGACATCACATTTCCCTTTCCTAGGTCTAAATCTTATCCCTCTTACTAAGCTCTTAAAACAACCTGGAACAAGGACACATTAGATATTTCCCCTAGGACTTTGCTCATAATAGGTCCTGAAAATAGTGTGTTCATTGACTGCTAACATGCTGAAGTTTGTAACACACAATTATCAGTATCTATAAACCCATTGTGCTATAATTTCCCAATAGAACTGAAAAAGAGACGTTCCAATAAGAACAAAAAAATGAGAGACTATTTTCAATATGAAAAGAACTTTCCACAAGTGGAAATTTCAAAAACAATCAATCTCATCCTTAAATTCCTTCTGGTTTGCAAATTTTATTAACTTCATTCAAGGCTGAGTCTATGGAACTGGCAGAAACCTTTTCGAAAGTAGGGGGAAAAAATAGAGGGACTGATAAACCAGTAGTCATTAAGTTACTCTAAATATCCAATTTCAGTCGAGACAAAAATCTATCAACTCTACTTTTTCCCCACTAAAATTAAAGCATTCAGGCCTGATTTTACCAATTTTCCCCTCTGATTTTGCTCTTCTGCCTGATACTTAATTGGTTAGCAGTGGAAACTGGTTGACAGGTATGTTAATGAAAGTTAAATGATCAGCAAACCCCAGGGATATCCTTTCAAAATGAAGCTGATGTCCATGTAAATAAGGTACTTGTAATAATAACTTGCGTGTGTACAATGCTTCATGGTTTAAAAAGCATTTTCACAGATATCAGCTCATTTGATTCAATATTCTCACAAAATAAGCAGAGCACTATGATTGTCTCATACAGAGGAGGAAACTTCAGTTTTAATACTACTGCTATAAGGTAACAGGTTAAAATCTGTTGTTATTCCCTAGAAGAAAACCTAGGCAATACCATTCAGGACATAGGCATGGGCAAGGACTTCATGACTAAAACACCAAAAGCAATAGCAACAAAAGCCAAAATTGACAAATGGGATCTAATTAAATTAAAGAGCTTCTGCACAGCAAAAGAAACTACCATCAGAGTCAACAGGCAACCTACAGAATGGGAGAAAATTTTTACAATCTACCCATCTGACAAAGGGCTAATATCCAGAATCTACAAAGAACTAAAACAAATTTACAAGAAAAAAATCAAACAACCCCATCAAAAAGTGGGCGAAGGATATGAATAGATACTTCTCAAAAGAAGACATTTATGCAGCCAACAGACACATGAAAAAATGCTCATCATCACTGGCCATCAGAGAAATGCAAATCAAAACCACAATGAGATACCATCTCACATCAGTTAGAATGGCCATCATTAAAAAGTCAGGAAACAGGTGCTGGAGGGGATGTGGAGAAATAGGAACACTTTTACACTGTTGGTGGGACTGTAAACTAGTTCAACCATTGTGGAAGACAGTGTGGCAATTCCTCAAGGGTCTAGAACTAGAAATACCATTTGACCCAGCCATCCCATTACTGGGTATATACCCAAAGGATTCTAAATTATGCTGCTATAAAGACACATGTACACGTATGGTTATTGCGGCACTATTCACAAGAGCAAAGACTTGGAACCAATCCAAATGTCCATCAATGATAGAGTGGATTAAGAAAATGTGGCACATATACACCATGGAATACTATGCAGCCATAAAAAATGATGAGTTCATGTCCTTTGTAGGGACATGGATGAAACTGGAAACCATCATTCTGAGCAAACTATCGCAAGGACAGAAAACCAAACACTGAACATTCTCACTCATAGGTGGGAACTGAACAATGAGAACACTCAGACACAGGATGGGGAACATCACACACCACAGCCTGTCATAGGGTAGGGGGAGGGAGAGCATTAGGATATATACCTAATGTAAATGATGAGTTAATGGGTGCAGCACACCAACATGGCACATGTATACATATGTAACAAACCTGCACCTTGTGAACATGTACCCTAGAACTTAAAGTATAATAAAAAAAAAATCTGTTGTTATTTACCTACCTACCTCCTTTATATTTATTATGAGAAGCATGGGTCATTAAATAGATATATCTGAGCATAAGAAAAGGAAACTACTTTTCTCTTGTGAGACATTGAGACTTTGTTCTAGGACAAGTTATCTCGAAGTAAAGCATGCCTCACAGTCACCTGAAGGGCTTTCAATTGCTGAGCTCCCTCTCCGTGAGTTCTGGGATGGGGCCCAAGAAGTTGCATTTCTAAAATGTTCCCAGGTGATGCTACTATAGCCTGTCTGGGGACCACACTTTGAAAACCACTTTCAAGTACTCATGACACAATTCTCTTTTGTCTCTTACTGACTCCAGTGAAAGACTTGGGCAGGTCTCAAGGCTCTTCTGCCCACTCTTGGATTATATTAAATTGCAATTACTATTGCTGTGAATTATGAACACAATCTCAATTTAGAAATTAGAATGTCAAGATTATGATATTCATCAAAAGTCTGAATTTTATTTAATGTTAAAATTTCTGCCTTCTTTCTCCTCCAGCTGGATGGAAAACAATGAGGAAGGAAAGAGGAACATGCCTGGCTTCTGGATTTGTCTACCTTGTGCTCACCCTTCACACACCAGCTCCTCTGAGATTGGCGAAGGGGTCTTGTGTGTGTGAAGAGAGGTAAGGGGTGAAGAAAGGCCCGACATGAAATGGTACTATTGTAATAATCTTTGCACTCTCTAGGTCTGGCAGATTTTGAAGCTCACTCTCCAGTGGGCTTTTATTGTGCTATATGGAGAATCCTAACGCTGCAATTCATTTGATATAACTTCATTCAAACTAGCTACCACCTAGTCCCTCTTAAGCCCCTAGAAATCCAGTGCTCATACTTAAGCTCTTTCCACAGGAACCCTCTGTGCCTTCAGGAGGCCCTATTAGAAAGACCCATGACAAGCTCACAATAGCTCTGTCTCCTGTGAGTCACCAGAAACACAACTACATGCTTTGCCTGCCCCACTAAATTCCAAGAATGCAAACAAATACCATGGCAGCCATGTCTATCCTGCTGCCATAGGCCCATTACCCACTCCCATGCCTGTGTAAGCCCCAGTCCTCTAGGTCTTTCTCCCAAATGCAAGGCACATATTTCAGATTCTCTTAGTGGTCCTATAGAAATCTCACTCACAAAGCCTGAGGCCGAGGAGCTAACACCCATCCCACTTCTTTGGGGAGGTAACACCCATCCCACTTCTTTCTTCCTCTGCATATCCACAAAATAATATGCCTCTCTTCAGTTACGTCTCTTCCTAAATCATTCCTCTTCCTTCTCCATAGACCCTCTTACATTTTTAGAATATGAAAAAAATGCTAGAAAAGTATGGAATTGGCTCTAAGTCATATTCTCTATGAAGTCAATCTATGGAAAACCAGCTTCAGAATTTCTCATCCATGGCTTCATGGTGTGTGATGGTAAATTTTATGTGTCAACTTAGCTAACATGGTGTTCGGTTGTTTGGTCAAACACAAGCCTCAATGTTGCTGTGAAAATATTTTTTAGATGTGTTTAATCTTTAAATCAGTAGACTTAGATTAAAGCTGATTACTCTCCATAATGTGGGTGGGTCTCATCAAATCAGTTGAAGGCCTTAAGAGGGAAGTATGAGGTTTTCTGAGGTAAAAGGATTCTACCACCAGACTACCTTCAGAGTCAAGACTGCAACATCAATCCTAGTAGGCAGGCTACCAGCCTGCCCTACAAACTCCAGACTTGCCAGTGCCCACAATCACTGAGCCAGTTCCTAAAATAAATCCCTATCTACTTATCTACCTATTACCTATCTCCTATTGATTCTATTACTCTGGAGAAGCCTAATTAATACATGATATTTTGCTGAAACTTCCATTTTTAACATCCCTTTTTAAACCTCACAAAAATCTATATTATCCCCATTTTACAGATGAGGAAATAAAAGCATGAACTTAACCAAGAGACAGCATTTAGTGGGAGTACAATCAGGATGTACCTCTGGGATTAGAACTCAGGTCTCTGACTCTTAGGATCATGTTCTCACAACCACAATCTATTACTCTGTGCCCATAAAAGCTAGACCACTAAATCAGTTGAGTTGTATTCTATATGCATATGCAGATTCATCCATGAAATTATGTGTACCTGGAATAAGAAGAATTAATGCAGTGACTTAAGTTCAGGATAATTCTGTCAACTCGATAGAATCAGTTGGTTGTACTGCACAAAGATACACCATTCAGATGATTGACTCCATTATTGGCATTGTCAAGGTATTTGGAGGTAGGGAAAAATATAATAGTAATAATAATGAAAATTTTAAAAAGCAACAATTTTCTGAAATTGTTACTAAGTGATTGCAATCTTCACTCTACACACATTGTATCATTAAATATCTATGAAGAAGGCATGATCAGCCTCACTTCACAAATGAGAAACTGAGCCTTACTGATGTCAAATAAGGTTGCAGAAAAAATAAGTTAACTCCTAATTCCCTCAGCAGTAAAAAAGAAAAAAATACTACCTACCTCACAGGTGGATACAAAGAGATGAAAATTGAAATATATGTGTAACATGCTAATCATGGGATTTATCACATTCTATATAGTCAATGAAAATTAGCTCCCTTTCCTTTGCAGGAATAAAAATTTACATAAGAAATTATGCCTTTCTGCCAAAAAAAATCATTCTCCTATGAAAAATCTATGAAAAATCATTCTACTATGAAAAGTCAAGTTAGAAAACAGTGTGACAAGTAGTACCTCCCTGTGAGCCTGCTGACAGCTTGATTCTCAGTAAAGGCCTTCAATATCCTGAGATGGAAAAAATCTAGGATACTATATATAAGAAGGAATTTTCTAATTTAAAACATGATTATAAAAATCAACGAACGTCTTCTTAAGCTTACCCTCATTTTATTTTTTGGATCCTTTTTCTTATTTGAGTGAACAAAAACATGGTAAAATATCCTATCCTATGGATCTTAGCCCAATAGTACCCATGTTTTTCCTGGCACTTAAAACTTACAGAAAATGAGACAGAGAGAGAAAGAGATTACTTTTCATGTACTCACAAGTATTGCATCTGACTAGAAGTGGTTTCTTCCAGACTTTTGTGCTTAAGATAAAAAGTGGCCATGTGCCACTGGAACATTTTTTTGACAATACAATCTTTCTGATCACAGATACATGAACATTTTATTGTGTCACTGACTTCAGTGAGCTAAAAGTAGGCAATTAATTTTCTTCTAATCCCATAAATGGACATTTACTCCAGGTCAAGGAGAGAAAATATATTGTAGTCATATAACAGTGAAGTTTAATACTACTCTCCAGTTTTCTGCTCAAGGTAAATTAGCCTGAGCTGTTCTCTCATTCTATCAGGACAAAATGTTCTTTCTTCACATAGTCCAAATGTTCCAGCAAAGTATGAGATTCTGGGCACAGCAGTAAGCAAAGTCAAAGCATAAGGCAGTCTGATATACCAATTACTTACCTGCTGCCATTTTCTATGCCAGCAAAGTACTGAGTTTGAACCCTACGTTTCCTCCAGCCATGATGAAATAGCCAGAGCTATAGGGTTAAAATTGCAAGTAATTTAAAACATACTTCCTTCCATGGCTGGTGCAGAGCCTTAGAAGGAGACATTCCTTCAGGTGAACTAACCATCATCCTCACATTATTTGGGGGGCAGAAAATCCCATAATACAACCCTGGCAATGGCAAATATATTCTAGGTCAAAGGGCCACAATCCCTTAATCACAAATTTACCCTGCCTCACAAAGATAGTCAAGAGGAGAGTGGATTATTCATCACATGCTACCCCAAGATAAGATCCTGAGGGACCGTGGATGAATCAGGAAGGTTTGTTCTTTGAAAATGAACTTCCTGTGCTCATTGACTCTAATAGATTACATTTTAGGAGAGTCAAAAGAAAAGGCCTTTCTTTTTCTTTCTGTCTCTTTCACTTAGAACACTCTGGCTACAAGGGAAATAATCAATAAATAGAGTTTCCGGCCAAACTTAAGGGGATAAACTAGTAAATGCTAAGCTTTGGAGCATTAAGAAGGCTCATTGTGCAGTTTCAGAACAATTTCCATGTCATTAGTTCTAAGTGCTCCCTCCACCAATGGGACCCACTGTCAGAAACAGCATCAGCATTATTGTGCTTTCCACTCTCGGGCACGACAACAACCACAATGTGTCATAGCAGTGATGATGATGGTGCCATCTTCCATATGTATAACATATTAAAACATATGGAGTTTATTTACATACCAGCTGATTGTGTAAGCTCCATGAAGTCAGGAATCATGTATGTTTTATTCACTATTGTGTCCCCCAAAACCTGACAAAAGGCCTAGTTGATAAACATTTGTTGAATAAATAAATATCTTATTTACTCCTCAGAAAACAATATCCCCTGAAATGGATTATTGTTTCTATTTTACAGAGTTTAAAACTGAGACTCAGGTATGTAAGCAGTGCACCTACAATCACACAGCTCTTACATGGCTAAATCAAAAGCAAACTCAAATCTTCTGACTCCAAATTTAGTATTCATCACCCTATAGTGCTGCCAAACTTAATAAGAGTGACATCATGGATAAGGCAAGTAACAAGATCAGCACGTCAAAACGTAGGAATAACTATGCTTCTGGAAAGAATGACCAAAGGAAAAAATCTAAAATACTGATGTTGGATCACAATAAAAGTGCAGTAAGGAGTCAAGTTCAAAAGATTGGTCATTATTAATCAAATTATAGATCAGCTCCAATAGCCACATATTTCCTTGTGCTTGCACTCAAGAGACCCTTTTGTAAAACATTCACAGAAAAAGATCGATACCTCTCTGGAGGTAAGTGGCATAAATTATGTCTCAACATATACACCACAGGAGTTTTACTGTGTGTTGTGTACAGTAATTGCATTTTATAGATGGCTGTGGAAAGCTTCAGTCCTCATTGATTTTGATCATAAACTAAAAGGCGACAAAAAGAAAAGAACAGCACTTTAGATGAAGAAGTCAGTCAGCTGAAGCTGCAAAAGAAAATGAAAATTTGGCATGCTGAATGTGATCAATTCGTGTTTCTTGGAAAATGAATGTAGATATTTCAGTGCTTTCATTATGAGCTGGTAGCAAGACTTGAAAAGTACTGTGAGAATCCCTGTTCATCTGATAGTCCGTGGTGGTACCTATCAGCAGGATTTAAGATGATGAGAAGCCAGCCTAAACGATAGCCCTTTTTAACTTTCCACATTATGAATACCATCGGAATGGCTCATGAGCCACACTAACTGAATATTTGTGTTTTTACTAGTGTATTTAATGTGTCTTTGAGATTTACAATCAAAATCAAATGGAGATTGTGATGTAATCTGGGATTATCAATATGTCACTAACATTTCTAACTTCCAGGAGCATATTTTTCAAATATTACTGTCTTGATTTCCTTCATTTCTTCATGCCCTTCACAGCAAGCAATTCTGAAGGGATGTTAATGCAGTATAACAACTCTTCACCCTTTTAAAAGGCCAATTTTACAATATGGGCAAAATGATTGGAAATGGAGTCCTGAAAACGCTGAAACCATCTGTCAGGGACTCAGTTAAGAAGATCCACACTGTTTCACGGCCAAGGATAGGGATAAATTATGCCTGGCTGGAAATGTCCAAAGCAAGTGGATTCCCATTCAAGCTTATTAGTATAAATTACAAAATTTTTTATTCATTGCTCTGGTAAAATTACACTTTCAGAGGATAATAAACTACAAGCTACACTGATGAGGAAGAAGGCAACTGGTGAACATTAGGCAAAAAAGAAAAAAAAAGTTTTTCTAACAGTAAATAATAACCAAAGCAGGTGCCACTAAAAGAAATCATAAGCATCTGTCATAATGTCTGTCAACCTATTTACATTCATAGACACAGTCCTGTGAAATGTTCTTATGCATTTTGTAAAAATAACCCTGTTAATATTTAATCACAAACACCAGAAGTACTTGGCTAATATTTATTCATAAAATGTATTTGGTAAAATATTAAAGACCTGGAAGGTGGGGCTGTTGTGATTAAATTATATGGCTTGGGATATCAAGCTTTAAAATCACTTAAATATTTTGTCTCCTTCCCCCCCTTAAATATTTATTGCCATTTTAAAACTATTGACATCTTACATAGAAAACAGTGATTCTCACATTTTATAACACAGATTTTTATACTAGTAAACAGTGGTAGTCAAAATGTTCCCACAAACATTGGAACCGATCTGCTTCACAGGAAGCAGATAAAAATGTAGTTAAAAATGTAGTACCACACAAAATGAATCATCACTTCCACACTCATTCACTCAGAGAAGGTTAAATGAGAAGGAAAACTATACTCCTTTCTATGAAGTACCAAATAAACAATTTGGTTACAAAGTTGTAATCAGCTAATTAAATTTGCTAAAAAAAAAAACAAAAAACAAAAAACAAAAAAAACAGCCTGTGTATGTGTAATCACAAGCAGCTATTTCTCTGCAACTCCCCAGACCTCCTACTGTAACACTGGAATACATGGATTTAAGTTAGTCTAGTAATTTCTGTACTCATTAGATTACCATTCATGCATTCTTTTAATCGCTCCTGTGTTTTTTAAAATTAATCTGAAGTACTGCCAAAATGATTTGGTTAATTTCCCTCTAAGTAGCATTCATGAAAGTCTTTTTTATTAACAGAAAAGCATTTAAATATTTGGTTTGGAAAATTGTGGACTTTGAATGCACAAATCATGCACATGCCTTGAAAGGATATTTCAAAGAGGCAGAATAAGTCAATAGGATACTGAAGGACACTCCTTTCAAGGCTGGGACTCAGGAATACAATAGTCTCTGGCTTTTCCACTGAAGATACCGCAGAACTTGAGTGTTGGAGGGACCAAGACATAGGATCAATAGAGTAAGACTTGTTTGGCTTAATTAAATCAAGAACCAAATTACCTTGAACCATGGTGTCAGACCAAAACATGACCCAGCAAAGCTATTGAGATGCAGAGAAACTCTACTGATCCATCCATTAAATTGGTCCCTTAACTGAGAGCAGGTTTGAATTTGTAGGTGGAGGTTAAGTGTCCAGCTAAGGGAATTAAGGGTATGTTAAGGCAGGTCCTTTCAACATGTCATTCATAATACTAATGTGCCATGAGTCTAAGTAGTTTTGTCAAATGGAATAGCAAAGCAGAAATATTGAGCTTTTCTTTCTAAATCACAGTATCCTAATATTTGTCCATTATTTTCAGATGGGCCAATGTTGGCTAAGAAAATGTTCAGTCTGTACAGCCCAGGGTCTCATGAATCAATCAACCATTTAATAGTAAGAGCACCACCCACTCAACCATTAGCCCGAGTTAGACTCCAGTGGAGTTGGTGACACTAAATGTGAGAATAGCTCTAAACTACCCAAGTGAAGTACCTGGCACATCATACACACTCAATAAATTTCAGTTCCTTTCTCTTTGTTCATTGTGGTTAGTAGCTTGATGCCCTGTATTATACCACCAGAATTTTCTGGCACTGGAACAGATAACTCAATGGTGTTACGAAAATTCAGACACCCTAGAATGAAGAAGGGTCCTTTTCCATATGAGAAGGCCACCCCCTTTCCAGAGAGTTCTGTATAGAACACTGAAGAAGGAAGAGAGCATCCCCAGATAGGCTGAATCTTCCCCAGCACGTGGGGACTGATGCTGCTGTTATTTTACCCTCCCGTCTCAGCCCTGACAATGAAACAGCCAATCCCATGAAATTCTCTTGGACAGGAATCTTGTAATCACACCCCATCTATCAGAGCCCCATACGTGATGATTTGCAAATGCAAGGAAAAAAATTATCTGCCTCTGAAAGGTTTGAGTCCAAAGACTCTTCAACCACAATTAGTATTGAGACGTTAAGAGAACTTACTGCAGAATTCAAAACAGAGTTGTTGAAGTTCAGTAGGCTGCTAAAAGATAAAGTTGACAGTTACAAAACCCATCATCTTAACAGAACCAATGACATTAGCTGTTTTTATTGAGCTCTTACTATCTTCCAGAAACTCTACACAGTCTGATACAGAGATTATCTCATTTAACCCTCAGAAGCTTTGCGATGAGTCCTACCATTGTACCTATTTTACAGATGTAGAAACTCAATCTAGATTTATTCCTGGTTCCACAGCTATAGGTGATTGATCTAGGTCAGAAATTTCTATATGAAGGGGAACATGAAAGAGGCAAGTCCTCGATTAGCCTTCAGAAGACCAAAAACATACAAATTAGAATAAAAGGCACAAAATAAAATTCCCATTATGTACCTTCTCGTAGCACTATAAGCGGCCACGGTTGGAGAAAGAATTGCAAAACCAAGGGAGATGAGGCCTGGGTTTCAGTCATTTTGATTTCTGTAAGATTAGCTTTATGCTTCTGGGAAAATCACTTAATCAATTTAATCTCTAGAGTTATTAAATGGTCAAATGTTATAAACATTTAAGAGGGAAGTCATTACTTTTTTTGAAGCCTGATATCACAACTAATGGATGTATGATTTATAAACTGACAGATCACATTATGGTCATACATAAATGTGTATGTAAGATGTAATATGTAAGATGTAGTATGTAAGATGTAATATGTATGTTGTAGTGTGTGTCCCATGGTATGGGACAATGGTAAAAGAAGAAAAAGAAAAGTTACCTACTATAGGATAATGCTTTCCATAAAATGTGTTCATGAGATCTATAAGTTAGATATTGTTATCACCATTAAACAAATGAAGAGCAGGAACTATGGAAGACAAAGTAATGAGTAAAGACTTTGCCCTAAACTGGCTTATAATCTGATGGCAGAGCCTGATAAGTACCTAATCCTGCCAAGTTACAATTGATGATCTTTGTAAGCCTTGTAATAGTCTTTTATAATTTAACTTTTTAACATACGTTATTCTATGTGACCCTTAAAATTCTTCAGATAAGGAAATTAAGTTTGGGAAGTTTAAATTACTTAATAAGGCAATCAGGTGTTGAAAGAGAAACTCAAAACACCTCCTCTAATATTAAGTTCTGAGCCCTTCCCACAGTCTGAAGCTGTCTCATGTCCCATGGTCTCACACCAAATGGGGAAGCTTCCCTTGTTAAACAAATTCCAAAATTTTATTCTTTCTCTTTTGAGTAGAGTCACTTGTTTCAGAGCAAGCTAGTGAATAAAGTAAAAAGATTTATATTTCAAGACACTTAAAAGTGTTACACAGTGATTAGAGAGATACAGTACCAATGCATAAGTAGTATGGAAGTAGAGTGATAAAATGGAAGGACAAGAGAGAAGCTAGATTAATTTACAGTATTAGTCTGTTCCCACTGCTGCAATAAAGACATACCCATGAATGGGTAATTTATAAAGGAAAGGGGTTTAATTGACTCACAGTTCCACATCACTGGAGAGGCCTCACAATCAAGGAAGAAGGCAAATGAGGAGCAAAGTCACATCTTACATGGCAGCAGACAAGAGAGCATGTGCAGGGGAACTCTCCCTTATAAAACCATCAGATTTCGTGAGACTTATTCACTATCATAAGAACAACATGGGAAAACGCACCCCTGTGATTCAGTTACCTCCCACCATGGGAGCTACAATTCAAGGTGAGATTTGGGTGGAGGCACAGCCAAACCATATCACTAATGATGGATCTACCATCATACAAACCAGTGAACTGATAACATACTGAGGAGAAAGAGAAGGAAACTAGTATATATAGAATATATTATATGCTAAGTAGATTACATATTCATTCAAAAATATGTACCAAGAAACTACTATGTTAAGTACTCTAAAGGCTCTCAATGTGCAATGATAAATGAAAAAACCATAGGTTCTTGTTCTTATATGCATAATATCTGATCATGGAAAATAGAGATTAAACTAATAATCAAAGAAAGATAAATTATTACTCATAAGGGCTATAAGCAAGAAATAATAAAGGGCCTGTAATTTAAATAAATGAGGGAGATTAGAATGGTTTAACTAAGGAAGTTATATTTAATCTGAGAACTGATTAAAGGGTAGGAATTAACCAGATCAAAAATAATGAGATGACCTATCCAGATAGAGAGAACTGCATACCAAAAAATATGAGGTCAGAAAGAACATTATGTATGCCAGGAATGAAAAGAAAGATGGGAAAGCCAGAACAGTAGAAATAAGTGTAAACTAGCACAGGATGAGTTTGGAAAGGCAGGCAGGGCTGGATCCAGCATGGCATTTATTATCTCGCTTAATTAATCTACTAAGCAGGTCTTTATGATCTCTGTCTTACAGATGAGGAAACAGCGATTGAGAAAAGTTAAATGACTTGTCTGAGTTCACACAGCTGGTCTGTGGCAGAAGGCAGTCTTATTAAAAGAAGAACTTACCCTTTGAGGGAATACTCCTTCCTTTCCAAATGATTCTTAAAAGTAAAGGAGCTTACTAAAACAATAGGCCAGCCTTTATCTGCTGCAGAGGAGAAAATTAATCAGAGTGAGTTTGGAAGGTGAAACCAGCAGTCAGAACCAAGGCCCTGCTTCCTAGCTTTATCCTTAAAGAACATTCTACTTCCTTAAAGAGCATATTCTGTCCTAATCCTCTAGGTCTTCCTATATTAGGAGAGGCACAATGCCACTTTGCTCCCTGTGGCTGATGGGAATTCTGTTTAGTTCTTCCTTCAGAAGGAGGGAAACTACTTGCAAGCAGATAAAAATTACAATCTCCAAAATCAATTTTATCAGAAATAAAATATTTTGACTCATTCAGATGGGGAAAGAAATGGTATTTACAAATCCCATCATATATTTATATTTCAAAATCCCAAGAGTAACTCTTTCTAGGCATTTTATCTTCATAAGTCAGACTGGAAAGGGAACACCAGATAAGCTGAAACTGATCTTTATAACCAAAGTCAATGCCAGATGAACGCCAATGAAGTTTAACCCACAAATGGTTCTGGCAGCTGCTGTTCTAATTTTTATGACATTGATTTAAGCTTATTCATCTTGGTTTTCTTTTCATTTTCACAGAGGGTCCTAATCAATACCTGAATCCAAAATGTTCTCTTCAGGAAAATAATTTGTAATTATTGCCTCTGGTGTGTCCCTTGAAATTTATTAGCCTAAGGTTGAAAAATAGTTGTTTTTAATATAATATTTAGACTACAAAGAACTTTGGCGAATGAGAGGTCTTTTGAGTCCCCCTCCACTTAAGTGAAATACTACACCTCTAGTCTATCCCACCTCCACCCCTACCTATCTCCTGGAAGACAATGGGAGCTCATGGGGCCCGGAGAAGAACAGAGTCATTGTTTGTGCCATCCTTCTGTGGAGTGAGGAAAGATAATGAGAAATTAGAAGTTCCTCTAAGGAACTTCTGAGATATCCGTGAACAAAATCCTCTGGAGGATGCGTTGACACGTTTTTATTTAGTTTGGCTTCAGTTTTTGGCTTGGTGTGTTAGTCTGTTCTCATGCTGCTAATAAAGACATACCCAAGACTGGGCAATTTATAAAAGAAAAAGGTTTAATGGACTCACAGTTCCACATGTCTGGGGAGGGCTCACAATCATGGCAGAAGGTGAATGAGGAGCAAAGTCACATCTTACATGGAGGCAGGCAAGAGAGCATGTGCAGGGGAACTGCCCTTTTATAAAACCATCAAATTTCATGAGACTCATTCACTATCACAAGGAGAGCACAGGAAAAGCCTGCCCACATGATTGAATTGCCTTGCACTGGGTCCCTCCCATGACATGTCTCCTCTAGGTCTTCTTACATTAGGAGAGGCATAATGCCATTTTGCTCCCTGTGGCTGATGGGAATTCAACACATGGGCTGATTATTATAATTCAAGGTGAGATTTGGGTGGGGACACAGAGCCAAACCATATCAGTGCCCTAACAAATGTACTGCAGGCTCACAATTACCTCACTTGTATATTTTTTAGAAGCTTACATATTTTGCAGATTGCGTAAGTGATGGCTTCTGTATCTAAATAGAGTGTAGAATAACAGAGGTAAAATGTCATCCTGGAATTTGATCCATTACTGAATAATGCAATATTTTTCCCTGATTAAAGAAAGGATACCACTATTTTTATAGAAAGAAAGGAGGAAATTAAATACACCTACATATGTCCATTTTCCTATTACTACGTCTAAAAAGTGATACCTTGAGATTTTTTCCATCATTTTTTAAAAGCTCGATTTTATGACATTTACTCAAACAAGTTCAGTAAATAAATAACCCTAAAGAAACTTATGAAGTGGTTATGTTGCATACAGTTTAAAACTTAGAGGGCTAATCTTATTTCATTCATTAATGTAAATCCTAGGATTTTTTAAGAATGTGTTATTAAAATAACTTGTCTTATTTTTGTTGAAAAGAAAGTCTAAGTGCTTCGTCAAAATCACATATCCTTTGACAGCTGCCATCACTGAGCTCTCAGTCACAAGCATTGCCATCATCCTGCTTGATGGTGTAGACCTAGACAAGCTACAGTGAATACAGTGGACCAAATACTTCAAGCACAAAAAGCAAGCTATGTTACGGTGCCAGTCCTTAAAAACCTAACAAATTCTTGATATGTAAGGCCCAAAATATGAGGTTTCTGTTGTGATTTGCTGAGCACAGTTTGAAAACAACTATGACTGTGTGAGATTCTTGAGGTAGGGGCAGTGTCTTAGTGACCGTTGTAGCCCCAGTATGAACGTTGTGATTGGCACATGGAAGACACTAAACAGATTTCTGTAGAAATTTGTTTGTTGGTTTGTTGCATGCAGAGCATATGAAGATTCAAGGCTTACTGAAGCAAATGGCTTCCCAGACAAGACTATAAGAAACATTTCTGACATCCTCTATGGTCTACTTCTTAAAAAAAAAAAAAAAAAAAAGGCAGGGGGGAGTGTTATTTATTCTAGTTGCTAGCTGTGCTTGCATAGGAATGGCCATAAATTTCCAGTTATTTCTACCACATAAAAGGAAAGTCAATAAAAGCAATGAGAAAATAGTCTTCCTTATACATTTAGATTTGTAGAATGTTAAAACTTCAATGGACCTTGGAGAACATCTGGTCTAGTGGTTTTCAAATTTTCAGGGGATCCCAAGATGCTACAAGAGTACTTCTGAGACACTTTCAGAAGAGGTCAAACAGGCAGGCCTCCGGACACCCTACTCTGACATGATTTAGCACAGCTCTTTTATATGTCTCATATCAGGGTTTCATACAATTTCACTAGAAATATGGTTTTGAGCCAGGTGTGGTGGCGCACGCCTGTAATCCCAGCCCTTTGGGAGGCTGAGCTGGGTAGATCGCTGGAGCCCAGGAGTTTGAGACCAGCCTGGGCAACATAGCGAAACCCAATCTCTACAGAAAATACAAAATTTAGCTGGGCATGGTAGCACATGCGTGTAGTCCCGGCTACTCTGGAGGCTGAGGTGGGTAGAGCACTTGAGCCTGGGAGGTCAAGGCTGCAGTGAGCCAAGATCACAGCACTCTACTCCAGCCAGAGTGACCGAAAAATACCCTGTCTTTAAAAAAAAAAAAAAAGAAAAGAAAAGAAAATTTTGGTTTTGAGTGCTAAGAGCAATGCTTAAAACTTCTAATTCAACCTCATAATTTTATAAATATGGATGTAGAGCCCAAACAACCAAGATATTATAAGCAATTACTTGTAGCACAGAAACAAAAATCTGATTCCCAATCTAATGTACATCCCACAGCACTATTAATAGGGAATTTTTGGTTCTTAAAACACCTAGTATATAATTGTTACTGTAAGTCTAGGAAACAGATAAGCAGGAATTTGCAATGTATTAATATTACATTGCTAACAGCTTCTATGCATGTCACACTAGGCTGTCTGCAAAGGAATCCACACCCATTTGTTTATTTCCATATACTGACAACAAAATGTAATGTATTTAGAGAAGATATTTCGTTTATTTCGATAACAAAAACTAAGCTTCAAGAAATCAAATGTAGCTGTAGTTAACTGGTAAGTGGTAGAGCTAGAGTGACAATTCTTCTAACCATTCTATCCACAACACCATCCATCACAATGCTGGGATAAGGCCTGCTTATCAGTCTCTTCGGCCACTATACTCCACTGTCACTCCTAACAAACAGCAAATAGGATTCAACACATGGGCTAACTGATTGATTGACCATATTATTAAGTATTTTGAGGTTGAATATGAATTTAGCAGAAAGGAGTCAATGACCATGAGCATTATTGGCCTTTTGTACAGGAGGGAGAAATGGAGGCATACCTGTCAAGTCTTCACCACCCCTGATTTAAAAGGCCAAAATAGAGAACAGTCCAGAATAGAGAAAAAGGTTGAAATACTGAGACTTAAATCCTGAGCTGGGGCAGGCTAGCTTTCACTTTGAGTCACATATCTGTCAGTTTAAGCTTGGAAGCCCAAAAGAGAACCTAAAGACTCCCAGTGTCATATAAACAGTAAGTGCTTCCAGATTTCCCTGGCCTCAAGAGCTCCCTGCTAAAAACAGAAGTGGGCCTGGCTAGAGGAGACTTGACTGTGTGGGAAATGGACATTAGAAAGGGAAATGAAACCACCCTCATTTCATTCACTGAGGCACAATCAGAAGGCTGTGTTTTGGCACTGCTGACAGGGGCCAGATTCCACAAACTCATTTGGGAAAGCCAGCAAAGCTCACGGAAACACTTTCCCTGCAATTTAGCCCCAGCTGTTCAAGCTGAGGGCTGCTCTTTAAAGTGAAGCAAACTGGTGAGAAAGCTGAAGTTCAGCAGTTTCACTCTGTTGGGCCACAGCTTCTGTGTAATCCCAGCCTACGGATTCGGCTACATTGACCAGATGCTCTGGGCCTCCCAAGCCAGTCTTAGAAGAATTTCCATAAAAAGGCAACAAGGCTGCATGTGCATCAGGTCCAAGCTGAAGTGAAGCAGTCCAGAGGGGGCATCAGCTGCTGGTCAGCCTGTTCTGCCAGCACTGAGTGTGATCTATGCAAAAACTCCAGAGGGCTCAGAAGTCATTTGGATGGTAACAATAGACACTGGGGACTAGAGGGGAGGAAGGACGGAGTGGGGCAAGGATTGAAAAACTAACGGGTGCCACTCTCATTACCTGAGAAATGGGATCATTCATACCCCAAACCTCAGCATTATGCAATATACCCAGGTAAAAAACCTACATATGCACCCACTGAATCTAAAATAAAATAAAAATGAAAAAATTAAATGAAATTAAAGTTATTAAAGCAAGATAAAGCATTTTATTGTGGTAGATATTTAGGGTTTTTTCAGTTTTGTAAATTACGTCACTTACTTGGAATGCTAACTTCAATCTGGTGGATGTCTCTAAATTATGAACAAATCCAAGATCAATGAAAACAGGCTATTTCACTTCTGACCTCTGTGTTTTATTTCATAGTATTTATTTTATTTCCCAATACCCTCAAATCAAAAGATCTTTCACAACCACCAACAAATATTTTCATGGAGGTATTTTTCTTTCCCAAGATTTTTCTATACCCATCCTATTACCACTGCAACCAGATAAATGACATCTCTGTGTAGGTATCCCTGAAATATGCGCTGTGGCCTCATGTGAATAATTTGCCTTCTGACCTCTCAAGTCACTCCAGCTATTCGTGATGCAGCTTATTCTATATGAGTTTTGCAAAGGAGAAAAAGGAATTGACCAGTATAATCATTGCTAGGTATCTCCTTTATATTTTAAGATATTGACTGAAAACGGAGACCTTTAATTGAGCGTCAGAACTCTCAACCAACATCCACAAAAGAGGCTGCTATGGCTCATCAGACATTGAACACAATACAGTACATGTGTGATCCTCATCCTGAGCACCGACGTACAAATGAAACCTCACTGTCTGAGCCTCTCACGCCTAGTTTCTGTCAGTAATTGAAGTGTCTGGAAGATAAAAAGAGTCTCACCATGAAATGAAAAAATAATACCTTTAGAAATATCCATCTTGACAACAACTAAATGTGTGGACCATGATTGCAAACACTTAGTGAATCACTAAGGAATAAAAGATTTAATTTCCAGGATTGCTTGGTGGGGAGGGGGAGGTTTGCCTTCCACAATGTACAAATCTTGGTGACTCATTTTTCTTCTTACAATTCCCGGGTGGCAAAGTTCACACAATAGATGGATAAATTAAACAAAGATCAACTCTAGGTTCTGGAAAGTACAGCTTTTGCAGTCATTGTTAGAGGCTATTCAGGGAGTGTTAAGGCATGAGTAAGCCACTTAGGGCTGTGGCTTAGTCCACTGAGATTTATTGCCCAGTTTCCTGACACCAAGTGTTAGAAATTCTCACTGGTGACAACAAGCCTATGTCACCTTGTTTTCCCTGGAGGCAAATAAAGGGCAGAATAATTCTGGATTCCAAGAGGAAATTGTCCATTCTGAATCATGCCTATTCTATGGAGCATTGGGCATACTCAGGTAAAGATAGATTTGCCTTCCATTTCAAGAGTTTTGAACTGTAGGCATTTAATAAGATCTCAGGCCACACACATGAGCAGAGGAAGAGTCACAGAATTCATCCAGGAAAGAAAATAAAAATTCCATCCAACCTTTTTTTCTCTTTTGTTTTCAAATTTTTGATTATAAATAAAACAAATACAGAAAACCACACAGAAAATATATGTATAGTTTAATTAGTTATTATAAGACCAACATCCTGCAACCACCACCTATATCAAAAGATAGACCTATGTCAGCTACCTAAGAAATCTCATCAGTGTACCCCCCATCCAAATCTCAAACATCTCCCTCCTCCCAAAAGTAACTACTATCCCAACTTTTATAGCAATCACTTTTTATAGTTTTATCACTTGTATACATTTCTAGACATCTCTAAATTTATTTATTAATTAAAATATTTTTTATCTTATTGGAAAGGCAGGATCAATGTTAGATTCTTTCCCTCTCTTTACCCATTTTCAAGACAACAAACTAGTTCTCTTGTGTCTTCTGAAGGTAACTAGGTTTTAAAAATACCGTTATCTACTCACACATTTAAATTATTTTATAGATTTATTCCATTGCAATTATTATCTCTTTTGAAGCTTAAATTGTCCCAATTGGAGGTTCTTAAAATTGATTGCTGAGTTTCTTTTGACATAACCACAGGAGTTTCTGATAGCTTCCTAGCTATATGATTTAACACAATGTTCCAGATTCATCTTATACATTTCCTGCCCCAGACCAGGAATTAGTCATTTCTCTAAGTCCTGTTTCTTTTAATGAGAAATATTATTTCAAAGCCACCACGATCTGGATGCTAGGAGTGCCTTTTGCACTAAGTTGCTCATTGTTCCTAAGTCTTTACGGGGGCAGAGATAGATATACAAAGATATATATTTATACATATGAAAGACGTCTTGAGTTCATACTCTTACTTCCAATTTAAATTCAAGAATACAGCCCTTCCTGAATTACATCTGTATCTCCTTTCTTCTGCAACAAAAATTCTAATGCTCAAAGATACACAGGAATGACAGAATTAGAAAATCACATAATTACTCTTTTCCCATATTAGTTACATAACTGTCTAAGAATAACAATACAATACTACCACCACCAATGAAGTTAATGAGAATAGCTTTTAAACATTTTAATATGCTTACCTCATTTGTATCCCCACTTTAATAAATTATTCCTTATATAAATTTTATTAAATCTGCTGTTGTATAGATACTTGATCTTTAACCCTCATTTAATCTTAGTTCTACAAGTAACTATATGTTTAACACTTATCACCAGTTCTTATGACAATATCTCTATAGTTATTTTTTATTGTCTGAAGTTCATTCTTTAGTAGATCTCTCAGAAAGTTCTCAAGGGAACAATATTATTTGGGTCATTGTATGCCAATAATAGTCTCTGCCCTTTATACTTGAAAGTCAGTTTTTCTAGATCTAAAAATCTTTGGCTCATATTTTCTTTCTTTGAATTTCTTAAATATATTACTCCATTTTGTTCTGGTATAAAGAATTGCTATCAAAAAAGTCTGATAATCTAATTTTCTTTCACTTACAAATCACTTTCTGTTTGATCAATATGCTCAAATGGCCTTTGTTTCCTTTTGTATCAAATTTTGCTAGAACATGTCTTGGCATTTGTTGTTCTGGATGGACTTTCTCAGCTACATATTTCACTATGTAGTTGCAAATCAGTTTTTTATTTCTGGAAAGTTTTCTTGAATTATGGTTTTAGAATTTGTTCTGTTCTCTTGGTTTATTTCTTCAGAAATTCCCATTATAGTTATGTTGGATCTTTCTTTACAAAAACTTTTTACTTCTTCATTTCTTTTTGATCTTAAAATTTGTCCATTTTAATTTATATTTCTTTTAAGAAATTATCCATTCTGCTTATTTGGTTTTATGTTTATTCTTTCTTAACTGATATTTTTTAAATTTCTGATTCTTTCCTGAGTTATACCCCCTCATTGCTGGGTATTTTTATTTTTATTTAATTAATCCATATATTGAGCCATTTTCTTAAAGTTGTAGCTTATTTTTATATAACACATTACAGTTTTTATTTTTTTCCAACCATGTTTTTCTGGTGGCTTTTGGAGGAAAAGAGACAGTTATGCATTTTTGCAAGTTCTCATGCAAGGTAATTTCCAACTAGACAATCCAATCTCAGAGAAATCTCAAACTGCAGTGTCTCCTTGTCATCATGCATTCATCTTTTTATTCATTCAGCAAATATCCAATGAGCACCTACTATAAGTGTAGCAATGGGAATCAAATTATTAACAAGATTATTAATGATTAGCAAGAAGAACGATTAATGAGGCAGACATGGTTCAGGCCTTTTAAATCCTAGATTTAAAACCTGATAAGGGAGTCAGAAATTCAAACACATAATTGTAATAAAGTCCTTGGACAATCAGCTTACGTGGTCCTCAATCTTTCTCTACAATAAGACATATGAGAAATAGAATAGCAATAATGGCTAACTAGACAGTGATGATTTTTCAGCTCAGAAAGCATGCTTCCTTAAGGCAGCACATTAAACACTCATCTATGTCATCCTGATGCAGCCATCCTCCCCCAGCACCATCCCTGCAGCAGGAGGTGATTCCTATTAAGAATCACTGGTCTGACCCAAGCACCAAAATGCCATTAAATCTAGAATTACATTAAGAGGCACATTAAGACTTGTGAGAAAATTAGGCACATTTGCATATTTCTTTTTTAATTATATAGCTCTCTCTATCCTATTGTACATTTGTATGTATTGCTAGGCAAAAGTCTAGGAAAGAAAGAAAATTTATTGCCATTTTCCCAGTCATCTTCATGTCCAGAAAATGTATGTTTATTAGCTGGATTAACAATTCAGCTTGACCACTGGAGTGATGATCTATAACCATCAGTCACCTGCACTCTAGCAACATAATTATTTTTTAAAAATACAGCTCAGGAACAGCAGGGGGTTGGTAGAGAGGGGAACAAGTAAGAGTAAGTAAACACAATGTGTAGAAGTATATCAGTCTTTGGGTAGACCTTCCTTTAATTGTTTATAGAAACTGTGGACATTTGCTGTCCCAGGTCATCCACCAGGGAAGTACTTTTTATAGAGTCATGCCCCATATGGTTGTCTCCATTTTAGAAACAAGAAGGAGAAAAGGAATTCTTCATTTGCTTACTCTCCCAACTACACAGACATGATGTATTTTTGGGTACTGCTTAACATATAGACAAACCCCAAGTCTCACAAAAACGTGAACACATTTGAACTTAGGTGTCTTCCCCTGGCATAAGATTCCCAGCTAGTCTTCAATTTAAAATAAATTTGAAGGCAAGTATAAGGAAATAGGTACATTGTGATCTCCTGTAGTCAGCTCTGGGAATAGTTCTACATGGTTGTTAGATTTTTAAGTACAACAATACCTGGTTGTGCTTGGTTAAAATTTCTGGTTCTTTCCTGAGTTACACCCTCTCATTGCTGGGTATTTTTATTTAATTAATCCATATATTGACCCATTTTCTTACAGTTTTAGCTTATTTTATATAACACATTACAGTTTTCATTTTTTGCTATCTTTATTAACATGAAGCCTTTTAATGATATACTTCATAGCTAAGGTAGAAAAAATAAATAATGTATAGAGTTGCATTTAAGGATGTCAGATCAGGAAGGTTAGTGTAAAAACATCATTAAAAAACAACACCTATATATCAAAGAACATCAGATATGAATCTATATGAATCCCTCATATGAATATGAGGGAAAAGAAAAACAAGCTAAGGTTTGAGTAATGTTAGAAAGGAAAAAAAAATGAATTGGGTCTAAATTCAGATAAGGGTAAGAGGATTCTATAGGAGAGAGTCAAAAGGCATGTGTGTGCTGGGGACATGAAGATACAAACCCAGGCCTGAAAGAACAGAAAAAGATTAGAAAAAGTAGGTTAAGTGAGGGAAGAAGCTTGTCAGCTGACAGAGAAAGAACAGGGCATTCTCCTATGAGTATCCACACTCACTTGCACTGCTCAGAGTTTTGCCAAGAACAGGCCAGAGATTCATGGGCATCCTTTAAATACATACAGAATAGGGAAAGGTAATCAAAGTCTTTAAAATGGAAGATCCATAAATATTTTCAGATTTAGAAAAGGGCCTATGGTCCCCAAAATATTAAGAAACCTACTGTAGAAGAACTTATCAAATTACTTTCAGAACATTACTTGCATCATTTAAGGGCAATATTAGCATCATTTCAGATTCGCCCTACCTCCACTCTCATTGCCTTAAAAATAAACAAAAATATTCCTTGCTGGCAAGGTGAGTGGAAGTTGGAGAGGTTGTGCAGGGGTGGCAGACATGGGTATTATCTGGAATTAAAACAGAGATAAAGATTACAGAATTCAAATGCCAGTTCAAGATAACATTTTTAATATGACTAAATTTTACTTCAATCAAAGGGCTTAGTGTCCCTAATCAATAATTATATATATGATATTATATCCTTCTTATTTTAACAGAAACAAAAGAAAAGAAGAGTGAAGAGGTAAAAGGATTTTAAAAATTAGAAAACACTAGCATTAATATCCTGAAAGGGAGAAAAAGAGCTTCCCACCAAAGAAGAAATCCTTTGAACACTAAACTTTCCCCAGCAATCACTCCCAATTCCCTTGTTGCAGTTAGCAAAGAAAGGCATATGAAGACATCCACTTTATGCAATTCACAGAGGATCACTTTTCCGCTCTAGTTGGGTTTTCAGCACGGCTATTGTTATTTTTTATTTAGAAATCTTCATTCCATGGGTTTAGTTATTATTCAACTGTAAATCAAGTCCTAACTTGCCCTCACATACCTAATACCAAATTTTCCCAAATTATCCATTGATTTTAGGCCAGAGCTACATAGTTCAACCTTATGGTTTAGTTATAGAACAGAAAGGTTCCTAATAAAGGTAAACATCAAAGGAAACAAAGTCCCTGAGATTCTCTCTGGGGACACCAAGCAGCAGGGTTCAAATAGAGCCTCTGAGGGACAGGCCAGATTGGGAATCAGGCTTCACATCCTTGATCTCTTTACACAAGAGTTAAACAACTGAAGTTTAGGGGTCTCTAAAGAAGGAATCTAGGAATGTAGAAGTGAAAAAGCAAAGAGAATAGTACACTGCAGGAAACAGGTTCTCAACACCCTCTTCCCACCCCCTAGTCAGAGTGCCTCTGCATAAACCAGGATGGCCTCCCACAGGTAGGGGTGATGTCCAGGGCTGGGACTTTGGTAGTGGCATTTCTGCTCTCAGACCTGGGGCTGTCCTCACACATCAGCCCCAGGAGCATTCATTCTGCTCACCCTGGGAGAAAGTGCATGGAAGAACCAACCAGCATGGCCGCAGCTTCATGATGTGTTCATATTAAACTCCAGCTGAGAGGGAAGAAAAAGCCAGTGGGAGGTGGACTATGTACTAGAGATGGAGAGAGGGGTATAAAAGTGAGGTTGGAAAAAAGAGAAATGAAAAAGTATAGAACTGGATGAAGTGAACTAGAAGAAAAAGGTGACTGATTAGGGCTAGACTGAGTGAAACCTTGAGAGTTAGTAAGCAACTATTAAAGTTTTGTAAGATATATGATATAGGGATCCTCACAATATAATGATCAACTATAAAAGCAGATTTCAAAGTAGTTTGCAGAGCATCAACCTGTTTTTTGTAAATGTGTTTAAACGTACATACTTGGTATGTGTTAATTAGATGTGTGTGAGAGAGGAAGGAGTAGGGACAAAGGCCAAGACGACAGAAAGATGTATAATCAAATGGTAGCATGAGTCTATTTTGCATGATGAGATTGTGGGTATTATCTTCATTTTTAGACTTCTCTATATTTCCCAATTTTGTACTATATATACAACAATAATATTAATAAAAACAAGAAAGCTTTGCTACTTCTTTTTCTGTATCATTTCTCTCAGCACCCATTCGATAGAAACTGTGATCAAAATTGTTTGCACCAATCGAAGAGAAAGAAAAAAAACACAAAATATGTGTAGCCATCCTAAAATTATTTTTATATACCTAATTCTTGATTCTAAGTCCCCTCACCTTCCTAATTACAATAAGGAAAATAAACATCATGAAGAGAACAAACTCAGACTTTTGACAGGGTAACAGTTAAAATTCATGAGGTTATATTTTGCTGTTAATTGGCTATCCACCATTAGAAACTGGCTTTTTGATTCAGAGTAGTCACAGCAGGCTCTTGTAGATTGGCTAATGAGCTGTCCACTCACTGGTGAGTCCAGCTATTCATCAAGCCCCTGGGTAATTTGAAGGGAGCTCAGGATACCTGCAGCAGTTCAAGTGGAAAATGAAATCTGAGTAGCCTATAAAAGAGAAATGACATCCTGCCCAAGCTGAAACCGTCGGTTCTTTGGGGGTAGATTCACCTAGACTAGTCAAATTGGGCTGTGAAATTAACTAAATGGAAGGTCTATCATTGCTGGTCTATCTTTTGGCAATTTGCCTTCTCTTTAAAAAAAAAAACAACGCTCTGATGTCTACCTCAAATCACTGTGTACTGCCTTAGAATGCCTTTAGAATCTAGAAAATGATAATATAAGCTTATTTACACAGAAAACACAGCATAGAGAGATGGAAACTGAAAAAATATAACAAAAGTTTGTGTGGGAGAGAAAAGATGTTGAACTGATAATACAGTACAATAATAAGTTACGTGGAAAAACTCCAATAAGAGAGCAATTATTTAGGTAGGTATTAATCTGAAGCCTCACACCCGCATGCCAGTTTTAGATGGCAGGGGGTATAGGACACTAGAGCTTAGCAATGTCAGCCTACTGTCATCCTGTCAAGAATACAAACAAATAGTCACCACGCGAAAATCAATAACAGTGGGAAAAAGGCTTTCTTGTACATTTATGATGGATAACATAGCCTGGGTGTAATGTAGTGAAACAACTAACTTAGATAATGCAGCCTGCTTTGGTCAATGATTTTCAAGCCTTGGTTGGGAACAGCTGCTCGGTAAAGCATGTATAGTCCTAGGTACTTGACAATGGCCATTTCCCTACATTGAAGAATTAATCTGAAGTCTGTTCCCTGAAAACTTCAGATACAAAAATGGTAAGAAAGATTTTAAAAGACCATCAGTTATGCCATGTCTAAACCCCATTGCCAGAAAAGCGGTTCTTGGGTGCAGATCTTTGTCTGTTTTTAGAATTGGAGAGCAGCACATAACACTGGTAGTAATATGTGCCTCTTATGCAAGGCCCACAAGGAGATGTTTCAGTGACAAGGTAGATTGGCCCTATTGTTGAACTATACAGAAACTGAGATCTCAGAAAAGTAATGGCTTTTCCAAACTTCTAGAAGCCTGTAGGAATGCCAGGACTAGGTGCTAAAACCAAGTGAGTTCCCCTCATTTAGTCTAGATCTTTCTGTTTGAGGCTTCTGCCTTCACTAGACAAGTGGGAATCTATTGCAGCTAATGAGTCGATTCCTTCAGCAGCCTAGTTTAACTCTTTATAAGACTGAGAAGGAGGGTTTGAAACCAACAGCTTCCCTGACTTGGCCTGGGATTTATTCCATCTCCTCTCTGCCATTAGGGAACTCAGATTGTGGTATCCTATCCAGAGTCTCTTCCCTACCAGGAAATTGGGCCCTTCCTTCCACCAAGGAAGTGTGGCATCCAGATCCTGGAGTCTCTGACAGCACTAGAGGCAAAAAGCCTGCGCCCACAGAAGGACAGCCATAGCCTCACACAGGGTCTCATACCAACTCAGGGTGACTTTGGACAAACCACCCGACCCCTCGTTGGCTCTGTCTCTTATTTGTAAAATGGCAATGTTCTTACCTCCCTCACTAGGTGGTCAGGGAATCAAATGAAATCATGAATATCAAAGTACTTTGAAGAATGTGTTTGCTCATGAAATCACAGAATTTTAGAAGGGCCTTAGAGATCATTTATTGCAGTCCCCTATTATACAGATGAGGAAACAATCCCCAAGGGCTTAAATGACTTGAACAAAGTCAAACAGAAACAGAGCTGTTGTACAAGTCAAAGCACGATTATTACAAATTGGTCCAGTTCCAATATGAGTATACCTATATCAGTAAGTTATTTTTATATATTCTTAGCACAAAAAGAAGACACATCACCTATGGAAATAAAATAATAACTACTATGTTTGGGATACATAATAATGGCTTATTGCTATTATATTATAAATATAATATTATTTATATATTAGGTTTTTATGGCCATCCTGTAGGATATCAAAAAAATAATAAATGAATTAAAATTACCCATAATGTCTCTCTCAGGAAAAATATCAATGTTAGCTTTATGGTAAACACCATTTACCATGAGATTATACTCTACCTACTGTTTTTGTAACTTGTTATTTTAAATGAAAAGAATTTAAGATGCTATCCTGTATAGCTGAACAAAGGAACATCAGTGAAATATGGTAACAATGAGAAATGTAAGGGTAATAGCATACTTGTTTTCATGAGTAAAGAAAAACCTTCACAAAGATTTTGTTCTAGTCTCCAGGGAAGAAAAAAATAAATATAGATAGTTCAAGAATAAAAAAGTAAAAAGTGATTTCTCTAGTTAGTTGAAGGCCATGGATGAATCCTTCCTCCTATTGTTCCATGCCAAGTCAAGATCTTTTCTGTGGGAAGCAACAAAATGAGTTCCTAAGGGAGGTTGTCGGCTATTGTATTTACAACCCATTTCCAAAGCAGCCATTGACTCAGCAGTTCCCATCTTAAGTGGCAGAATTGAGACTGTGATTTTTTAATACTCATCCTTAACCCTCTGTCCTTCCATCCCTCTTCTAAACTAAAGGTCAGTTTATAAGAATATATCTTCTATGTTAATGATATGCTTGTGACCCAGAGTTTTTACTCTTCACAAATCCTTCCCCTCAGAGTGAGGGTTCATTCCACTTATAAATTCCCTTAAGCACAGCTTTTCTTGTAGAGTACCGCCTCATTGGCCTGATCTCTGCCTTAAAGAGTAACATTCAAAGGTGACCACATCCCATTGTTTTCTTTAATTTTGAGATGCTAAACTCGGCAGTTCCACATAAGTCATTCAGATCCAATTTGGGTAAAACCAGGCCTACTGCACTAGCTCTGATTTTCAGATATAAACTCACTGGAAACCCAAATGCTATCACTTTGTATCTGCCCACTACCCCAATCCCCCAAAAAAAGGAAACCCAAGAAGTTCCAATTAGCTGTTCACTTTTCCTGTTCTTGCCCTAACCTCCAGAAAAATTTGTAAGATCCTGTCTGAATCATAGAATTTTATAAGATCCCATTCCCATGTCTAGGCCATTCTGCTATTTCCTTCTTTAAAAAAAGTCCATTTTCATCATCCCAGAGCCATAACTGGTGAAGAGGAAGAATGTTCACAATCGCCAGCCTTGAAAACATGCTACAAAAGTAGCACCTTTGCAACGATGTTTTTATGGTGACAAGTTGACAGGACATTTTAAAGAATTTGATTAACAGCCATTATACTAATCCATATGTAAACCAGGCTATGAAATGCCTAAGCAAGCGTCTTAAAGGTGGGTGTTTATTTCATGCTCACCCTCTCATGAACTTCCAGTAAAGGTTTGACAGTTCACCACTGGCTTAGCCAGGCACCAGGTCTCCCTTTTCCTGAGATCTGTTCCTACTCTGCATTTTTCCCTACAAAGCTAAAGTTTGCCCTAAATAGTCTAATATTCAGAAGTGATTCAGCTTCAAGCAAAACATGAATTTCTGAGAATCTAGGAAACAGCCACATCTTGAATAAAGCAAAATGTTTCCCTTTGTAGGAAAATTATTTCAAAAAATTCAGGAGTCCTCAAGAATGTTAGTCTGTTACTCTTGACCACATATCCAAAACTTTCCTCTCATTCTTGGTTGACATGTGTTAACACCACTTATATGTGCATCAAATGATAGAAATCCACATTTCACCCATCTTAATGGTCAATGTAGATATCTGCATAATCTATCCAGTGATATAAGTACAGTGTAAATGGGAAATGGACTTTTCTCTGTAAGCCTGACATGTTGGGCCATGGCCAACTCTAGATGCTTAAGCTAAACTCAGCCCAAAAGTACTTTCAACCAATTTGACCATACCTGAACTGGATTCCTATAGTGCATGCATGTCAACTACATACACAAGACATATAATCCATATTGTCTAATGTATGCAATGTTAAGATATAGTTGGAGGCCAAGTAGTAGAATGAGAGGGACATGGACTTTGGAAGCAGTCAGAACTAGGATAGAATTGCAGCTCTTCTAATAATTAGCCATATGGACTTTAGCAAGCCAGTATCACTGAAGCTCAGTTTCCTTATCTGTAAACTGAGATTAAGGACAATGACATTTCACAAACATTGTTGCATGGATTAGAGACAATGTATATTAAATGCCCAGCATGTCTAGTCTTTGGTAGTTATCATACATATGGAAGACTTCTATAGTTAGCAATAATAGTAATAGTGTGTATTTTACCCTCATCATAGTGTGCATTTCAATCCACAATTCGATAGAATTAAAGTGTAAAGATCCCTGGGAATCTTCATAATGAAGTTAGCTTATTCAATATAAGATGTAAGTTATCTGATTATCTGACTGTTTCCTGGGACCATACTTTGAAAGAGAGAGATAAAAGACTAGTAGTTTCAGGAAAGGATAAGAGGAGAGGGAATGATTGCTCAGGACTTAGAAAAGAAACTGAGAGCACATATACATTTGACGCTCTCTGTCATTACATCCTAGATGATTATACTCACAAAACCGAGAGCTGCTGACCTGGAGCTAAATCATCCAACACAGTGTCTGGCACATGGTATATACTCAACAAAAATGTGTTAGCAAATAAAGATTTTTTTAATGTTCGTGTGACTATTATCACAGAAAGTCCATGGGTCACTACAGAAGTCATTTTCAAAGTCTAGATAAATTCACGTGAAAGTCTAAAATAGTCCAAGAATTTAAATTTCAGAGATTGTAGAATTTCCCAAAAAAATCACTATAATGGTACTTTTTTTTTTTTTTTAGTGTTTTTTTTTTATTATACTTTAGGTTTTAGGGTACATGTGCACAATGTGCAGGTTTGTTACATATGTATCCATGTGCCATGTTGATTTCCTGCACCCATTAACTCGTCATTTAGCATTAGGTATATCTCCTAATGCTGTCCCTGCCCCCTACCCCACTCCACAACAGTCCCCGGAATGTGATGTTCCCCTTCCTGTGTCCATGAGTTCTCATTGTTCAATTCCCACCTATGAGTGAGAACATGCGGTGTTTGGTTTTTTGTCCTTGCAATAGTTTACTGAGAATGATGGTTTCCAGTTTCATCCATGTCCCTACAAAGGACATGAACTCATCATTTTTTATGGCTGCATAGTATTCCATGGTGTATATGTGCCACATTTTCTTAATCCAGTCTATCGTTGTTGGACATTTGGGTTGGTTCCAACTCTTTGCTATTGTGAATAGTGCCGCAATAAACATGTGTGCATGTGTCTTTATAGCAGCATGATTTATAGACCTTTGGGTATATACCCAGTAATGGGATGGCTGGGTCAAATGGTATTTCTAGTTCTAGATCCCTGAGGAATCGCCACACTGACTTCCACAATGGTTGAACTAGTTTACAGTCCCACCAACAGTGTAAAAGTGTTCCTATTTCTCCACATCCTCTCCAGCACCTGTTGTTTCCTGATTTTTTAATGATGGCCTTTCTAACTGGTGTGAGATGGTATCTCACTGTGGTTTTGATTTGCATTTCTCTGATGGCCAGTGAAGATGAGCATTTCTTCATGTGTTTTTTGGCTGCATAAATGTCTTCTTTTGAGAAGTGTCTGTTCATGTCCTTTGCCCACTTTTTGATGGGGTTGTTGGTTTTTTTCTTGTAAATTTGTTTGAGTTCATTGTAGATTCTGGATATTAGCCCTTTGTCAGATGAGTAGGTTGCAAAAATTTTCTCCCATTCTGTAGGTTGCCTGTTCACTCTGATGGTAGTTTCTTTTGCTGTGCAGAAGCTCTTGAGTTTAATTAGATCCCATTTGTCAATTTTGGCTTTTGTTGCCATTGCTTTTGGTGTTTTAGACATGAAGTCCTTGCCCACGCCTATGTCCTGAATGGTATTGCCTAGGTTTTCTTGTAGGATTTTAATGGTTTTAGGTCTAACATTTAAGTCTTTAATCCATCTTGAATTAATTTTTGTATAAGGTGTAAGGAAGGGATCCAGTTTCAGCTTTCTACATATGGCTAGCCAGTTTTCCCAGCACCATTTATTAACTAGGGAATCCTTTCCCCATTTCTTGTTTTTGTCAGGTTTGTCAAAGATCAGATAGTTGTAGATATGCGGCATCATTTCTGAGGGCTCTGTTCTGTTCCATTGATCCATATCTCTGTTGTGGTAACTATAATGGTACTTTTAAAAAAAAATAACATTCACCCCTTTTCTTTGTATAATATGGGACGCTAAGAAAATTGACATCCTTTTTCTACATTTTAATATTTCTTTTTTCTGTATCTTAAAGATACTTAATTTACTTTTTATGTAAACTTCAAATTTATGAGTTAAAAAATAAGAATTTCAACATGAGCATTCAGTTAAAAACAAGATTATTATATCAATTGCATGGAAAAGAAATGGTCTCAAAATCACAGATAAAAATTTAACAGTCTTAAAAATTGCCTTATATACTTTTCCAGAAATAGAAGAAAATAATTTTAGATGAAACTACCTTTCCATAATTTTATTATCTCAGGTAATTTTTTACACTGTCTTTTACACTAGCACAACTAGAATAGTCGCTCAAATCTAACAACTAAACTATCATAACAACTTAACCATTAGGGAAAAACTTACAAATAAAAAAAGCATTTTCAATCAATCAACTGCAAGCAACACAGAAACTTAACCCCAAGCTTTGAACTTTCCAAAGCCAGTATTATCTTGGAGACTTCCAGGGAAAGTACACATCCTAAGGTACAGAAAAGAATCCCAGGCCATAGTTTCCTGATCATTGGTTGAGTATTGATAAAAAAATAAGATAGCAGGACATGGGATATTATCTTTGATTACACAACACAAATTCAAAACCAAAAACCAAAGCAAAAGATTTTATATTCATGGGCAAAATACCTTAAAATGAGATACAGTAAAACAGATGCAGATTGTTGCAAGCATAGCTTTTATCTAATGGTCAGCATCTTCAAAGAAGACATTTTTCAAGATAAAATGTGAATAGGCTTTAAATTTCTGAACTGGGTTTAAATCCCCTTCAACTGTCCAAACTCACCTATGTAACCATTTTAGGAAAATTCCAAGGAAAGATCATTCTTACTTGGCCATTTGTCTGACTTTATTTTTAATGCTCTAGCCAAGTTCTAGATTTATCTTTATAGAAAATCTCATATGCAACATTCTGGAAGCATTTATGTTGATTATTTATCCTATAGCCTGCTTTTAGAAATTTTGAAGAAAGAAAGTATATTAAAATATGGCACAAACCATTTTCCTTATCTTTCTTGCTTTATTTAAATGAAGTATGGATGGATCACAAATTTTTCTTTTTATTTTTGTGCAATTTATCTCACAACTAAATGCTCAATAAACTTTATTAATTAACTGCATACAAATTACAGGCATTCCTACAGAGTACAATCAATAATACTGATAGTATACAATGCTCGAAAAACTTAGAAGCGGCCTCAAAATAAATAGCCGTGCTTGATAATAAATTTTCTAGAAGAAAACAGGCAGAACACCCAATAACTCCTTTCTTCTAAGGAAATGTGTATTCATGATTACTTACTTTAAATAAAATGTTCTAAATTGAAAGAGGTTGCTATCTTGTCACTGACCACTGTATTAACTGGTCATAGTTTCAACCTGATTCCCCTGAACTTCCAAGATGCTCTCACAAGATCTAAAGATGCTAGACCAAAAATGCAACATTTTCATTTACAGGCTAAGAAGCCCAGTCAAAGGTTTGTGCTAGCCCGCACCGCCATATATCCCTCACTTAACTTATATATCTACTATCTCAGGCTCATGTTTTTAGAAAGTTAACAACATAAAGAGTGTAAGATGTAAGAAAATCTGAAAGAAGATTAGGGAAACTCAGGAAATTAGTGTCCTAAGGGGAGCCATAATGAAAGCGTAAGTTAAAAATATCTCAGAACAGACAGGAAGCTTCTGTAAATCATATGCCAACTATATGCAAATGTGCATGATATGACCTTAGGGAGAATTCTAGAAGAGGCTTCATCACCTGATGTTTCTGTGGCTCCTCATTTCACAGTCTTTAGCTATAAATACCCTTTCATAGATCTATAAAATACATTGACCTTTTAAACCAGATTTTAGTTAAACTTGGGCATACTTTTAAGTATCATTATCAGAAAAATCCAAGAGACCCAAAGTAGTGACAGACTTTCATATAAAAAAAGAAAGTATAATAGGAAGATTTTCCAAGATTCATATACCAAATAATCTTTTAAATTCACTGAACACTGAGTGTCACTGTGCTAGGTGCTGTATATTTCTTGCATTTATATTATTCTTCCTCACAACAGCCCTGGAAGGAGGGGAGGCTATTATCTCCATTTTACAGACGCAGAAACTACTACAGTTTGGAAAAATTAAGGAAATGGTCCCAGGTCACATAGTTAGCAAGTGGTAGAGTCCACATTTCCATCAGCTCTAATGACTCTAGACCCTGTGCTCATTACCACTATCCTATACCACCTCCCAAACAAAAAACGAGCGGGGCGGGGTGGGAGGGGTGGATCAGAAACTGAAAGAAAAGTAAATTTTCAAGACTAGGGAACAAAAGACTAGAATTTGACTTCCCAAAATTTCTTCAGGTATAAAGTTTTAGGTTTTCTACTTTTTTAAAAATGGGTAATATGAGTAATATCACAAGCCATCAGATGAAAGGATTTTCCCCACACCATCTTCCTTAATGATATACTAAAAACTAAGACTACGTTAATTTATAATGTCCCTTCGAGTCTTTATCTGGGTGTGAGGCTAAAGAAAAAAAGAACATGAATAGATCAGAACTCCAGCAAATGTTGCAGACACCTGTATTCTTGCAGTCTAAAATGTCTACATTTTTCTGTTCATAAAAATTCATAATTAAAATTGCAAAGAGCAGCCTAATCTGTTCCTTCATTTTAGTGCTTCCATACATCACTGGTTCTGCTGACCTAATAAAAAGAGCTCATCATTCCCATACCAATTGATGTAGCACATCACTGATTAGCTAGTGTCCATCTTGTATACAGACTAGGGTTGTATTTAATATATCAACTCCATTAGCTGCTTAATGCCATTTTCAAGATTTAACAAAGCAAATTCAAAAGCTCATTCAACAAACTTGCTGATAATATCATGGTCCCAGTCTTGATTTCCTTTAACTCATTAATCCTTTTGTATTTTTTAATGACTTTTCAAGGTACTCACAAAAGTCAGTGAGGGTCAAGAGAAGCCAACAGTACCAAATCCCCTTTTCACTACTTCACATTTTTCACAGATCATTTCATTAGGAATGACCTGTGTGAATTAAAGCAAGTCAAGGAATAGCCTCAAGATTCCCCCAACCACCTAAGAACAACCCATTGAAATTGCCCTGTCCTCTGAATTAGAGACTTTGCAGTACATGGGGGACAGAATGGGATTCTCTTTCCTTTTCAAGGCTGTGGGCAGAACAGCCTCCAGTTTAGTTAATAGCATGCCAACACCATCACTTCTGTTCAGGGGGCTGCTGTAATCCCCATGAGAGTCATGTTGTGTGACATGAAGCCAGCTATTGCTAAGTGAGGTCTAGGGAATAATTAGAAAGCAGGCATTTTGACTTTTAAATATTCTACTGTCTTTAAGTGGTTTAAATAATTCCTAAGTATAAGTGCCACCAGGGAGAGCAGAGTGTCAGCAGCAGAATGGATGTTGTTGCTAACAGCCAACAGCTGGAAAGCGACCGTGAAAATGCCCCCTGCTTTACAATACTTTCCTGGTATCTTGCGCTACACTAGCTTGGGAGTCTAATAGCACAATATGAGAAATGAGAGCTCATCTATCTACTTGTCAGGGACACTGCAGGCATCCCACATACAACCCTTCTCAACTCAACCCAGGCTGAGCTGGACCATGACCTAAAAGGAAGCCTTTCAGGGGTGAGAGACCTTATAAAAGGTAATTAATCCTTCAGGAGGCACAATCCCCAATGTCACCTGAGCATAGAGAAGCGAGTAGAAAATTCCACTATTCTAAATTCTTTATATAGATCACACTGAAAGGGGGGCTATATCAGAAATTCCAGTAGAAAAATGTTTCTGTAAAGATGCCATAATAATCCTCTGGGGGTTTCAGCTGGATTTTACCCGTACTTCTCCATCAAACTGAGACCTCCTTGTGCAATTGAAAGCTTTTCTTTTAGATTTTGGGGAGATCTCCTATACTATAAATTTTCCTGTTGTCCTTTCTGTTTTAAGTCCCACTGTTTCTAGTTAGAACTGTTCTCCTTCCCAAGTCTTGGTATCTATATCCACCTCTTAATAGGTCTTCGTGTCTCCTTCTCTCGCATCTGGACTATATTAGGCTGCCAGATTTGTTTCCCAAAGTTCATTTTGGTCCTTCCCTCCCTCATTCAAAAAAACATCAAAAGTCCAAAGTCTAAACTAGTTAGGCTAACTTTAAGGCCCTCCAGAACATGTGCATATGAATCCTCAGCTATAAAGGATGCCATCCCAATGAGTGATACACTTGCTATATGAATTCTTAGGAGAGTAAAACATTTACAGATAAGCTGTCAATAATAGTCTTCAAGTATAAAAAAAAACTACACGCATTACACATTTGCTCTGTGCCTCTCACTCCACTAAACTCTGTAGAAGCATCATTCCACCTTTATTGTCCTAGATTTTAATAAACAAGGAAATCGGTTATCTTTTCTAGGTTACCTTAACAGAACTAAACAGAATTCAAATCTAGATCTTCTTGACTCCTACAGGCAAGTGATATATGTTAAGGAGGTGCCTTGAGCATGTGTAGGGAGCAGACAAAACGTTGATTAGGATGGTTAGGTATCAGGAAGACATTTTGGGATCATGAGAGAATTAGTGTAGTGGGGTAAAAAGACTGGAAGATTAAAATTGCAAGATGCTTTAAATGTCTGACTCAGGAGTTTGGACTTTAACCTATGAGCAACAGATGGCTATCAAATAACTTGAAAAAGATGCATACTAGCATCTTTGTTTTCATAAAGAAATATTCCTAAAAGAGTGAAAATGATGGATGGAAGTGGCAAGTGGTCACAGATAAGGACCTCTCATACATTGCTGGTAAAAGGTTTTACGGGGGGATATAACGATGTCTAGGGATGGCTAAGAAAGAAGGAGGTTAAATGGAGATAGATTATTAAAATAGAATTGATACAATTTGGCAGCTGATTAGATATGGGGGAGAAGGAAGAGTGAGGAGTGAAGGACAAAGAGCACTGAGAATTGTCAAACCTGATTCTGCAGGAGCACGTACAAGCCACTAAGGTAGAGAACAAAGAAGAGGAGGAGGAGGAGGAGGAAGAGGAGAGACGTCTCTGGGAACCCACGGTTTTGAACAAAATATATGAATCAGGAAGTCCTAAGAAAGATCCAAATGACAGACAAGGTACAAGTATGGAGTAGTAGAAATAATGCCAACAATAGTCAACATTTATATTAATTGCCTATTTTCTGACAGACACTGTACAAAACCCCTTAATCTTTAATCCCTCAAAACCTTCATTTTACAGATAAGGAAACAAAACTTAGAAAGCTTAAGTGACTAACTCAAAAAGGGAATGAACAGTACATAGAACAAAGCAATATAAATGGCCTTAGGCACGTAAAAGTTACTCAATCTCACTCAAAATTAAGTAAATGCAAATAATTGAAATAAGTAGCTATTTTTTTATCTACGAAAATACTAATAATCAAAAAGTTGGAAAGGATATGAAAAACAGCTCTCATAGAGTCTAGGTGGAAACATAACTTGAGACAAAGCTTTTGAGTGGCAATTTGGAAATAACTATCAAAATTTTAAATTGGCATATCCTTGACCCAACAAGTTCACTTCCAAGAATTTGTAATACTGATATAACTGCACATGCAAGAGTGTGTATGTAGATATTGCAACACTGTTTATATTTTCAAAGGGTTAAAAAATATAAATGTCTATTTGAGGACCTCAATAAGTAAATTACAGTTCATGATACAAAAAAAATACTATGTGGCAGTGAAAAAAAAAGATGCATTTATAGATACCATTTGGTAATATCTCCAAGATGGTAAGTGAAAAAGAAGGAAGTGTCAGTATGTATAAATACGTCTCAATTTGTGATTTAAAGGAGCAGTATGTATTTCGCTTTTGAGAATTTCAGATCTACTATGAAAGGCTTATTTTCCATTGCCTTGGCTATGACTGAACAATTACCCCTAAACTTATGAATTATATTTGTCAGTAAATTCCATTGTTTACTTAAAAAGTAAGGAATTCTCTGGGCTAGAAGGGAGATTACAAAAGAGAAAGGAATCTATGTAACACCTACCTCAAGTAAGAGATTAAAGAGAAGCTGGGCAGCAACATGGTAGTCTGTAATGTCTCTTCAAACTTTGAGATTTTATTAGTCTAACTATACAATGAGCCTCTCAATCCAGCAATTCCACTTTTAGCAATTTATCCAAAGGAAATAACTAAGTAAACACAAAATGATACACAGATAAATAACATAGTGATAAAAGGATAAAAGAAATATGCAAAGGTATTCATCTCAAGTATTCTGTTTTATTTTTTCATTGGCAAATAAAAATTGTATATATCATGTACAATGTGTTGTTTTGAGGTATCTATACATTGTGGGATCAGCATTTTCTCTAATACAAATCATAAAACTGAAAATAATGTAAATGTTCATCAATAGGACACTGGAAGGAGCATATTAGCAGTTAAGAGCACAGTCTGTGGAGCCAGCTTTCCTGCATTTGAATCTCAGTTCTGTCATCATTAGCTGAGTGACTGTAGGGAGCTATTTGACCTCTGTATGCTTCAGTTTTTTCTCCATTTCTCAGCGATGACAATAACAGAAACTATTATCAGGGAGCTGTTATCTAGATTAAATGAGTTAACATTTGTAAAGTGCCTAGCACATATATGTTCTTTAAATACATAAAATATTTATAAATTAGAATACAAGTTCAGGTGCAGTGGTTCACGCCTGTAATCCCAGAACTTTGGGAGGCTAAGGCGGGTGGATCATGAGGTCAAGAGATTGAGGCCATCCTGGCCAACATGGTGAAACCCCATTTCTACAAAAAATACAAAAATTAGCTGGGCGTGCTGGCACACGCCTGTAGTCCCAGCTACTTGGGAGGCTGAGGTGGGAGAATCACTTGAACCCATGAGGCGGGGGTTACTGTGAGCCGAGATCACGCCACTGCACTCCAGCCTGGGTGACAAGAGTGAGATTCCATCTCAAAAAATAGACAGAGAGATAGAGATATAGATATATAGATATATAGATATATAACAATGTGGTCATTTAAAAGAGTAATGTTTTTAAGAACATTGATCTATATTAATATAAAAATAATATACTATATATAAACCCCAAGTAGCTTGTGGAGTATGACTCCATTTTGTGTTAAATGGTGTTTGAATATATGTAGGTGTGCGTGTATGCACTTGTGTGTTTATTCTTGAAGTGAGCAAAACAACAAAGCTATCTGGATTTGAGGAAAATACAGTGACCTAGATAACGCTATCTACTTCACATTAACAATACCATCTTCAGAGTCTCTACAAAGACTTCCTCTGTCTTTAAGTCTCCTTAATTCTTTTATCTTTTCTATTTTTTCTCTCCACCTTAGAGCTTGGGAGTAGCTGAAATTACTCTTTCTTCAACTGGTGTTTTAAGCAAAAGAAGAGAGAAAGAAAAAAAAAAATACAACCTGGAGAATGAGAAAGGGATTTGTGCCAAGTGGAATCTCTTCCTAACCATGTAATGTGACAGAGGGAGAATGGAGAATTGAGAACTGAACAATTAGAGACTGAATGCAAGGGAGCATGGTTCACTCTCCAAATGTTCTCTTCCTCTGCAACCCAGTGCTGAGATCTTCTCCAAGCAATTCTCCAATCTTTGTGTATTTTCATAACCCTCCAAAGAGAAAATGGCTACCACATTTCTAGTCCATCCAATACTTATCCATCAGTGTAAGGAAGTTTTTTAATACCTAATATTGAAAAGATCCAAACACAAATAGCCAAAAGTAAGGGAAATGAAGATGAGGAAATGTGCTGAGGCCCTACTGAGTGAGTGCCAGGCACTTTCACATGGATTATTTCATTGATTTTTCACAAAGTCTTAGGAGATGATCACTCCAATCTTCATTTTTATAGATAGGCAACAGATGTTTGACTGTTGTTGAATAATTTTTCCAAAGATAGGTGGTCAATAATTGGGAGTGCTGAGATTCACACTCAAGCATGTCCATTACAAGGCTCATGTTGTTTTCCTTTCTACTTTCCATTATGCAAGAAACAAAAGCCTGGAGTGCAATAACCATTCAAAACACTGTTGGCTTATTTCCCCTAACTTTCTACTCATCTAGAGGGATCAGAGCTAGGCATGTCCAATGGTCAATGCAAAATGTAAAAGTTAGCCTTCTCATTGAATCCAAACCTTCCCATTGATCACATTCTATTACTAACTAAACAAACCTGCTTCAGGAAAATCCTAAGGAGAGTGCCATGCAAAGAGGAGTCAAGTTTGCTATCAAGGCTCAAACCCCTGAATTTGTACTCTACTGCTTGATTTTAAAAAATTAATTCTTAACAAAAATATAGTCCAAAACAGCAACAACTAAATGGACGAGGAAAGATAGATATAAAGACAGTCCCTCTTTACTTTCATCTTCTTTTGGAATGGGAAGTCTAAGGCCATTAGGGAGAATGAATAAAAAAGATCAGAGGTACAAAATTAGTAAATAATAAATTTCAGGTAAAATTTTTTTACTATATGTGCTGCTGAAGCAAGCACAAATTTTATATAAAATTAACAAAAGTTTAAGTTCAAAAATCTAGCCTAGGGAAAAAGATATATTTATGTCATCCTTACATTTGTAAGTTAAATATTTATTGAGCTTCTTTTGTATAAAAATAAGCTTTTGATTTACTCATCTGAACAAAACTAACAGAAGACCTAACATGGAAACAAGGAAGGTCACACATTGAAATGTAATCCTACAGAAAGTCATTTATTCAATTAAACCTCTGGGGTTGTCACAGCATACCTCAGTTTGGCTAAGCACCATGTTTCATATAACTCATGTTTGCTTTTATTTTCAAGGAATCTTCAGCCCTGTAATGTTCATTCATGAGTTCATTCGTGCAACAAATATTTATTGCATATCTGGGTCTATATTTCTTTCTGTCATATTCTTTACAGACACACAGCCTTCATAATGGGATTTTATATCTACTGCACATCCTTACTCTTTTCCCCTAGATTTTCCTTACCCTTTCCACTCCATTTCAATGCTTTTGCTGCCCCAACCTCAGTCTCTTTCAGTCTTGAGGACCCACAGTGGACAAGTTTAGTAGACTGGAATCAAAGCTGAAGTCATTAGTAGGGGAAAGCAGTGACTGCATTTGCATTAATATTTCTAGAAGAAAGAAGATGGCAGGGCAGAGAACAATTACACATTTTTAACCAAATTAAACTGAAAATGCAGTTTAACATTTTAAAACTCTGGCGCTCAAAGTTGTTTTCTCTATTGATGAAACTGTAATTATACTATTGGGCAATTTAATTAATTTTGTGTTTTATTACAGAAGTCCATGATTCTGCCTAAATAGAGTTAAATTAATGGAATATAAATCAGTTTGTCACATCTCCAAGAACTTTTGTGAAGGGTGTTTGCCTTTAATTTGTAAAATCCAGTAAAGTCTCTACATGATAAAATTAATCATCCGTCTCTCATATCATTTCATCTAGAATTCAGGTAAAAATGAATAATTTTATGTCCTCATTAACTACTTTCCATGCAAAATACTAAAATTCTTAGATAAGCATTAAATTATTAGACCACAGAGACAACCCAAGATGTTCATTAAGTTAACTCCTTCTCCTTGGAAGAAAAAAAAAAAACAAGGAAAAATCATGAATAGATCAGAATCAAAAAGCTACTTTGTGGTAAAGGGAATGCTTTATGTAATTACAGTTTTATGAGTAAGAATGCTCCCAAGACAATAATCAATTTATAAATTTAGTTTAAGGAAATGAATGTGTCATTTGCTCCCTCTTTATTATTATACTTTAAGTTTTAGGGTACATGTGCACAATGTGCAGGTTTGTTACATATGTATCCATGTGCCATGTTGGTGTGCTGCACCCATTAACTCATCATTTAGCATTAGGTATGTCTCCTAATGCTGTCCCTCCCCCCTCCCCCCTCCCCTCACCCCACAACAGTCCCCGGAGTGTGATGTTCCCCTTCCTGTGTCCATGTGTTGTCATTATTCAATTCCCACCTGTGAGTGAGAACATGCGGTGTTTGGTTTTTTGTCCTTGCAATAGTTTACTGAGAATGATGGTTTCCAGTTTCATCCATGTCCCTACAAAGGACATGAACTCATCATTTTTTATGGCTGCATAGTATTCCATGGTGTATATGTGCCACATTTTCTTAATCCAGTCTATCGTTGTTGGACATTTGGGTTGGTTCCAACTCTTTGCTATTGTGAATAGTGCCGCAATAAACATACGTGTGCATGTGTCTTTATAGCAGCATGATTTATAGTCCTTTGGGTGTATACCCAGTAATGGGATGGCTGGGTCAAATGGTATTTCTAGTTCTAGATCCCTGAGGAATCGCCACACTGACTTCCACAATGGTTGAACTAGTTTACAGTCCCACCAACAGTGTGAAAGTGTTCCTATTTCTCCACATCCTCTCCAGCACCTGTTGTTTCCTGACTTTTTAATGATGGCCATTCTAACTGGTGTGAGATGGTATCTCATTGTGGTTTTGATTTGCATTTCTCTGATGGCCAGTGATGATGAGCATTTTTTCATGTGTTTTTTGACTGCAAAAATGTCTTCTTTTGAGAAGTGTCTGTTCATGTCCTTCACCCACTTTTTGATGGGGTTGTTTTTTTCTTGTAAATTTGTTTGAGTTCATTGTAGATTCTGGATATTAGCCCTTTGTCAGATGAGTAGGTTGCAAAAATTTTTCCCATTTTGTAGGTTGCCTATTCACTCTGATGGTAGTTTCTTTTGCTGTGCAGAAGCTCTTTAGTTTAATTAGATCCATTTGTCAAAATTTTGGCTTTTGTTGCCATTGCTTTTGATGTTTTAGACATGAAGTCCTTGCCCACGCCTATGTCCTGAATGGTATTGCCTAGGTTTTCTTCTAGGGTTTTTACGGTTTTAGGTCTAACATTTAAGTATTTAATCCATCTTGAATTAATTTTTGTATAAGGTGTAAGGAAGGGATCCAGTTTCAGCTTTCTACATATAGCTAGCCAGTTTTCCCAGCACCATTTATTAAATAGGGAATCCTTTCCCCATTGCTTTTTTTTGTCAGGTTTGTCAAAGATCAGATAGTTGTAGATATGCGGCATTATTTCTAGGGCTCTGTTCTGTTCCATTGATCTATGTCTCTGTTTTGGTACCAGTACTACGCTGTTTTGGTTACTGTAGCCTTGTAGTATAGTTTGAAGTCAGGTAGCGTGATGCCTCCAGCTTTGTTCTTTTGGCTTAGGATTGACTTGGTGATGCGGGCTCTTTTTTGGTTCCATATGAACTTTAAAGTAGTTTTTTCCAATTCTGCGAAGAAAGTCATTGGTAGCTTGATGGGGATGGCATTGAATCTATAAATTACCTTGGGCAGTATGGCCATTTTCACGATATTGATTCTTCCAACCCATGAGCATGGAATGTTCTTCCATTTGTTTGTGTCCTCTTTTATTTCATTGAGCAGTGGTTTGTAGTTCTCCTTGAAGAGGTCCTTCACATCCCTTGTAAGTTGGATTCCTAGGTATTTTATTCTCTTTGAAACAACTGTGAATGGGAGTTCACTCATGATTTGGCTGTCTGTGATTGGTGTACAAGAATGCTTGTGATTTTTGTACATTGATTTTGTATCCTGAGACTTTGCTGAAGTTGCTTATCAGCTTGAGGAGATTTTGGGCTGAGACAATGGGGTTTTCTAGATATACAATCATGTCATCTGCAAACAGGGACAATTTGACTTCCTCTTTTCCTAATTGAACACCCTTTATTTCCTTCTCCTGCCTGATTGCCCTGGCCAGAACTGCCAACACTATGGTGAATAGAAGTGGTGAGAGAGGGCATCCCTGTCTTGTGCCAGTTTTCAAAGGGAATGCTTCCAGTTTTTGCCCATTCAGTATGATATTGGCTGTGGGTTTGTCATAGATAACTCTTATTATTTTGAGATACATCCCATCAATACCTAATTTATTGAGAGTTTTTAGCATGAAGGGTTGTTGAATTTTGTCAAAGGCCTTTTCTGCATCTATTAAATTAATCATGTGGTTTTTGTCCTTGGTTCTGTTTATATGCTGGATTACATTTATTGATTTGCGTATGTTGAAACAGCCTTACATCCCAGGGATGAAGCCCACTTGATCATGGTGTATAAGCTTTTTGATGTGCTGCTGGATTCAGTTTGCCAGTATTTTATTGAGGATTTTTGCATCAATGTTCATCAAGGATATTGGTCTGAAATTCTCTCTTTTGGTTGTGTCTCTGCCAGGCTTTGGTATCAGGATGATGCTGGCCTCATAAAATGTGTTAGGGAGGATTCCCTCTTTTTCTATTGATCGGAATAGTTTCAGAAGGAATTGTACCAGTTCCTCCTTGTACCTCTGGTAGAATTCGGCTGTGAATCCATCAGGTCCTGGACTCTTTTTGGTTGGTAAGCTATTGATTATTGCCACAATTTCAGAGCCTGTTATTGGTCTATTCAGAGATTCAACTTCTTCCTGGTTTAGTCTTGGGAGGGTGTATTTGTCGAGGAATTTACCCATTTCTTCTAGATTTTCTAGTTCATTTGCGTAGAGGTGTTTGTAGTATTCTCTGATGGTAGATTGTATTTCTCTGGGATCGGTGGTGATATCCCCTTTATCATTTTTTATTGCGTCTATTTGATTCTTGTCTCTTTTCTTCTTTATTAGTCTTGCTAGCAGTCTATCAATTTTGTTGATCTTTTCAAAAAACCAGCTCCTTCTTAACCTTGCCCCAAAATTCTATTTTCATGCCAGGAGGGATCTTTACAAATAGTTGTGTAAAGTGATTCCTTCTATCAAGATCATTTCAACCTACTAAATTTGCATTGTTTTACTCATAATTCCTACTCTATGAAGTTATGGTAAACCCTACTTTTCTCTCTTTCTCCCTCTCTCGTCTTCTCTCTCATTCATTAAAGGTTATTCTTTTCAACAACTCTATTGAATAGTTAACCAAATGCCACAATCATCACTTTACATATGAGAAAACTGAGACTTCAAGATACTGAATGACTGAGAGCAGTTTACTGTAGGAGAAATACTGAAGGACATGAAGTCGAAGTCTGGGATTCTCTTCTTAAGTGCCCCTAAAACTAGCTATGTGACCTTGAATTAGTCACTTGATCACTCTTTGGTTCATTTTCTTAAGGAATAAGGATGAGGGGATCAAGTAAATTAACTCCAAAGTACTTTTCAGCTCTGCATTCTAAGCCTTACCCAAAACTGAGAGAATCTGTATCAGGGTGTATTAGGAATCTGTATTAGAATGTTTTCTCTATCAATGTGTCAATTATGATCCAGTATATATCAACCACAGCATGAATCTGTGGGTTGTTTCCTTCTTCCACTTAGAAAGAGGTTCTGGAACTGCCTGAGAAAATTCCTCATCTGGTCTTCTTCCCACTAGTCAATTCCAGAGACCCTAAAGTCAATGATTCTCCACGTCTCTTTGCAACACCGTTGTTCGTCTTTTCACATCAGTACAGTCCCACAGATTATATAGGAAGAAGCGCAGAATATATGCAATCAGATTAAATCTCAATTGCACTAGCACTAACATTTTATTTTTATGGAGTAGCATTTATTTTCATAATTTTTGAAATGCGTCAGTTCCAGTTAAAATTTTTCTCAAATAATTAAAAATATTTAATATGACATTTAGAATTGCTTTGGGAACCTGCCTCTGGCATCTGACTAACTCTTGAAGGAAGAAAGTGAATCATTCCTGGCCTTGGTTCTTGAAATGAAGAAATTGGGCTGAATTGTTTCTAATTTTTATAGCTCTAACTTTTTTTTCAATTATTTTAATCAATGGCAACAAAGATGACAGAAATGCCAACCTTGATCTTAAACACATCAATACACACACATAGCCTGCACTTAGTCTTTGCCAGAAGGCTGAGAAGCATGGGATAATTATGCAAATATTTTAGGTGAGCCAGGACTGAGCACTCCAGTCAAGGAGAATGCTGAGAAAATATAAGTATGAACAACGGGAGAATGGCAGGAGCTATATGAGACCAAATGGACCAATGAAATTGTCTTACCTGCCTTCTGAGGCTCCTTTCAAGTTTTTTTTTTTAAATAAAATAAAATAAAACTAAGAAGAATCAGGGCAATGAAAAGTATTCTACCAATGGGAAAAAAAAGAAGTGTATGTGATTAGACCTTCGGTTTTCCAACTATGTTAAGAATGTGGGCCTCCAGGCCTAGCTGTCACAGGCACCCTGATTCTTTGCTGCATAGCTTGACAAGTGCCTTCTCCATCGGTGTACCAATCCTGACCCAGCCACAGATTGCATCTCTGGGTTGTTTTCTTCTCCCATTTAGGAAGAGGCTCTGTGATTGTCTGAGAAAATTAGACTACATAGACCAGAGAAGTAGACATTTATTTCCGTTTGTGTCAGTTGCCAACTGTTGTAAAATGGTTGCACAGTAAAGAGAATTTCTTCAAGGTCACCAGAAATTAAGTTGAAAAGCCAAGAATTAATGCCTCTTCCACAAGTAAAGAGTTTGAAAACACCACTTAAAAGCCATTTTAAAATGAGAAGAACCCCGAGTTTCTACACAATGTTTTTAAAAACCCTCGTGTCAAATATAAATATTCAATTGACCTTTGTGGACATTAGGAGTTCTTTGTCCTAGATGCCAGGGACAATGTTTAGAAGATATTGTGCCACCATTTTGACAATCTAAGAAGGATAGAGAGTTAGAGACCTTATCTAGGCTGTGGTGGGGAAAGTGGTATAAATGGACAGTTAGAAATCACTGGCAAGGAATAAACTTAAAACACAAATCAAAAGCAAAATGTCTCTTTCACCAAGCTAGACTTTACCCATGGAATAGATATAAAAAGGCAACATGCCTTAAACTGTAAGTCTCATAAAGTCAAAAATTTGTATCTTACTGCAGTTATTTGAATATAGCTTTATGGATTTGGATATATAAAGTTATGGATAATAGAAAAATTCAACTACTTTTATTTTGGTTTTTCAGCTCAAAATCAAATAGACAAAAAAAAAGTTACATTTTCAAGCCTGTCAAATTTCTCTTCCACCATGATTCACTGACCCCTGGTATGTCATGTCTGGCCTTGAAGAGAAGCAGATGTCATTCCAATAAGATCTCTGTTTCCTTAAACCTGCAATTCCATTCATCATTTTTGTCACAAGCTGAGCACACAGAGCCACTTGGACCAGACTCAAGGTCCCACAGCCTCTGTGAATTCTACAGAGACAGATAGATTGTATTGTAAAATTGCTGAAATTATTGTAACATTAGAATCAAGAAATAGTGATGAACAATTGTAATATGCCTTCATTATTATTTCCAATTCAGTGATCAACAAGGTAATCGGCTACTACCAAGACAAACCGGAACTCTACCTCCATTACAAACACAGTGTTGTTAGGTAAGGCCCTCCTTAGTAACATATTAGACTTTTACCTTTATGCAGATGGGGAAGCAGTAAAATCCTGTGGCTTTAATTTCTGTCATGGGCAAAATGGAAATCAGCAGACTAGAGTTCTCATTCCAAATGTGTAACCCAGGTAAGACAATTAACTACCCTATGCCTCATATTCACCACTTATCAAATGACTTACCCATGCCTGGCTTTCCTCTGTTCCCATTTTCAGAGCAGAGGCTACATCTAGAAAATTGCCTAATTACCTTGCAAGGATTATGTGTACCATTCCAGAGAACTGTCCTTTTCTATAAGGGTCAGGAAATAAATGATTGGCAAGAAAATATCCCCTAGGACACATGAGAAGAAAACCCTGCCATCTCATATTTGGTTTGAACAAATTATAAGTATGCCAATGTGCATTGTAACAAGCCACTTAATATTTTATAGGCTAGTGACTCCAACAGCATCTGATATTGAATATTGGCTGAAACCCTCTTGGAAGAAGCAACAAAGAGAGGATGCTGATAAGCAGCAGGCAATTTCCTCCCAACTTGTGTTCACAAACAGCCTATGAGAGTTGAAATTCCAGGCTGGAACATTGCTCAAATTCTAATCCTTTCTGGAAAGTAACATTCTCTCTGGACAGTAATGGCAACGCAGGCCACAAGGCTGTGCAGATGGTGTACAGAAAGAGGGAAGTCTGTTCTCATTGTGAGCTGAAATGTCCTGGCTAGGAAATAAAGCTTTACCTTTTACCCTTCTGCTAAAGCTGTAACAGTCCTGATTTCCATTAAAGGATCCACTCATTTCCTTTTCAATGGCACCACAGATGAAAATAGGGCCAGAGATTATGCACCAAGACACAATATACTACACATCAATTTTCTTCATGCATGGAATATCATGACAACTGATTAAAGTCTCAGGATTAGTCTTTTAAAGTGGCCACAAGTTGCTCTTTAATTTAAACCAAATTGTTTTCTTTTTAGCCCTATGCTACCATTCTGCAAACACAGCTTTAGTCTCCTTTTATTAGATTTATGTATATAGGAGAACTGACAATATAGTGGGTGGAATAATTCATTGATTCATATGGGAGTCTAACAAAAAATGATGGCATGGCATACCATTGCAAGGTTACCTCTGATAATCTAAGACACAAACATGTAGCCCTCTGGTCCACAATTTACTGTACTGTTAATGGCTACACAAAAGAAGAAATCAGCATCATAAATTAGACTTCTAGACTATTTTTTAATATCTTTTGCAATTATCAATGAAAACATACTTCTTTTGAAATCTCTTTATCCATTTTCTGTCTCTGAAATACAACTTACCATGAGCACATATATATAATGCAGTGGCTTCTAAGAAAGATAACTGTCTAATGTAGTAAGCCCCAAGAATGGAGAAATTTATGATTCACTAAGAGTGTCATAGTGCCCAATAGGGACGTGGACTCTAGTTTCAATCATGAGATTCCAGTTAGCACTGATTGCTGGAAAAGTTGACTTATTCTAACTCTACCACAAGCCACCAATGTTCCTCTGGAGCCACGTTTCTCTTTTTAAACAGCCTTTTTGCACTTATTTGTAATTTTGAGTATATAATAGAGGAGGAGATATATGGTGGGGGCCAGAAAGAGGGGCTAGTGGCCAAAGCATGTCATCAGAAAATCTTCTACATCTAGCTCCGTGACTGGCCCTAATTCTGACACTTCCCAATCAACACAAGTCAAATTTACAAATGAACAAAGGGCTTGGAAAAACTGAAACATCCTGTAGAAGGAGAAGCATGATGCACAAAACAGAGGATAAATGCTTTGTCTCGGACCTTGTGGTGGTTAAAATCTATCTCCCCTTTAAACTCTAAATACCTAAGACATTGAAAATTCCCCATTATTTCAACCATAACACAGAGTTCACTGGTAAACTACCAGGTTCCAAAGGCAGTCCACTAGTTTTCTCTTTCAAAATTCAATTCGACAAATTCCTTTTTTAAACTTTAAGTTCAGGGGTACAAGTGCAGGTTTGTTACATAGGTGTCATGGGGAGTTATTATATAGATTATTTCATCACCCAGGTATTAAGCCTAGTACCCATTAGTTATTTTTCCTGATCCTCTCTCTCCTCCCACCCTCCACCCTCCAAAAGTCCCCAGTGTGTGTTGTTCTCCTGTATATGTCCATGTGTTCTCATCATTTAGCTCGCACTTATAAGTGCAAACATGTAGTATTTGGTTTTCTGTTCCTTAGTTTGCTAAGGAGAAAGACCATTCAACCCAGCAATGTCATTGCTGGATATGGGCCCAAAAGAATATAAATCACTCTATTATAAATACACATGCATGCATATGTTCACTGCAGCACTATTCACAATAGCAAAGACATGCAATCAACCTAAATGCCCAATCAATGATAGACTGGATAAAGAAAATTTGGTACATATATAAGATGGAATACTATGCAGCCATAAAAAAGAACAAGATCATTTCCTTTACAGGGACATGGGTAGAGCTGGAAGCCGTTATCCTTAGTGAACCAACAAATATCTTAAAACCATTGTGTGTAAAGCATGTTAGAGGAATTACTCACTTCTGAGATGCAGTAGTACCAATATCATTAGTCCTCAGAGCAACTATAACCTACACAATATTCCTCTAAGGCAGTTTAATAAAACATATTAAATTTTCTTAAAGAAAATGGTTCTTTACAACTCATGAGTAAGAGCATATTTGTTCATACACTAAGTTTATAAAACAACCCCACTGCAAAATGCCATGGTTGGAAATAAAAAATGCCGTGTTTGGGTTATATAGCCACCTTGGCAACCAATGATGCATTTCTATAACATTTTTGGTGGTTGTGCATGTTTGATGTTTGGGTGGGTTTTTTGTCTGTTTTCTGCTGATTAAAATATTTAGAATGATTTTCAGATGTTCGGTGACTAAGAAGGCAAGATCGCATGTCAATTGTTCAGCTCATTGGAGAGGGTAATAGTTTTATGATGACAGTTCCTGAATACAGTATAAATACAAATACAAGTATTTCTTTCTTCCTCTCCCTCTCTCTCCTTTTCCCTTCTCCTTCTAATTCTGTAAAAAAGAAAAAAGTATCTTTGAAAATAAACTTAATTCTTTCTGTCTTTTAGACCATTTTAAGTTTCCAAACTGGAGTGAAATTTCTTTTATGTTATCATTATTAACTCTGTTCTTGCCAGAGGGCTGCAGATATTATATTCCTGGGGTACATGTTCTGATGAGACTTTCCCCAGAAAAGCAAGCTAAGAAGTACACTCATCTTCTGGGCTGTCAGAAGTAGAAATCTGCACTGATGCTTCTTACCAAGAAGGATCCAGTTAATTTTTGCCAATATATTTACAAAAACAGAAGATTTGTGAAGTGGCTCTAGTATCAATCCCCAGGACCACCTCTCCCTACTCCCACTCTTTTTAATATTTTATCAGGCACCAACTTCTATAATCCCAAGAAATTAAGGAAAACTAAGATATGTCTTTAGGATGCCCACTAGAAAAACAAGTCAAACATTTGAATAGAAGCATGGAAAAGGCTTTCTTTTCCCCTATTTCCACCACACACCTAAATGGCTTTGCCTAGGATCCTAACTAATTGCTTGAATTCCCCACCATGAATAATTTGATCCATTAAATCAACACCACACATTCACAGTTCTACCCCCAAGGCCTTCACATCTCCTTACAAAGGGAGCTGTAAAACATGATAAAGAATCAAGGCTGTCAGTGAGATTCCAGCCTATCAAGGAACCAAGGCATTAAGGGAGATAAAAATGCCTTCAGTGGATCTAATAAATCAAAAATGGGAATAGGAGGAATATTCAACAGGTCCATGGTACAGCTATTGAACTGAAGTTTCATCGGTGATGGTAACATATTTAAAGAAAGAGTGTATCAAAAAGACTGGATGGGCTTGACAGCATAGAAAACTTGGATTCAGTTATTGGATTATTAGAAAGGAAAGTACTCTAGTGTTTCAGATATTCTTCTCACAAGAAAAGGGTATATCAAAAAGGTATTCTGGTGAGAGTCAGTTTATTTCTGAATATCTATTAACTCTAGAAGCACTGACAAAGTTCCATTTCTGGGCCTGGGACCAAATCAATTTCACCAGGCTGATGCAAACTGCAGGACATTTGAGTAGCTAATCAGTCAGTTATCTTCTGTCAGCTTTTCCAGTAACTAACTGTGTACTGCCCAATTTTCATTCAAAAATTTTACCAGATTTTTAAGGAAAAGAGTTTGGGCTATGTTCCATAAGACATACCATGGTGAACCCTATGCACCCAAGTCCATGAGGACCCTGAATGCCTAATGGGGAAAGGATCATGAAAAAGAAATGGAAATACTCTTCTTGCCTATGCAGCACACTTTCATAGCTCATGATCAACCTTTCTCAGTCAGCCATTTGAACATTGAATCACATGTAAGACAATGATATAATTTATCATCCAAACCAGGATACTTCTGAATATAAGAGGAGGGTTTTTTTGATACAGGCAATGGGCATAAAACAGAACTGTTCCAAGTAAACAGAGAAGCATTCTCTCACCATAGTTGCATGGCCTTGGCCACTGAATAATTGTCCCATACCTACTCAGACAAAAGACTAATGCTTTTTACTATCAAACAAAATCCAAAAGCTTTTGAAAAAGAGCAGTCTCAATTCATTATTCAATAAACAAAATAATGTTCCAAAGACAGAAAAACTTGGGATGTCATTGGTATGTTCATATTCCCAAAATAATTTGTTCAGCTCAAGGTTAGTAAGAAAAAGAAACTCCTACTGCTGCTGATAAAGCCATCTGTGCTTCGGAAGCGGCTGACAGGTGTCTCCAGAAGAAGCAATCAAAAGTCATTAGCGATCAAAATCATGACAATTAAATACAAGGATCTATCAGGGTCTTATTATCCAAATTGCAATAAAAATAATTCAGACACCCGCTCTCTGAAAGACAGAACAGTCACTTTATTTTCCAAGTCTATTGGCTGCACTCTGTTATCAGGATTCCTAAACCCTAATTCCTGAGGGATCTATAAGAAAAAATAAGCAAAAGGAACACAGATGATAGTTGAAAAAAAAAAAGAAAGCTAGAGCCCTCAAAATCTTTCAAATGCATATTCTTCCACAGTGCAGATGTTCATCCAGACCACTTTTATAACTAAGGAAATATATTCTGGGAAGATTTGGCATTTTTTAAAGTTCAAAGTTGAAAGCACACATTCTATAAATAAATCTACAATGAAGTGCTAAAAGGTTTATTTCTGACTTCTTATTTCACAAACTGGGAACTAGGCATTAAAATACTGGGTCATAAAATGCTCAAAAAGTAGATTACTAAAAACTAATAGAACACATTATTATCTATTGAGCCAATGATGGGTCAAATGGCATTTTGAATTCTTGCAGAGAATATGAATATGACCTTCATGTATACCATTTACAGAAAGCAATTTTATTTACATTTTTAAATCCACATAAAGGTGAAAGATGATACTGCTGCAAAATGGAACATTTAATTTTTTGCCCCAAGGCATAACTAAGCTCTCCCAAGGTCAAATGTAGTACAAGACTGAAATGAAGCCAGACTCTCCTCCCTCATCTCTTACCAGAGGATTTCCACTTGGGGCAAAAGTGTCTTGGATCTACCTTTATTTTTCAGAAATATATAAATTCCTAGATCCAACATAGACTGAATAATTCTATAAAATATTGTGAAGGAAGTTTTCTACTTCATCTTTACACATGCGGAATGCAATGAAAGACCTGTGCTAAGTTAGTTGGATGTCTGAAACTCTTTTGACTGTAAGGTTTTAAACTAAGCAGATTTGAAGTTTCATAGTTTGTATAATTGTGCAAATATTTTACTTTAAAAAGAGTGTAGATTTGCATCCCCTTTTAAATCCAGTAAGCTGTCAGCACGGCAGGACTCATTAGATTAAATGCCACAGGAAAGTTAGAGTTTATGCTTTGTATATATGGTTACCCCCTTAGAAGTGAACTCTACTCTTCTCACCCCACCTCCTGCTGCCAAGACATGGCAAATAATTCAAAAAACATAAGTGTCATTTGTTAGAAGAGATACAGATGTTATGTATCATTTATAAATCTACTACAGATGACTGAGGGTTGTACTTTATGTCCCAGTCTCACTTCTTACCTTACCCTGAGGCCCAGGGATCATTTTTCATATTGGTCAGGTCAATAGATGCAGACTTCCTAAAATGCTTGTGTCCCACATGCCACGAGCAGAAGCTGCAGTCACAATCATCAGTATCAAGCTTGCATTTCTTAACTTTGTATCCCCATTTGATGGGAAGTCCCTAAAGAATAAAAACTGCATCTAATAAAACTACTTAACTACAGTAGTACCAACAACAATTTTATGCACACCCCAGTTCCCCAAATAAGATCTGCCCAGAGGAGGGAGAAACAAAGAACTCTTAATTGAAATGGAAGGCAACATAGTTATTTCTTTTGAAATATTTTTATAATGAGACTCTCCACACAAACATAACATGGGTTAATGATTAAAAGCCCTGGCTCAAGAATAAGACTGCCTGAGATAGAATCTTGCCACCTTACACCAGACACACTCTCAGTGCCTCAATTTCCTCATCTATAAAATGGGGTATTATCAACCATATCACTAGCATGAGCATATTAATATATTAAGAGTAAAGATACTAATATGACCTAGTATTAATAGTACATGTCATCTTATAGGATCATTAAAATAACTAAATGGAAAAAAAAAACTCCATGTTAGGGTCCTGGCACAGTGCTTGCCTCAGAATATAAACAGAAATATGGGACATTTTATCCTTTCTAGTAGTCTTTACACCTTCCCCACTCTAATGTCAAATATTAAACAAAATATTGCTTTTGTGTAGGAACTCTTCTTGGATACCCAGGGCAATGCCTTGGAAGGGGGCATATGGTAACCTATACAAGATATTTTTAGCAGCATATGAGAGGGATACTGTGGCTCTCATTCCACCAAACTGTTTCAACAAGTACTTCCGGGGAGTTAATGTGTCACACTCAGATACTCAGCTAGAATGAACTTCAACAGGTAAAAGTCGCCTGGCCAAAGGTCCCTGGACTTTGAAACCCAGTAGGCTATTATAAGTTTTGATTATATTGTGTGCAAATTTTAAGACAATCTCAAGTGTTAAAAGTAATTTAAAGCAAATACTACTCACAAATTAATATTTAAAATCAGATCTTAATAAATGGCCATAGTGTTTGCCACATGGAATTAAAACATCACAAGGATTCTCATCTCAATTAGGCAATCTATTTATTGAGCCTATTGATGACTTGTCTCTTCATTTCCATAAACAATTGGCTAGTTGCTGTAGAAATGTCCTTTTTTTTTTTTTTTTTTTTTTTTTTTTTTTTTTTGAGGCGAAGTCTTGCTCTGTCTTCCAGGCTGGAGTGCAGTGGCACAATCTCAGCTCACAGCAACCTCTCCCTCCCAGGTTCAAGCAATTCTCTTGCCTCAGCCTCCCGAAGCTGGGACTACAGGCATGCGCGGCCACACCTGGCTAGTTTTTTGTATTTTAGTAGAGACAGGGTTTCACCATGTTGCCCAGGCTGGTCTGAAACTCCTGAGCTCAAGCAATCCGCCCGCCTTGGCCTCCCAAACTGCTAGGATTACAGGCGTGAGTCACGGCACCCAGCCAAATGTCCATTTTCTTCTGGCTGTAATCATAAAGGTAACTATCCACACTAAATAGATATGGCTTTCTGGGCAGCACTGAGCAACTGTATAGCTATCAACTAGCTGAAAGAAGGAAACAAAAAATATGACGGCCCTAGGATAGAATCAGCCCTTCTGTGTCATATTCATAAGGACTGGGCTGGAAGCACATGGGAACCTCGTCCAGAAACACTTCTTTCTAAAATGTTAGCAAGACTTTTTTCTTTGTTAGTTCATCATTGCATTGTACCAGTCACCTTTCTAAGCTCTTTAGAATACATCAACTCAGTGAATTCTCAATAATAACTCTACTGGTTGGGAGGTATTGTCAGCCCCATTTTTCAAGTAAGGAAATTGAGGATTTGAGAAGTTAAGTTTGCCCAAAGTCACACAATTAAGGAAATATTTTGCCATTACCTTCTCTTTTCTCCTAGCTGGTCTTTCACAATGCTGCTTCCCTTAAGAAGTGCAGTGAGGGATCTGAGAGAGAGAGAGAGAGGTCCTGGGATAACTGAAAACAGGCCTGTTTTCTCCCTCTTATGGCCAGGTCCTCATTGAAGCCAAGTGAATTCAGTGTTGACACCTGGTTGGGTGCCATGATATTATCCACCTGGCTGGAAGTTTGATTATGGTCTTTGGGAAAATATCAGCCACCTGGAGGCACGTGGCTTTGCCTTTAAAGCCTCTCACACTTTTAACCACTTGTTTGAGGAACATCAAGGGTCGGGGGGAGTCCATCAATCTGTGCAAATGCATCTGGCCACATATTAATGTGAGTCACCCCAATTGTGAAGAATTTCAGTCAAGAATGCAAGGCAGGATTAAACACTTCAGGCCATATCATTCACTTTTCATGCTTCCACACTTTAGAATGTTTATTCAAGAGGTGCAGATCCAAAAGTGGTAGCTCAGCTCATATGCCAGATCTGCATTTATTTGATAATAGCTAGATATTGTAGCTGCCTCTTTGCTGCAGCTGTTCACAATTCTGCATTGTTAAACCAAAAGAAATAAGGTTGAAAAGCTAACACCAGGCACTCATCATTCAATTATGTATTTCTTGTGAAAGATGCAAAAACTCTGCCATGTTCTGCAAAATCTCCATATCAATAGCAGTTAAGTTCCACATCAAGACCAGAGAAATACTACACTGACCATGCATGAATAACTTCCTTTCATATGAAGTGGCTTGAATCTTTCTCTGCATTTAATTCTCTAACATAGTAAATGATGGTGCCCTGGTGAAAGAAACTACTCACAAATAACTGGAAAAAAATATGTGAGTAGAGGTGTTTTACATCTTCAATTTCAGGGATTAGGCAGACAGCTCTATTACTAACACCACAGCTGCTCCAACAACAAATCACAACTCATCATTCTGCAAACAGGTTTTAAAATTAAACTTAGGATTAATTATGGAATTTTCACTTAAAATTTCTCAAACAGAAAATATAACAGGTCTCATATAGCCCAGCTCATGCTTTTAAGAGTTTTCCATCAAGTATTGGGCAGCATCAGCAGTGCATCTAGCCAGTTGATAAGTCAGGGCACTGTTTCTGATTTAGAGGAGATGTTAACAGGATAGTGCAGTGGTCATTCTTATAAGAAAAAAAAGGAATATTACTATTCTAGTTATCATTGGAATGAAATGGGGAGGGGAACAGCTTTTTAAAATGTCACCATGACTTTTAACCGTGTATAATTCTCAGTCCAGGAAGGCAAGAAAAAAAAATGCTTCATTCCCCCAATATAAATATACAGTAAGGAAAAAAGGAAATCATAGTGGAACTTATGGCATTTCTTAGAGATCCATAAACTATGTAACAGAATAAATGAGAAAATGTAGTTTTAATTTCTTTTTGGAGGAAGAAAAAAATAAGGACCTCAAATTGTGCCTATGAAAAACGGGAAGAGATTTGGTTTTAACGATTTAACTACATTCAAAAAGTCTCATTTTTATTATGTCTGATACTAAAACCAAAACCTCTATTCATTTACTTATTCAAAAATGCATATGGAATATCAACAATACATAACTCATATATTATTGATTATTTTAAGCAAAATAATAAAGTAATGTTAGAGGGGCCTTTTTCTTTCTTAGCCGTGACTTCTTTGTGACTCATAGATTTCTTTGTATCTGGTAAGTTAAGAAAATGCATCGTTCCTAAAATTTTGATTATGTACTTAGATGTTACCCTGGACTCTTACAATCAGTTTCAAAACAGGTCAAGTACATAAAAGAAGGGACAACCCATGATTAGCATATCAGTGTTCATATCACTGCACTAAGACAGACAATAAATTTCCATTACATTGTCAAACTCACTCAAAACAATCAAATATTTCACTGAACCATTTACAACTATTGATTGCACACCAAACCTAACTTTATATTCTTCCTATTTTAAGTAGATGCAATATTTTACAAGGGCTTCACAAGTAAGAGACTGTGAATGTAAAGCAGTCCATTAATTTTATATAAGCTGTTTTATATACCTATGGGCCTCTAATAACATCCAGCTACAAGGTTACAAGGAGAAGAATCATTTTCTAAAGTTCAGTTGAAGAGGTTGGAGTGCGCATGACTAAAATTTCAGCTATCATGCCATTGTAGTTCCTCTTTACCAAAATTGCTTTCATTCTGTAGCTGAAAACACTGACATAAACAGGACAACAGTGCAATGTCAGGTATCAGATTCCTATCAAGGAAATGGTACTTTCAAACCCATGTTGGAACAACTTATATGAAAACAAAGGAATTCTCCACAATTATTTTCCATGGAATCCTCTAAAGAGGTGAATACATAGAAACATATAACCTCACTTTGCTTTGTGTATATGTGTATGTGTAATCTGTAAATGAAAAAGGCTCTTTAAAACCAGGAAATTTTCTCTAAATCTTTGTCATAATTTTTGTGCCAATAACCTCTTAGAGAAGAAAATGCCTCTTTCTTTTAGTCTGCGGTTTTCAATTACATTAAAATTCCTGCCAATTTGTATCTTTATCTTAGCTCTAGAAGGCCCTGTTACACTATGTGTAAATTTATGCATTGTGGTGGGTTAGAGGCAGGGAGGCAGAAAAATGTAGGGCCCTGCAGCTATTTCCAGTCACCTCTTTCTGCTCAGCTTCCTGCACCATACTGCACTTTACCATAGTGTACACTTCTAGTGAGTGGTAAGACTGGCCTTTTGTTCCTCTAAGTTAGTACAAGCTAATAAATGTCTTTATCGCTTTATTGGGATCTCTCTTTAAAGAGGCTTGACTATGGGGTCTGGTCTCAGAGAGATAGTCCTTTAGACTTGAGAAAAGTAAATTAAGAGGACAATTCTGTTAATATCAAAGCAGGCTTATTACTTCAATATAAGCACTTCCTTAATTTTCCTTTCTCAGCATGCTACATAAATATAAATAAAAGAGCTCTCCACTGGATGTATGTTACATATATCTCACAGAGTTTAATTACAAAGCCTGTAAAAATGAAGAGGGTGGGAGGAAATGATGTCCTACATCATACAGTCCTAGTATCGTGTTGGCTAGCTGTCTCTGACCACAAGGAAACAAAGACACTCAGGTAATCACAATATGCCATAAAAAGGCTGGGCTCTGAGGAAAAGAAAATCCAAAAGAAGAGGGCAGATATTATTACTTTAATGCCTGGAAGGCCATAATTTTTTATTTTGTTCTCATTAATGTTATTATAAATATGATCATTTTACTGCAATGAAGGAGGCGTTAGATTATTTTAAAACTGCTACATCCTATCTTCTTTGCAGCGATTGATTCACTGTTATAAGGGAGGGGCGAGCTAGATGAAGACGATGAAGACGAGGCACTCACAAATGCACACCGCACACACACACCTCAGTTAACCCTAAGTACTATGGCATTGCAGGTAACTGTGAAGACACCTGTACAGGAATACAAGTTTCATCCCAGCAGCTGTCCACCGGGGGCATCAGGCAACTTCTGAGTGTGAAAAAGACTGTGCCAGGGAGGGTGGACTGAGGAAGAGAGGAGAAATGGGAATAGGCTTGTAATCCAGCAGGCAAGACCCTGGACAGTTCAGTGACCTCGATGGGTGGAGATGGGGCCTATACCCAGTCCTAGAAAACTAAAGCGGGCTGGCCCTTAAGCTAAAGGCCAGAATCTCGCCAGGGCCTCGGAGAATACCTCTGAGGCGTTGCGCCTAAACCTTCTCTTCCTCACCTATTCAATTTCCGACCGCTCTTTTCACCTGATTCGTTCCCTTCTCGAGGGCTTGCCTTTCTCCGAGCTATCTTATGCTACGGGTTAATGGAGCACTACATGCCAGATCTCTGCTCCTTTAATACGGCGAAAATTTGCAGAATCGGGTGACAAGAAAAGGACTGACTCCTAAGCTAAGGCAAGAGAAACGGACAGAACTTCCCAACCAACCTTCGCCTTTGACAGAGACAACCCCTAGCGCCAACGCTCGGTACTATCCGTCTTATTTCTGAATCAAATCAACGGTGTGACCGCTGCGGTGGAGGAACTGGGCGCACTTTAAGCGACCGCAGTGTCTGCTCTAGGGCGTGCAGACAGCCCCCAGGGGAGTGTGCAACAGCGACCAGGGCAAGGGGCGAGGGAGGTAGGGCAAAGTTGTGTGAGAATGAGTGTTTGGGGAGGGGTTGTTTGTCGTTGTTTGTTTGTTGTTGCGGTTTGGTAAGTAAAGAGAAATTTCCCCCCGCCCCATCCCGGGTCTAATGATGATAGATTTCACGCTGCATTAGGCCCCACGCTGGCGAGCCTAACCACAGAAAATAATGAGGCTGCATCCCCCATTCGTCTGCATTAAAGGCGAGCCAGGCACTTTCGATAGCAAATATATCGATTTCCCTGCCTGGCCGTGGTTTGTCCTGCTCCCCGTGAATAATTACTGCGCCTTTAGAAATTCATAATAACTAGAACTCTCCCCACCCTATCCCTCACCCCTGCGCGCCGCTAAAGGCGCCTTAGCCTGGAAGGCGCCTGGGTGGCTCCAGCCGTGTTCCTCGCCGGGGGAAGTGGGGCAGGAATGGCTTCTCCCCATAGGGTTTTACTCTTGCGAAAAAGTTGGTTGCCTCAGTTTCCTTGTCTGTCAGTTGAGACTTTTACATTACTAAAGACACTTCTATCTCTACGTTACAGGCTTCACGTTTCTGTTTCGGGGGAGGGGTAGATTTAATGAACTGTGAGAGAATGGGAGGCGGGGTAGGGGGAGAAGCTGGGGGGAAAAGAAGGATTCGCATAATCTCCGTGGTGATCACGTGACGCCGCAACTACGGAGTGGGGGAATGGAGAGGGGTGCAAGCAAGAGTTTCTGACCGCAGGGCATGGTGGGGACCTAGCGACTGGAGCTAGCTGCCCCCCGAATAACTGGAAGGGGTAGGCGGGTCGTCACAGTCGCGAGCGGGCCTTGAGGAGGTATCTGCGGAAACCGAGAGTGCTAACTCGACTTTAAGGACCCAGCTGGAGCGGCAGCGGGGGAGGGAGGCCCTTCTGCTGGCAGCAGTCGGGGCGGAGCCTGTGGCGCTGGCCGTGGCGCTGAAGAGTCGCTCTCTCGGCCCTGGCGTGCCCCACGCCCGCCTGCCCGCGATCAAATCTTATAGCCCGCGGCCTATCTCCCGAGAACTGCCGCTGTCCAGCCCGCTGTCCCAAAAGCACCGAAGCTTGGTGGCGTCGACGAAAAGTTCCCCAGAAACAGCGCTTTGATGTGGGGGCTTGGGCTCCGGACGCGAGAGGGCTGCATCTGTGTTTCCATAAACCTGTCGGGATCGCTCGAGGTCACCTGCGACTGAAAGCAGACAACAAAGCGCGCAGCTGTGGCGGCGACCACTCCGGCTGGGAAACCCCGGGGCCTGAACACTGCGGCTTTGGTCAGCGGACTGAGTTTCCGAAGGGAGGGTATGAAGCCTACGTCGAAAAAAGTTTGTTGTTTCTTGTAGAAGACGAAGGAAAACGGCCTTTTAAAGTCAATGTGTGAGGACGGGGTCTAAGACATAGGGTGGGATGTGTGAGCCGGATGCCCTCTCCTTCCGGTGTGGCGAGGACGCGCTGCCTCCCCCTGCGCCCTTAGCCGCGGCGGCTAGGATCCTTCGCTTCAGAATCCATTAGGGCGGCGGGGGTGATGGCGAGGCGCGGCCAGAGGCAGGTTCAGCGGGGACGCGCAGAGCCCCCGCAAGCCAGTTTCTAAGGAAACACTCAGTTTTTCTAAGCAGCAATTTGTCTTATTGTGGGAGAAAGAAACAGTACAAGAAAAGCCTCCCGGTTCTCCATTCTCATGCAGATAAGGCGATGCGCTCTGGCTGCGGCCTGTGTCTCCCCCTCCCCATCGTATTTCCGGCTTGAACGAGTAAAATACCCTCATTAATTTATAGGAAGAAGGAGCTAGGAAAGCTTTTCGCAAGCCGTGGCCCGAGAGGCGCTACTGTCTTGCTGCTCCTGGGACCCCACTGCTTGTGCCGTCCCAACGCCCTGGCTCCCGACTCCATCTCGCTTTCCACCACCCCGAGCCCCTGACTAGACGCCTAAGGAACTTTCGGTAACAGAGGGCACCAGAGCAAGAGAATCCGCTCCCCGCCCACCCCCATCCGGCTCCCACTTCCGCAGTCAATAAAATATACTAGGGAAAGCTGTTTACAGAGGAGGTAATTAGGTTTTCATCCCGTAGCAGAAACGCAGCGCGCTCATCAGAAGTTTAAACAACAGCCACCAACCCGCGAGGGCAGGGCAAACTTGGAAAATGCGCAAACGCGCTCTTGGGCGCGCGGAGGGGTTTGAAGAAGCCGCCAATATATATCATCTCAATAAAAAGCCGCTCTTGGAAAGCTTGCATAGTAATTGAGACGGGCGCTCTTTTCTGATCTGGGTTGGCATTTCCTCATCTCGAGCTGACAGAGCCAACTCAGGAAATTGCTGGTAATATTCATCTGGGGAGCACTTTCATTAAACGTAATTCATTCGACTTTCACAATAAATTGAGTGACATCCTTACAGTGGAACCTTTTTATCCTTGATTAAGTGCTTGCCAAGCTTTGGTTTCCCACTTTATTGTCACATTCCTTCAAGCAGAGTCGTCAACATGCCAATCTGAGGCAGAAAAATGCGCGCGCTGTGTTTACCAAGCTCCGGGAGGGGGTTACTGCTGACATCCAGAAAAAGAGCTGGTCGGGAACTTGACTAGTGGATAAATCAAGACTGAAACTTCCTGCACACACGCGACGGGAGCAGGCAAATAGTGGCTAAGAAAATGCAGAGGGAGGCGAGAGTGCAGACCCGCTTTGAGACTCGGCTGCACCATGGAGCCGCTGACCCGACCGCTCTCGGCTGGCAGGCTCGCCTGCCTTTCCTTAATTAGAACGGCCAGGACTGTTAAGGTCTTAAAATGAGATCTGAAGCCCCTAATGGACACGGTTGCCCAAGAAGAGCTTTCCAGAATCGAATCAAAGCTAGACACTTTTTATTTTTAAAAAAATCAGAAAGAATGCACAATTCCTAACTTCCCACTTGAGAGCAGGCAAATTTTCAGAGCTCCCATCACTTGCTTTACAGGAGCGCAAGAAGAGTGTTATTCCTCACTCCCGAAATTCTCTTTTGACTCGCAGCCGAATTATTTGAGGGCTCTTCAGATCCAGGAATTCCAGGCGAAGCTGACAAGCACCTTGGTATTCCAGGACTGGGAGGATGGGGAAGGCATCTCTTTGCCAATGCGAGGCTCCTTCTTCCCCACCGCCCCCCTAAGTCAACTCCCCACCCCTATAAAATCAAAGAAGCCCAGGACAGAAAATTTCTTATTTGAAAAAGCATTATCCAAATGCTTTCGTCACTCAAATGCCCTTCCGAAAATATTGTCGACGACGGTTATTACCCGGACAATGCTGTCAATTTCTGTAGTCTGCAGAAAATCTTCCCTCAGATAGAAAAATAGGACATTGGGCACCTATCTCAAAAAAAAAAAAAAAATCAACCAATTTCCCAGCCACCCGATATATTTTTCACCCAGACAACACTTTCACTAAGGAAGAAATAGCCGTCAACAATTCAAAGCCAAATAGAAATCAACTTCGCACAAAGGAGCCACGAATTTAATGGCTTTCCGAAAAAATGCCGCTGAGAAAGTTGGGGCAATCCTGGTTCTCTCCTAATACTAAAGTCAGCTTCTCTAAAGCTATCACTAGAAGGCCTCAGACCAAGATTATCCTTCTGGAAATGGGGCAGAAAGGTGTCCCACCCAAGTGCTTCTCACACACTTGGGCGAGCTGCTCTCTTGGTCAACGGAAAGTTGAACATTTCAGGGAAATGACTAGAATAGTAGCAACTTCTGTGTCCCCCAGAGCTCAGGAATACATCTTAAAACTGATGAGTTCTAAGGCTGTGCTGCTGGGGTAGAGGTCCTTCCAAAAATCTAGTCTGAATCCTTTATCTATCTAAAAGGCTGGTCTGTAGTGGAAGAGTCAGGAAATGCAGTGGAATGAGAAACTTTTAGTACTGCCTCCAAGAATTAGCCTTAATAGGGAACACTTAATAGTCACTGTCAGGAAATGTATTTTATTTTGTTTATTTTCAGTAATAAGCTCAAATTGATTAAAATTTTCAATGTGCAGCTGGCTTAATTTTTAAAGGATGAGAAGTACACATACCTAGTCCAAAGAAAAGACATTGCTGGCCTCTCTCCCTCTGCTTTTCCCCCAGCTCCAATATACCTTAACAGCCATCTTCATAATGAGTGGAATTCACCCAAATGGTCTAGCTTTTAACAGTGCAGAGGTAGTGGTCCCATTGATACATTAATTACTCTCCAAACTCTATTAAACAATTGGTGTAGAATTCACATTTTAAGGATATCCCAAATTTGAGAGAATAGATGGCTCAAAATGTTATGGCACAAGTTTAGAAAGGATTTTTAATTCCTGCCTATTTTGATTTAAAAAGCAACTCGATTATTAGCAATTTAATTCCTGGCAGAAATGGTGGGACCCCCTTCTCATTAGAATAGAGCTGTGGATGTGTGACTAGTCACAGTAACATTATACAATGCCTTGTCAGATGCGTTGGATTCCATTTCTGAGTAACTTTTTCATTAGCATGCTCAGAAAGTGCTCATTAGACTCACCTTTCTAACTGAGAATTACCACAGGTGAGCCCCCAAACAGAATGCCACACCCTGTGGGAGATGCTCTCTTGGTGTCCTGGCCTATCCTTCTACTTGATCCAATGAGGCTGACTCAAGTTAGAACCCCCATTCTTCACAGCAAGAAACCATATTTTTCTAACTTATTCAGTATATGCTTCAATAAAGTTAAAATGCTATCATCCTGCCATCCCATTGTATCATACTGAAAATATCCTGGAATTGGTCCAGGAATAATAAGAGAATAAAGATTGCAAAACTTTTTTAATTATTTTTAACAAGCATTGTTAACCATAGACTTCTCTCCTATTGAATTCAGGCTTTTAAATCTGCAATACATAACATTCAATAGTCTGAAATTTTCTTTATTTTTAAAAGTTAGTTTTCCACCCCCATGCATTCATGGCTGGAGCTTGTCCTGTGGTGGATTTTGAGTATTCTAGCTAACATGCTTCAGAAGGTAACTCTGTGGGCACATATCTAATTAGCTTCCCATTAAAGTACTAAAATAAGCTTCTATTTTGAACTAGGACAGACTTGTCTCTCAAAAAACACAAAAATCCTCAACCTAAAGCATTCAAAGAATACTGGGCCCAGAAACATACTTTGCAAACATTCACCCAAATACAGGTAGGAAACTGTGGCTTGGCATGGGGCATTGCCCTACTGCAGAGTTTTCATAAGAAATTATTCTCAAATTTGGGGGTATTTAAGGTATTCTCTTTAAACAGAAGCCTAAATATTTCTGTAGGAGATAACTAGACAAGCCTTGTTTCCTGGACTTAATGTGGTGATTACTCCCTGGGAAACATAGCTAGGATACCATGGGCTTAAAGGGCAAGGTGCACTGAGATATCAGCTAAGAGGTAAGGCATAAACAGAGTGATGCAGGCACTTAACTAGTGGTGTGAGCTCACAAAGACAAAAATTATCCATCAAATTCTTCCCTGGCTTATGTCAGTTCAAGAGTAAATTAAAATAATGGTTTTGCCACTCTTGCCTTCTTTGAATGCAACTTAAAGCAGCTCCTGACAATCTGTATGCATCTAGTGCAGGTTCTTACGAAGGGATAAGATCTTCCCATGTGCAGCTACAAACAAATGATCAATCCAGTTAACTGTATCTGGTATTTAATGAAATAGATGAAGAAAGAAACCTTGATCACTTCTTGATCCGTTCATTGCCCTAGAGTTTTAATCAAGGCTCCCTACTTCTTTATTTGCCTAAAACCATCCTGAAATGACTGCCCAATTCACCCTTTTAAATTCATTTCCATGGTAGAAGTCAGCTTTTTGCTCCTCCAAGAAAACAGCTGGGAATTCTGCTGGCAAATATCTATGGGATTACAATCCCTGGAAATACTGCCTTGGGTCACGGCCATCAGCCTTAGTTTTTGTGGTGCATGTGGTTTCTAATCCCCGACACACAAAACTACTTTAGATTGGAGAAAAAAGAATGGACTTCTAAATCGCCTTCTCTATTTTATTGTTCACATTTCGTATTGTTTTGAGTGAAATTGGAAAAATTGTCTCCTTTCTCTGTATTGCCAAAAGGCATTCAGGTAATGAAGTCTGTAACTAAACGGTAATTGAATCAGCATAATTTGCACACTGAATGGTTTTCAAATGCTCCCAGTTTACAATTAAAGGAGAATTAATGCGCTTGTTGTTGAGAACGCAGCGCATTAGAATAAATCCAGCACTGTTTTTGTAATGAGTGGAAAACGGTTTAACTGCCAACAAACACATTTAAAATTTAACACAACGTATTGATTTCACTTCTGCTTTTGATAGATTATTTTCCAGACTATCGAAATACTTGCTCCAAGCAATAAACTGCACCATAGCCACAAGCCCTTGCCGTGTGTGTGAGCACAGCCCAAGGACGTTAAGAGCAGTCCTCAAGTTCAGGTCATGCGTAAAGGCATGCAGAGGAAAGGGGCAAGCGGGTTACGTTGGTCAAGGGAATCGCTAAAATCCACTCCCCGCCCCCCGCCCCCCGGCTCTTTCACTTTGCATTCCCTCCCCCCATCTCTCAATAAAAAATTTCTATATTTCCTCTGGCCAAACTTTCTGCCCTCCATCCATGGTCTCTCAATGTCAGTGGGCTTACTGGACACAGGTGGGGGTGAAAATGATTGAAGATGGGAAATGGGAAGGACACTTTTTGCATTCCGCCTGCGTTCCAGCGGGTAAAGGCACAGACTTCGGTGACAGAGTCAGAAAGGCTGTTCTTTTGGATTGGCTGCCCTGGCTTTCACCTGTTTACCCCAAGGTGTCCTGTGGGCGAGGACGTTGATGCGCAGCGCCCTCTGGCGTCCGCGGCTGCTACGGTCAGGCGATAAAGGTGCAAAGACAGGCAACATTGAGGGTTCTTGGATTGAAGCTGAAATTGGTTAAATACACATTCACACACACATTTATATACGTAGTCACTCACATACACAGAATTCGTACACCTCGCAGCTTTGCAGTCACATGCACCAGGGCAACGGCCGAGAAACGCTGTCAATTGTAGGGATGGCAATTCTTTCAGGCTTGTGGGTTCTATCTAAGGCTCTTGGGATTGAGGAGAGCCAGTACCACCTCCAATCAGAGGTGTAGCCCCATCAGAGAGTTTGGGCTGCTTTAGCGCACCTCACCCCTAGACAGAACATAGCGAGCCCTCGGTGCACTCCCGCAGCCCAGGATGGGCTATGAAGGTCGGGACACTGAACACAACTTCACCAGCAGGGCACAAGTGTCCCTTACCCCCATTCCCCCATTCTCACCGCAGAAGCCAGACCTGAAATATCGCGTTCTCCTTGCCTCAGCATGGCACAAACAGCTTCCAATTCACCACAACAAAGCTCTTCAACCAGGAACTAAGTTCCAGCAGCGTACAAAGTCCAGCCCCCGGAAAACTCTGCTACTCAAGGACAAGGACCGCGCTTTGTTTAGGATTCTCTCCCTGGAGACAAGGCCTACCATTCCCTAATAATGGACTAGTCACTGGAGATGGGATTTAGTTATTTGACGAAAAGGAGAGGTCGAGACGAGAGGAAGGTGGACATGTTTGCTGGAGTGTCTTGACCTAACTCCGATTGCTTGCAGTACTCCTGACAATTAAACTTAACCTGTCGGAACCCTTACAAGTCAAAGGAAGTTAACTGCACTTCTTTATGTGTCTCATCTCCAAATCGGGGAAGTGGGTGGGTAGATTCACTTTTAAACTCACAGACCTGGGCAGATTTTTGCTTTCCACCCCCCAACTACACTCCCGCTTCCCTTCGTTTAAACTCTGTGCATGAGCTACTGAGAGTTCCTGCCTTCCACTTCTTCTCGTTGCCCTCTACCACATAAAGCACCCCATCTCACTACCTCCTTGGGTGTAGGGTGTCTGGGGCGACCTAGCCCCTTTTCAGAATCACGCGCAGGAGACTGGGGGACTGGAGAAGAAAATGGAGTGGGAACCCCGGAAAATCCGCAGGAATCCAGAGACCAGCTTGCCAAAGTTGCTCCAACACAGCTGCTAGGAAGCTGCTCTCGCTAAACTGGCGGCTTAACCCTTCTCCCGCGTGCCCCCAGTTTCCTTGCCTCCCGGCCGGGATAGGAATGCGAAAGCCCCGAACCCGCCAAGACTTACCAAGTAGACGGTGGGCTGCAGGAGGAGAAGCACGTACCAGCACGCAGCCTGCATTCTCCCGCGTCTCAAACTTCCTTGGCGGTGCCTTCTTTGAGTCTTTGTTCCTTCAAAGACATAGATCCACCTGACATCCACTTTACAGAGCAAGGAGCGCTCTCAGCAGTCTAGATACAAATAAAATTAGACATCCCATGACCACGCGGGCAAGGTTAGGCTTGACAATCAAGCGGGGAAAGGGGGTCGTGGCGGAGAGTGGGGGACCAAAAAAAAAAAAAAAAAAGAAAACGTGAGGGAGGGTATGAAAAATTGAAAAGCGAGTAAATCCAGCGCCTGAGACGAGCAAGCGCGCGGTCCGCAGCTGGGCAAGCGGGCGGGCGGACGAGAGGGAGGGTGAGGGGCTCCTTGCCCCCTGCGCTCCTCGGGTGAGAGAGTTCCCAGGCGGCGGAGCACACTGAGCCGCGTGCAGGCTGGTTCGGAGCCCAGCCTTCTCTGGCAGCGAGACCTGCCCTAGTGTTTGGTGGCCGGGCGGCTCGCACTAAAGGCGGCGGCTGGTTCTTCGCCAGCCCTGGCAGTGCTCACACACGTACACACCAGCAGAGAGAGAGAGGGGGGAAAGATAAAGGGAGAGAGAGAGGTTGAGCGAGGGGGGTGCGGTGAGAGGAAGGGGTAGGTAGAACTGACCGCGATTAGGTGCTAGGTATCTCAACACGTTCGGTGAAGTGGGGGTGGGGAAAGAGAATGCAATTTGCATACAGGAAAGCAGGGCTCAGTTTACCCATTCGAACCCCTGGCACACACACAGATACCCACGAATGCTCACAGTCACATCTCTAGCACTACTTTTTTCGAGCCAAAGGGTACAGCCGGTCGCTAACTTCTAGAGAAGAAGCCTCCTCCGAGCTATGAGGGTCACCTGCCAGCCTTGTTCTCTTTCCTAACCAGCGCCCCTCCCTGCCGTCCCTTCCTCGTGCCCACCACCCTGCTCCCAGGTGTACCCTCCGGGAACAGTGGAGGCGAAGGGTACGTACCGCACAGGACTTGGGGCGAATCCGGCAAGAAGGGACCGCTCTGGGCAGGCTCCATGGAGGAGCTACTCGGGCCTGGCGTCTCCAGCACCCCGGACGTGCCCTCCCAGGCGCTCCGTCTCCATGCTCGAGCGCAGACGGGTCCGGCTGCCTCGTCCAGCTTTGGCGGAGTCGCCGTCTCAGTGCCCGGGTCGCGCTCAGGATTGGTTCGCGGGAGCCAAGGCTTGGCACAGTTGGATTCACGGTGCAGGAAACTTAAGAGGCAAGAGAGGGAGGGAGCAGTAGAGGAGGAAAGAGAAGAAGACAGAAAGGGAGGGAGAGCAAGAGGGAGGGAGAGCGGGGAATGCGCCGGGCTGCTGCACCAGACGGACTGGGACTGCCAGCGCTGGCACCCGGACGAACAGTCCAGGACTCTCGGCTTCCCACAGCTGCCTGAGGATGGTGGAAATGACTTAAGGGGAGGAGACTGGGCAAGTCCTCTGGACTTGAAGTTGAGAGATAAGACACTGGCCTTTCGGAAGAAAAGAGAACCACACGGCAGAAGAGAGCAGTCCGAGTTTCTGAGGGAGGGATGGGGTGGCGAGAATCTGGAGCCTGCGGCACACGGAGCAGCTGTACCTCTACCCGCGACGCTGGGAAGCCCAGGAGCCGGTCCCTAGCGGAGTCCCGGGCGCTGCGCCTCGTGCTGCCCGGCCACCCGGGGACGCTCTGGAGCGCGTTGGGTTTCCGGCGGCCGCGGTGGTCGCGGTTTCTCCGCAGAGCCGCGGCTTGGCACGCCTACCTTCCTGACACGGACAATTACTTTGGCACGTGGGTGAATGATTCCTCAAAGACTAATTAGTACACTGTGTAAACAGATCCCGCTCTCAGGCTCTTGCGGGCTGGGCCCACAGGGACAAGTGGCTCCCGCAGTGTCTTCGGTGGCCGCAGCGCCCCCTTCCCGGGGGGGCGTAGGGAAGATCGCAAAGCCCAGGGGAGTGGCGGGAAGAGCAGCAGGAAGTAACGTAGGGCGGGGAAGGGCGCGGGAGGGTACAGGGCGCCCCTGCCGGCCTCGAGCGCCGACGCCGGGCGCCTCCGACCTGTGGCTGCCGGGCCGGAGGCGGGGGAGCCGCGGACTGCCAGCCATTCAGCTCGAGACAGCCGAGAGAACTGGGCGACCTTGGGCTCTGGACTCCTCGCCGCCGGCTGGGCTGAGCGTGAAGGGGGAGGAGGAGGACGGGGGATGCTTCAAGCCGTCACCACCTCCCTCGCTACTGACACCTCCCACTCAACCAGCGTCTCCCAGACCTGGCCTCTGTGCTCCGACTCTGGCTGTCTCTGTCTTTCTCAGTCTCTCCCTTACTGTCCGTATTTCTCAGTATCTTTCTCACTCCCTCTCTCCATCTGTCTCCTTCTTCTGTCATTCTTGTGGTCTGTGTCTCTGTCCCTCAGCATCTTTCTGCCTTTTTCTGCCTTTCCGTGTGTCTCACTCAGGATTTCTGGCTCTAGGTCTCTGTATCTCTGTGCCTCTACCCTGTCCCTGCCATTCCCCCTCAAACCCTGTTTTGTTTTTTGTTTTTTTTTCCTCCACCCTTCCAGTGCACCACCAACAGAGCAGTTCCACCAGTCTCAGGAGAGAGCCAGGACCAGCTTCTTCTGGTGCTGGTGGGGTTGCCAGTGCTCCTTGAGCTTGCCCAAATTCAGGGCACAAATCGGAACCCAGAAAAGGGTATCTCTTCCCCAACCTTGCCCATTTCATCTCCAAGCCTGCCCTTCACCAGAGCCTCTCCCGGGGTGATGCACATATCCATATTAATCTGTAGGAATTGTATGGAAATTTATCTCAGGAACCTGAGTTAGTGGCATCAAAATCGAATTGTGATATTTAATGAGTCTGGAATGTCCTTTCCTCAAGTGTGGCTGTGGACACTCTGGCAGGTCTGGGCCTAGATACAATGTATACTCTGGACAATAGGTCCCAGGGCAACCACAGGCTGAATTCCCCTGGATGATGGAGACCACCCCTCAAACAAGGCAGTGACAATCAGCAGAGCCACCCAGTCCTGCAGCAGAGGCAAGAGGAACTCCACTGAGACCTTCCCCTGGAATCAGATCTCCAAAGACCTCCAAATTAGATCCCCACTGTAGAACATACCTGCCAGCACTTTGAGGTCTACACTCTCCCTTCCAGCTAAAAATAACTCTTTAAAGAGAAAGCTCTTCTAATCTCAAAAGTTGTACTCTGCTGCTGTGACCTCCTGGAATTCATTGGGGCATATGCAGAGTAAAGCAGTGAAGCACACCTTCTAACTGGGTCTCTGAAAATCCACTTCAGAAAAAACGCACATGTACATATAGCATAATTACAATGTTTTCTTGACTATTTTCACTTACCAGCTATTTCATTTTCTTAAAAACTTTAAACTTTAAAGAAGAAAAATTAAAGTATTGGGGCACCCATATCTGAGGCCAAATGGTCAAAGCAGGGGCAAAAAAAGCTTTGTCTAATTCCAACCTCTAGGATTCATGAGGCTATCCTAAAATTGATTCCTATTTGTACAGGAGCTCCCAGGCCTCCCAGACTGGAGTGTAGAGCTGGAGCAAATGTTGCCTGCCTCTATCTGGATGCCCAACTACTGTGCTGTCAGAGCTGAACTTCTGTCTGACCTTTGGGAAAATGAGAAAGAATCCGGCTAGCTTTGGAATATACCAAGTTCTTTTCTAAACCTTACTTTAAAAACATTCTGCTTCTAGTGCCATTTGCCCTTAAAAAAATACTGCTTGTGAAATAGAAAGATGATCAGAGACCTTAAAATCTCTGTCTGAATGGGACTGATTATTTAAGAAAAGCACCACAGGCACCTAGTAATGGGAACAGGTTTGACACTTTGTTCTATGACACAGGATGCCAAAGAGCTTTTTCTGTTAATGACCTGAGATCTTCTGCCCAGACATTCAACCTTCACTGGATCCTACAAGACACTTGGCCTGGGATATAAAACAGTGGCGGATTGTCATTTTTCATATTTCACAGGGGTCTTCATCTCCTATAATACTCAACCAGAAAAGGATACTGAGCCACCAAGTAACACTGAAAAATGTATCGTTGTTTCTGCTAAACCACTCCAGTTTTAATAATATAATATTGGGGGAGAGGTGGACAAGAATGTCTCATTCACCCTCCTTTCTTCCTATCATTTGCTTTATAAAGAACAATGGAGCAATAAAAGCATGATTTTCTTACATTCTTCTGTTTAAAGTAGTATCCTACTCTAAAATGCACTCTTAGAATACATGAACAGTCAGCTTCATTGAGCGAGAACAAAAGTGTGATTACCTTAAGAAGTATAGTGTTTGTACCAATTTTTACAGACTTTACTCATGCTGAAAATTCTTTCAGAAATACTGTTTCCAAACTTTGTGTGCAATGCAACTTAATACACATATAAACTTAGTATGAATGATAACCACTGTAAAACACAACCCTCTGCATCTGCTTTTCCCCATGTCTACCTGGTCCAACCTGAAATGAACAGTACAAGAAATAATATAGATCTTTGTCTCTAAGAAATATATTTTTAAAGGGTTAAAATGGGCTGCATCAAAAGAAAATAGTGAAATTAACTTTCCTGAAAGTTAAAACCAGAAGAAATTAAGCTAGAATCTTCTGACATATACTGATAGTTCTGTTAAATGTAATTATCTATTTTGGTTTGGTTCATTTGTATGATTCTCTTTTTTGGCAGGGGAGAGGGAAGGGAGAGGTTTGAATTATCTTGGGCTGGAGAGAAGAGAGACAGAAAGAGAGAGATTGAGTTCTACAAAACTTTGTCCTAAAATGAACCTGTCTTAAACCCCTTAATATCATCATATTTTACCCAAAATCCAAGTAAAAACAGAGAACTATTGTTACAAAGCATCCAGCTGTGGTCTTGCTTAAGCTTCAGGCCAAATTATATCACTCTGTACATAGTACTGCATTGTACCTATTTTTTTCCTAATAGTGATAGAAAACTTACAAAGACTGTATCACCCTCCTGCCCTTAATTCAGTATAACCTGGCATTTGCATGTTGTATAGTCCTGGACAAGTGCCTAAATATTCCCCTGGCCTCAGCATCCTCCTCTATATAATGCAGAAGTAAGGTTACATGATGTTTTAAATGCTTTCTAATTCTAAAATTCCTTTATTTTACCTTTTATGATTAAATGCAGGTTTAAAAAATTTACCTGCCTCCCAAAAAGCAATTGTATACTGCATTATGATTTTCAAAGATATTAACAGTTTGAAAAAACATTCTTTTTTGGTGCATTTCAAACATTTTTTAGTCAAGTGTGTTTATAGGTTTGAGCCAAAGATTTTTTCTGCATTTCTTCCCTGCTGCACCCTCATAACCTTTCTTCTAGGTCAGAGGTTGACTGTATTGTATTCATCATATTACTTTTTCATGTAAATTGTTCTGTACATACATATTTTTAATGTCACTGATTTATGAGAATCTACACTCAAAGTGGCATCCTTATTATACTTATGAATATTGGTTAGAAAAGATCCAAAGCTATTTCCACTACTTTTGCAGAATTCTTTTTTTTTTTTTTTTTTTTTTTTTTTGAGACAGAGTCTCGCTCTGTCACCCAGGCTGGAGTGCAGTGGCGCAATCTGGGCTCACTGCAAGCTCCGTCTTCCGGGTTCACGCCGTTCTCCTGCCTCAGCCTCCCAAGTGGCTGGGACTACAGGCGCCCGCCGCCACGCCTGGCTATTTTTTTGTATTTTTAGTAGAGACGGGGTTTCACCGTGTTAGCCAGGATGGTCTCAATCTCCTGACCTCGTGATCTGCCCGTCTTGGCCTCCCAAAGTGCTGGGATTACAGGCGTGAGCCAACGCGCCTGGCCTTTTGCAGAATTCTTAAATGTCACTCAGGACTACTAAAAAAGCCCCTGGCCTCTCCATTCCCCCAACATATTTTGCTAGTGGAAGGAAGGATTATTTGCAAAGTGATTTTTACCAGCCTGGAATATTTGGTATTTGGATGTAGTAGAACTTGGTTAATAACTATGAGGCATGTGTGCTAAATTACCTTTACAAGAATGCTTTAATAACAAGATCACTGGACTAGAGAGGAAAAATAGCCATCAAGCTCTAGAATAAAAAAAAAAACTAAAGGGAATCAAAAAGCTTTATGTAGAAAGCAATTTTCTTTTTTAAAGGTAATTTATATGCTCAGCCTTTGTATCCACATTTCATTTATTCTACTAGGTGAAGACAGAGGGTTCTCAAAGGTAGGGTAGTTTTAGTTATGCTCAAAAACTTTAAAAAGAGGATGAACATAATAAGAGAAATTAAAGAAAGCCAGCATTTAAAAGGCAGTTGAATGTAAAAGATGGAAAGATTAGGGTCATCGCCCGAAAATCATAATTAAAATTTTAAAAAATATTGTGACTAAGCAAACTTTTGCATTATAATCTCATTACAGAAATGATGATTCCTCCAGAGATTACTAATTGACAGTTCCCTAAAGCAGAATCATTAGAGACAAAGAACTTGATAACCAATGTTCTGTTAACAAAGCAAAATACAGTATCTGCTTTCAGCCAGAAAGAACACTGGGATTCTTAACCACGTAGGGATGCAAGAAATTATAAGGACAAAGGCTACAAGCTCTTTGGTTGTCAGAAGCTGAAAATGAGTCTGTAAATGCATAGTTTATCTCCATAATCTAAAGTACCTAGATATTTTGAAACGTACATGTTTGTCCAGCTTTTATCCTGATTTGGCAATATGAATACATCATTCTAAAACAAGATGACTTATACAGGCAGGGAACAAAGAACTGCTTCAACCCAAATATCATAGTGTCATAGTGATAACAGTGTTTTGGATTAGACACCTTTTAAATAGGAGATATCACAGGGATGCAACAAACCTTTCAATCTCCCTTTTTAATATCAAATTAATGAAAACAACTATATTACAATTTCACCATAATTAACTTCAGGGGTCATGCTATAAAAATCACATAATATCACATTTTTTCTGCTTCTTTTAGTTTCAATAATAAAATGCTTTTGATAAAGTTCAAAGCAAAATAGTCTAACATGAAATTTTGTATTAAGTAGATGGTAATTTCTCAAAGCTCCATAGCTTTCAATAGAGTAATGGCTACCAATTACCAAGTGCCAGGCAAATGCCAGGAACCATACCCTGTGTTTTATTTATATCATTCCACTGTATCCCTAGTGAGTCCATGAGCATCAATCAACAATTTAGTTTTAAAAAGAAACTTCCCGGGTTAGATGAGACGATCTCATTCACACTCATCTCCACGAAGGCTGACTTGAAAATCTGAGAATCACTGGACCATTAATGTATACTCCCTCCCTCTAGTAACTGTCTCCACTATTTTAGTTTCAGTGCCACTATTCTCTCCAAGTATTTTAAATAACCCACTAACCATTCCTTTTCAGATTATCTGTGCACTAATCTTCCTACATTAAACATTGGTGCTCCTCAGGGTTCTATCAATAACTTTCTTTTCACTCCTACTAGACAATCCTGTCTAGTTCCATGTTTTTATTATATATTAACATCTAGTGACCACCAAGTTCATAAAGTCCATTTCTGATCTTTTTCTTGGTCTGAATATTCAATTGCCATCACGTCCACTTAGACGTGCTAGAGGTACCCAAAATTAATATGCCTAAAACAGAAAAAAATTATGTCATTACATTACACATATATCCTGTTAGTTGGTGTCACACACTGTGGAGTTCTCCACTTGTAATGGGACTAAGCTCATGCCCTTTGCCAAAAGATCTCATGGTGGAATGGAGAAGTATACCTCCCCATATATGCAAAGCCTTTCTTTTTTTTTCTTTTTTTCTTTTCTTTTCTTTTTCTTTCTTCTCTTTTCTTTTTCATTCTTCCTTCCTTCCTTCCTTTCTCTCTCTTTCTTTCTTTCCTGTCTTACTTACTTATTCTTTTCCATCATAATCAGAGCCTTTAAGAGGCATAGCATGTTTCCACTTGCTCCTTCAGCCACCAGGAGAACAGCACACACCATGTAGAGCTGTGTCCTTCAGCCTGAGACCTAAAATGAGAAAACACATGAAGACCAGAGCCTGACCTGGATCTGGAGCATAGCCACCAAGCTGACCTGTAGTTCTGCAGATCCAAAAGTGAGAAGTAAATGTTTACTCTTTAACTGTTAAGATTTGGTTGTTGTTTTGCAGCATTATCACAGGCAAAGCTGACTAACTGATCCCACTAACATACTGGAAAACTTAAGTACCAGATTTTCTTATGCCTTCTTTTTGGTCCTCCACATCAAACATAAAATTACCAACACATCTCGATTTTATTTCTAATTATCTATTATCTCCTCTCTTCTCTTCTCTGCTCCTGCTCCTGCTCATGACCCAGGCTCATATCATTAGTCATCTGGGCTGTGGAAATAGTCTTCTTACTGATCTCCCCTCATTTCAGCTTCTATCTCCATAAATATATCCTCCTCACTGTTACCTGAATGATGGAGCTGAAACCAAAATGTTCCCACATGAGACACTTGTTTAAATCTCCTCATAAACTCTCCACTGCTTACAGAATCAAGTCCAACTGCCTAGCTCAGCACAGGAGCCCCCCTGTGAGCTGGCCGCCGTCCACTCCATTTTTTTTTCTTCCACCTGGCCCCTCCTCAACTACATGCTTCACATTCATCAGTTACCTATCCTTACAGCTTCTAACACACAATCATATGTCTCAACTTGGAGCCTCTGCACCTTCTTTCCTTTGCATTGACGCCTCTCAATTCAATCTCCTCATCTTCCTACAACCTCTGCTCAAAGATCACCTCTCATCCTCTCCACCTTTCTCAGGGACTTGTGCACTAAAACGTATTCTTACTAATTTGCACCATGTTGTTTATACATATCTCTTCTCTACTGGACAGCAACATTCAGTTTTGCACCCCCAGCCTTACCTTGAATTAGATTGAACTGAATGTTCAATCGTGCTCAGAAAGCTCAGTGTCCGGAAAACAGCCTCATGTACCCCACAGCAGGAGAGCGTATCAGAGCCTCTGGAGCAGCAAGTCCTCATCTAGGAAGTTCTCAGAGAGCGCATAGTTGGAGGAAGTTTTCAGGCAAACATCAGCCAAGTGAAATGAGCAAAAGGAACAGTACTAGAGTGGGAAATTTTGGCCAGAAGGCACAAGCTCCTTCATCCCAAACATCCTCAGAGATTCTGCTCAGAATCAGAAACTGAATGGAAAATTTCCGCTGAATGGGTTACTCAGGACAGATTCATTAACCCCCTCATGTCCAGAGCCAAGTATGTGGTGATACCAAAAGACCCCAATGTCCCCAAATTCTAGCTCACTCTGCACAAGTACACCCCAAATCCTATCTCACAGTTCAGATGCTTCACCACTTATTAGTATCTTACCCAACAGTTTGTTACAACCAGACCTCAACTTATCACTTCAGGACCAGATGAAACAGGGAAAGGAGATGGAGGGAGAAGAGTTATAGAAAGCACTGTGCATACCATTATCATAACTACCACCAACTCTGGACCTGGGAAATGGAGTTAGCCATCCCCAGAGAAAAACAACACTGGGCCTTGGAGCCCTGGGCTTTTGAATTAACCTTACCAATAACTATTTAATAAAACCACTCTTTCCAGGTCTCTTTCCTACACCTGTGACAGTTTCCTCTTGTCTCCTGTCCTGGTTTTTCCTACTAACCACTTCCAGGCTGACAATTTGCCCTCCAACCCACCCCTTTGATTTAAAACTACCGGCTAATATCTCTATCTGCCAGACGGAATCTTCACTCAAATGCCCGCCATTCTTTGATACCAAATGTTCATTGGTAAACTAGACAATACCCCCAACACATACTCCACCCCCCACCCCCGACACACATCTTCCTATTCACAGCTCCCATGACTTCATTTGTGGGACCCAAACTTTCTATGTACCTTTACACCTCAGAATTAATCTGGTTATTTTTGTGTTCATCTCATAGACCAGTCAGGCGCATTGTCTTGTCAAGCCTTCCTTCAGAATATCTCTTGCATCCACCTCCTTGCACCCTGGACAAGGCTTCATCATCTCACATGTGGACAGACATCTTATAACTGGTTTTCCAATTCCTAACTAGTTTTCCAATTCTCACTGATCTCACTTCTATGAGCACTATAGTGGTAAGGACTATAATGGTACAAAGGTCTTATCCATCTTTGTACCTCTAACACTTAGTGTGATGCCTACTGCACAGTAGATACCCAATAAACGTTTACTTGATGGGTGGATCAGTTCCTTATACTACCCATAGATTATTGCTTACACAACATATTTGCCCTGTTACTCCCTGGCACACACACACAAAATCTCCTCTTATCTTCCCATATCTAGAACAGGGTTATTTTTTATGTATTCATTATTTTTTTCCAAGAAATTATTTATTCAAGAGAATTCTCACTCAAAAACATGGTAGGTAAAATAGAGAAACTCAATCTCTGGTTGAATCTAGGATAAAATGTTTACATCCATACCTACAGCCTTTCCCACCTTACCTCCTCTCCTCTCTCCCATCCCCAAGCAAACCTAGAGCTAGAAACTATCTAAGATACCCTAAGACAGAAATTCCCAAACCTTAGTTTGCTTAATTTCCACCTCGAGGGTTAAGTAAAATGCACATTATCAGGCCCTACTTTAGATTAGGATTTACTAGTCCGGGCTTTGATCTTTAAAAAGATGCATTTTAGCAAGCATCCAGGTGATCCGGTGAAGGTTGTCAGAAGAATACACTTTGAGAAACCTTATCCTAGAAGGTGATAGATTGGAATTTTAAAACTCCATCTCACAGAATGACATTTGAACCCCTTGTGGCAGAAATTAAGGTCTGTCAAAGTCTCCTATTTATCCCACCCATCAAGATTTAATAACATGGATACATTAATTAGTTTGATTCAATCATCACATGATGTATACATACACAATTGTCCTTTGGTATCCACAGGGAATTGGTTCTAGGACCACCTCTCCACAGAGTCCATGGGAGCTCAGGTCGCTTATATAAAAAGGTATAGTATTTGCATATAACCCATGCACATTTTCCTGTGTACTTCAAATCATCTCTACTTACAATACCTAATACAATGTATTATTTTTTATTGTTGTACTGTTACAATAAAAATATGTATTATTTTATATTGTTGTATTGTTAATTTTTTTCCAAATATTTTCAATTCTCTTTTGGTTGAATCCACAGATGCAAAACCCATGGCTATGGAAGGCCAACTATATCATAAAGTCATGTTGTACTCTAAACATGTATACAATTATTATTTGTTAATTAAAAATAAAATATATTTTTTAAAAAGATTTAATAGCAAGTGCACCCAAGAACATTTGCTTCACTTTATTGCCCTATTGCCCTCAATCATATTAATATTAGGCTTGATTCAAGTCTTAAGTTCTTTCTTTTTTTTTTTTTCCAGAGTCTCGCTCTGTCGCCCAGGCTGGAGTGCAGTGGCGTGATCTCGGCTCACTGCAACCTCTGCCTCCAGGGTTCAAGCAATTCTCCTGTCTCAGCCTCCTGAGTAGCTGAGACTGCAGGTCCATGCCACGAGGCCCGGCTAATTTTTTTCTATTTTTAGTAATTTTTTTCTATTTTACCATATTGGCCAGGCGGGTCTCAAACTCCTGACCTCAGGTGATCCGCCCACCTCAGCCTCCCAAAGTGCTGGGATTACAGGTGTGAGCCACCGTGCCCGGCCCTTACATTCTTTCTTATGCAGCTTCCCCCTAGCTAGAATGCTCTTCTCCATCCACTTCCTCTTCCTTTGTACATCTCCAAATCCAACCACTGTTCATCATCTGGAACAAGGCCTTCCTTAGTGAAGCTTCTTCCCCCATCCATCCATCCATCCATTCAACACAAATTTATTGAATGAGCAGTGGTTCTAGGTACTGTGGATATATCACTGAACAAATAAACACAAATCCTAGTCCTCAGAGAGTGTATATTCTAGTGCATAAAGACTGACGAACAAATGGTAATGTAAGATAAAATATGTAGTAAGTTAGATGGCAATAAGTTCTATGGAGAAAATAAAGAAGGGAAGAGAGACAGAATGGCAGGAGTAAAATGCAGAAGCAATTTTAAGTGGAGTGGTTGAGGATAGTGACAACTGAATAAAGATGGAAGGAGGTGAGGAAGTAGACCATGTGGATATTTGGAGCAAAAGCTTTTCAAGTAGAGGGAAGATCAAGTGAAAAAAGCTCAGGCAAGAGTACACATTGGGCATTAGAGGGACAGCAAGAATGCCAATTTGTCTGGGGAAGAACAGACACATTCCTGGTGAGCTAGGAAGACATGGCAAAGAGCTGATGTCAGAGGTGACAGACTGAGCAGCATGTAAAGGGCACTAGAAGGACTCAGCTTCACAAGTCTTTGCAGGATAACTTTACACTGAGCAGAGAAGCATGTCCTGACTCACATTTTAACCACAGTATTGTACATCCTGTGTCAACAACAGTCTGAAGCAGGGCAAGAGCAGCAGTTAGGAGGTTACTGTAATAGTCCAAACAAGAGGCAATGGTGACTTCATGACATGGATTGCAGTAGAAGTTGTGAGAAATGAACCAATTCTGGATATATTTTGAAGGGAGAGATGACATAATTTGCTGATGGATTGAATGTGGAATGTGAGAGACACTGTGTCTCCAAGGTTTTTGCCCTGAACACTTGAGAGAATGGAAGTCACCATCAAAATGAGGAAGACTGTGGAAGAAAAAGGTAGGCAGAGGAAGAGGAAAGATCAACAGCTGAGTTTGAGGCATGTTAAGTTTGAGATGTACATTGGACATCCATGTGGAGCTATTGAGTATTATGAGTTAGGATTCAGGGTAAATGTCTGTGCAGGAAACATAAATTTGGGTATTATCAGCATATAGATGGTATTTAAAGACATGAGATCATCAAGGAAATCAATATAGAAAAAGGAGAAAAGAGTCCTGGAGTCCTGGAGCACTTAAATGTTAAACAGTCGGTGTGGAGGAGTGAGGAGGACCCAGAAAAAGAGACTGAGAATGAGCACACACTGATGCAGGCAGAGACCAAAAAAGAGGAGTTAGCAATGGAATCAAATGCTTTGATAAGTCAAGTAAGATAAAAAATGACCATTTAATTAAAACATATGGAAGTCTTTGCTGACCATGACAAGAGCAGTTTCAGTGAGTAAATAAAGGGAGAGCTAGAATGGAGGGGATTCAAGAGAAAAATGTAAGGAGAGAGGTGTTTAGACAGTGAATAGGATCATCTTTCAGGATGTTACTTTTATCCTACTTAATTTTCTTCTCCCTCAGTCTCTATACCACCTAGGACCAATCTGCTTACTTGCGCATTTTTATGATCACCTTCAGTGATACTTAGTTTTCAATTGTGTTTGTATCTTCTTTCCAGCTAATTTGGAAGCTCTTATTGGAAAGAATCAGTATCTCCTTTCACATCTGCAACACTCCCCTCAGTGCTTTGCACACTTCTGTGCCCATAATGAGTGTATTAATCTGTTCTCACATTGCTATAAAGAACTATCTGAGACTGGGTAATTTATAAAGAAAAGAGTTTTAACTGACTCACGGTTCTACAGGCTGTACAAGAAGCATGGCTGGGGAGGCCTCAGGAAACTTACAATCATGGTGGAAAGCGAAGGGGAAGCAGGCATGTCTTACATGGCTGGAGAAGGAGGAAGAGAGACAACAGGGAGGTGCTACACACTTTTGAACAACCAGGTCTTGTGATAACTGACTCACTATCACGAAAACAGCAAGGAGAAAGTCTGCCCCCATGATCCAGTCGCCTCCCACCAGTCCCCTTCTCCAATATTGGAGATTACAATTTGGACATGAGATGTGGGCAGGGACACAAATCCAAACCATATCAATGAGTATCCAAAAATACATGGCAAATCAAATAAATATTTCTCCAATGACTTTCTCTGTCCCTTTTCCTAGCTTTTAACTACTTCAAGCAACTTGTAGATTACATTTCTGTTCTTCAATTTGACATTTAAGGACCTTCATAAAATGGCCCTACCCAAAATTTGTCTCTTAGTATTTTCTTATACAGCCCTCTGCTTTAGTCAGGATATTTTGTTGACTTTACTGAAAAAAAGCTGCTCATTTTCACCTATTATTTTAATTATGATACTATCTTTTGGAAATTCTTCATTCAATCCAAGGGCATTTGTCCTCTTAGAAACTAACCAAGGAATAGCTCTGGTCCCATATTTGGATGCTTTTTGCTTTAATAAATAGCTACCCCAGATTTTAGGTATCATATCTATGTCAACCTCATGAGGTATTTCCTGTGCTGTCTATTGCACTCCATAATTCTACTTTTATATTTGTTCCACTTAAAAAAACATCCTAGACCAAGCTTAGCATTTTTGGTTTTCTGTTTCTCCTATTCATTAACTAGCACTTTCAGTATCAGTGAAAAATAAAATGAGAAATAAAGTATTACTACAGGTAAAGGCTTTTAAATAAGGATTAATACATGATAGAGTGAATAAATAAATGATGGTTGGATGGATGGATGGATGGATGGATGGACGGATGGATGGATGGATGGAAATGGCTTTTACATTGTACAGTTATCTAATAGAGCATACATTATCCTGTGTAATCTACACAAGAGCTGTCAGGTGTGGGTAGCATACATTTAACAGATGATAAAATAGTTTCAAAAAGGTTAACCTTCCCAAAGTTTTTCCAGGACACTGGAACCCAAACCTCCTAATTCAGTTCTAGATTCAGAATCCAATTCCAAAACTACTGAAATCCAGTTATTCTCTCTTTCCACCATGGTTGCTTGCTGGAAATAAATACATAAGTAAAACCACTGGAATCCTAACTCAAAATTGTTTTCAAAGCATGTTCATTTAGAATTGATGAGATTTTGCTGAATCTGTTTTCCAGTGAAATTGTAATTCTACTATTATGTTCTTTTCCTCCTTAATAACAAACTTATAGTCTCACAACTGGTTTGATTACTTAACAAAATATCAGCATAGCAAAGTACATAGTTCTTTAACAACTTTCTTTCCTTTTGATTCTGTACCTCTACAAAGCTTTGTCAAACTACCACTGACTCAAACGGTAATGGTACACAAGCTAGAAATGTACTCTGGGAATACATTTTCTCTTTGGAGTGAACATCTTTCTGCCACATGTTCATTCTCTTAGATTTCTGATCTTAAGAGCACAAAACAAATAATGGTTTATTAATCAAATGTTTTCTTGAGCCTATTTGAACTCCACATCTTAGATATATTTTAAAAGATGTTCTACTTACTTCCTTAGTGTGGAAACTTGTGAATTTTGAAAGCTTTCTTAACCATCTTAGATCATTGAGATACCATTCGAGATCTGAGTGAATAATTAACTAGCAGGTACCCCAACATGATTGAATCCTTCAAGATTAACAATAAAAATCTGACAATCTCATTTGCTTTATTTTTGGTCATGGGCTCTAAGGAAAAAAAACTAAGAAATAAGAGTTATATGGCAACATATGATGCTATAAAGGAAATATACTCTCTAGTTAAGACAGCCACTCAGCATCCCAAGTGCCCTCAGTGTATAACTTATACCCTAAAGTCATCTGTCCTAAAACTTGAAGTTGTGTTGAGATTTTCAGAGAAATTATGTACAAAACCAACGTGCTATTTTTTATAATTATCTTGATAAAGGAATATAAAGTTGGGACAATTTAACTTAAATTTAACCATATATTAGTGAATAAATTTCTTATTTTATATAACACTAAATGCTTTTTGGTTATTTTCATGGTGAATTGTGAATCTATAATGTAGACGTTTTGGATTTTAAAAGCTTCTATAATTCAAAATAAAATGAATTCTATTAGACTCATGTTAATTTTGTAGGAATGATCTTCCCATTGAGTAAGATATTAAGATACTTTAGACTTTGTATCTGAAGTCTATATATTTCTATATGTTAAGTCCCAGGTTCACTACTTCTATCTTGTGTCTTAGGTTTCAGAATTAATGAATGAGACAGAAACTCTCCATATATTGCAGAGGAATATAACAAGCTGATTGAAAAACTAGGTATATGCTTTCTTTTATCATTTCTAAAAAAAGAATAAAAATGTAATTAATTAACCTTGCATACTATCCTCTCTTTTGCCAAACCTTAATTAGGTTCTTGGAAGTGGATACCCTTCAATGAAAATGAACGAAAATAGCCCTCGATGAAACGATTACAAAATGAGTTTTCTCATTGAGGAGTAAAGATGAGACATGAAAAATATGAGCTTCTGCAGCAGGCATTTTTCATGCTTTTTTACAATGTGAGCAAATGGAGGGTGAAGAAACAGCCTTCACCTCTCATATGCTCTACTATGCTCCAAGATTTACAGTAACTCTTTAAGATAAAAAATTAAAAAAAAAATTAAAAACCTGCACACAATGGGAAATTGTCAGTCACTAGGGAGGTGACTATCAAGTATATTTTCCTGTGGATGCTTTACAATGAGTTGATGACTGTTAACCAGACTAAGACCATGACTTTGAGGAGCAACAAAATTTGAAAATAGGAGCTTCCAAACAAAAGGATGTTGTTTCCCCAGTGTAATTTGTTTTGAAAAGCTACTGCCTAGTAAGCACTGCATAAATTCTATTTCACTCATGACAAAACTGCACTTGGATTTTTACTAAGCAAAGCCATAGTCAGAAGAGAAAGAAATCTGATCATATGCATCATTTTTAATGTAAAAATTCACACTTTTCTTGATTCCGACAATGAGGTGATTTGTAAAGGGCTCTAATTGTGGTCAATTATTACAGTCCTTCAGCGCCACCTAGTGTATTCCATATAATGGTATAGCCCAGTTCACCTATGAAACCAAACTAACAATAATCATACATCCCAAATAAAAGGAAACAAGAAGACCTCAAAGTTTAATTTTGATATCTCATAGTCAAAGTATTTTCTATTGTTTTATTTTAATACTCTTAAATTGCTGAAAAGCCTTTGTCGCTTTTGTTGAACTAAGTCTTTTGCATGTTTGGGTTCATCCCATTGATAAATGCCTAATTGCCATTGTTCCCTGGAAAACCAGGGTAACTATAAGGTTAACCCTGTTTTTATAAAAGGTAAGTCATTTCATAATCGATTCATTTTAGAGTGGAATACCTACACATATAAGAAGCAGCAAGGAAGCATGAAAATAAAGGTGACCATTGAATACCTAGTTTTTGTGAGGTGACAAAAAAATTGGTTGAGCACACTCTCAGGTTATTCTTGTTGGTCTCAAAAGAATGTTAAGGTGGGTGTCAGCCACTTCCCCGTAACCTCATTACCAAATTGTAATAAAAGCATGTCTCAGACCAGATTATGACACATATATATAGACATTTATTAGATAAACATGAAATAGCAAGCAAGTAAAAAAAACTGTTCATACAATATATCTTGATCTAAATAAAGTCTCAGCTGTATTCTTTTTAGTCCTGTTATAAATAAAGTTTCAGTGCCACAAAAGAAATAGCACTCAAATATAAAATTTTCTTTTTTTCTTCTCAGAAGGGCAATTTACTTCTATAGAAAGGTGCACCCTCACAGATGGAGCAATGGTGAGCGCACACCTGGACAGGGAAGGGGAAGAGGTTCTTATTCCTGACGCACGTGGCCCCTGCTGCTGTGTTGTTCCCCTGCTGGCTAGGGTTAAGCCGCACAGACTAAACTAATTCTGACTGGCTAATTTAAAGAGAGTGATGGGGTGATGGTTTGGCGGGAAAAATGATTATGGCAGAGTAGGAAATCGGAATGAGTCTGGGTGGAGCAGGTAATCAGAATCAGTCAGGGTGGAGCAGGTGATCAAAAAAGGTTGCTTTATGCGGAAGTTAAGTTTAAAAGTAGAAGGCAAAGAATTGAACGTACTGACATACTGACTCTTTGAAGAGAAATTTAGGACTCATATCTAACAGTGCTCAAATAACTACCTTGCATGAGAGATTCACTAGAGGCAGGTGTAACAAATCCTTGAAACAAAATTTTGTTATATTATGATCAGCTTTAGGAAACCAGAAATTATCCTAAACCAATGGCTGGACACAGGAACCCTTACAGGTAAAGATTTAGGCACTATGCCTATGGATGAAAGCTACAGGCCTCTAATTTTATCTTATGGTAATTACTGAAGATAGTTTTGTCATAGAGAGGAAATGTGTTGTTAAAAAATGATCCACTTTGGCCAGGCACGGTGGCTCACGCCTGTAATCCTAGCACTTTGGGAGGACAAGACGGGCAGATCACAAGATCAGGAGTTCGAGACCAGCCTGGCCAACGTTGTGAAACCCGGACTCTACTAAAAACACAAAAATTAGCCGGGCTTGGTGGCGCACGCCTGTAATCCCAGCTACTCAGAAGGCTGAGGCAGGAGAATCACTTGAACCCAGGAGGCAGAGGTTGCAGTGAGCCAAGATCATGCCACTGCACTCCAGCCTGGGCAACACAGCAAGAATCCATCCCCCACCCCCCAAAAAAAAAGAAAAGAAAAGAAAATGATCAGCTCAAGTGTCAAATATGTTCAGTATGCCACTGCATGACACTGACTAAGGAAACATGTACCCCTTTTTTCTTGAACACACATGAGAATGAGACCTTCTACATGCATGCCTTGAGAAAATATTATATTATTCTTGTTCTGATTTACTCTCTCTCAAATCTCTTTATCGAAGTAATTCAACAACTAGAAAAATGTCTTTGCTTCTAGATAAGAAGTGCTAGAATTGGGTCAGATAAAGAGCATTGTCTAAGGAAATAGAATTGCAGTCTGAATCTTTCAAATCCAGATACATACCAGGTTAATAGCTAGTTTAGACTGCTCATGGAAAAGCCAACATTACTGTGCAACTCTCATCATGTTGCACTTGTCAGGAGGAAGGAGAAAACTCACCATTTAGGCCTGAATGGCTTTTTTTTTTTCTATTTCAAGCCAAGTTAATAAATGAAAAAGAATCTACATTCCCTATAAAGCTTTTTCAATCTCTTCATTTACAAAGTGTGAATGGTAGCTTAAATGTAACAAGAGGAATTGTGATATTGCCTTGTACTCAATTCTCAAATAAATATATCAAAAGAGACCAAAGAAAATTGGCAATACAGGCATACCTAAGAGAGATTGAGAGTTCAGTTCCAGCCTATCTCAATAAAGCAAATCACACAGACTTTCTGATTTCCCAATGCATATAAAAGTTATGTTTGTGCTACACTGTAGTCTATTAAGGGTGTAACGGTATTATGTCTAAAAAATCAATATGCATACCTTAATTTTAAAATACTCATTTGCTTAAAATATGCTAACAATCTTCTGAGTTTTCAGCCAGTCATAATCTTTTTGCTGGTGGAGGGTCTTGCTTTGATTTTGTTGGTGGCTGACTGATCAGGGTGGTAGTTCCTGCAAGTCTGACTGTGACGGATCATACCTGTGGCTGTGGCAATTTCTTAAAATAAGACAACAGCAAAGTTTGCACACTGATTGACTCTTTCATAAAAGATAGAACACAATGCTATTTGATAGCATTTTACTCATGGTAGACTTCCTTCAAAACTGGAGTCAATCCTCTCAAACTCTGCTGCTGCCTTATCAGCTAAGTTTAATGAAATATTCTAAATCTTGTGTTGTCATTTCAACAATGTTCATAGTCACTTCACCAGAAGTAGATTCTATCTCTAGAAACCACTTTCTCTGTTCATCCATAAGAAGCAAGTCATCATCTGCTCTAATTTTATTATGAGATTGCAGCAATTCAGTCATATCTTCAGGCTCTATTTCTAATTCTAGTTTTCTTGCTATTTCTACCACATCTGAGGTGGCTTCCTCCACTGAAGTCTTGAACACTTCAACGTCATCCATGACGGTTGGAATCAACTTTTTCCAAACTCCTATTGATGATATTTTAACCTCCTTCCGTGAAACACATATGCTCTTGGGTGGCATCTAGAATGGTGAATCATTTTCAGAAGGCTTTCTATTTACTTTGCCCAGATTCATCAGAGGAACTATGAATGGCAGCTATAGCATTATAAAATGTATTTTTTAAACAATGAGACTTGAAAGTCAAAATTGCTTCTTGATCCATGGGCTACAGAATGGATGTTGTATTAGCAGGCATGAAAAAAACATTAACCTCGTACATCTCCATCAAAGCTCTTGGGTTACTAGGTACATTGTCAATGAGCAGTGATATCTGGAAAGGGATCCTTTTTGCTGAGCAGTAGATCTCAATAGTTGGCTTTAAATATTCAGTAAACCATGTTGTAAACAGATTTGCTGTCATCCGGGCTGTGTTGTTTTATTTATAGAGCACAGGAAGAGATTTAGCATAATTCTTATGGCCCCCACGATTTTGAGAATGGTAAACAAGAATTGGCTTCAACTTAAGTTCATCACTTCATTAGCCTCGAAGAAGAGAGTTAGCCTGTCCTTTGAAGCCTTGAAGCCAGGTGTTGACTTCTCCTCTCTAGCTATGAAAGTCCTAGATGACATCTTCCACTAAAAAGCTGCTTTGTCCACATTGAAAATCTGTGGTTTATTGTAGCCATCTTCATCAATTACTTTAGATAGGTCTTCTGGAAAACTTGCTGCAGCTTCTGTATCAGCACTTGTTGCTTCACCTCGCACTTTTATATTATGGAGATGGCTTCTTTTCTTAAACCTCATGAATCAACCTCTACTAGCTTCAGATTTTTCTTTGGCAGTTTTCTCACCTCTCTCAAACTTCATACAATTGAAATGAATTAAGGCCTTGCTCTGGATTAGGCATTGGCTTAAGAGAATATTGTGTCTGGTTTGATCTATTAAAGGTTGTTTTGCTTTCTTATTATTCATGTGTTGCCTGTAATAGCATTTTTAATTTTCTTGAAGAACTTTTTCTTTCATTCACAGCTTGCCTAATTGTGTAGCTCAAGGGACCTAGCTTCTGGCCTGTCTTGGCTTTGGGCATGCCTTCCTCACTACGCGCAATGATTTCTAGCTTTTGATTTAAAATGAGAGATGTGAAACTCTCACTTGAATACTTAAAGGCCATTTTTAAGTTATTAATTGGCCTGGTTTTAATATTGTGTGTCTCAGGGATTAGGCCTGAAGAAAGGAAGAGAAGAGGACCGGCCAGTGAGTGGAAAAGTGGAAAAGTCAGAACACCCACAAATTCATTAAGTTTGCCATCTTATACAGGCATGGTTCATGGTGCCCCAAAACAATTGTAATAATATCAACGACCACTGATCACAGATCACCATAACAGATATAATGATAATGAAAAAGTTTGAAATATTGCAAGAATTGCCAAAATGTGAAACAGAGACATGAAGTAAGCACATGCTGTTTGAAAATGGTGCCAACAGACTTCCTGGATGCAGGTTTACCAAAAGCCTTTGGTCTGTAAAAACAATATCTACAAAGTTCAATAAAACCAAGTATGTCTGTATTTTCTAGCATTAATAAATTTATTTTTTGAAAAATATACCGCCAAAGACATCATTTTGTTTCAATACAATAGAAGATACTTCGAGGCTAAAATAGTTCTTTCCTTTAGTGTTTAAAAAATAATCAGTAAATTCATCAGAGGGAACTGGATAGTATAACAGGGCCTAACATATTAATATTATTATGCTAACTAGAACATTGAAAACGTACAAGTCTTAAGCTCTACAATGAACATTATTTCACACTAACACATATAAAAAAAACATTGGTCTGCATGTTGTCACAATAGGTGACTTGCTCAGTATGGCTTAAAGTTTGCTATAACATTCACATGTGCCTAACTACTTTACTACATTACTTTCAATAACAAAAACCACAATTACTTTTGCACCAACCTAGTATCTCTCCACTGACTCCGTGAAGGCCTACCTCCTCTTACTGATGAACCTCCAATTCTGAATTTTGAAGTTTGCTCAGATGTAGATAACCTCAACAGAATCTTAAATCCTAGAGGCAAAGACTATAAACATTCTAAAAATCTATGCAAAATATTGCAAATCTGTGTGTGTGTGTGTGTCCTTTTTCTTTTCCAGAAAGTGTGTTCCATAGCTTTAATCAGATGCTAAATATGTGTCTACTCTGACTCAAAAGACCTAAGGAGTGTTGCCTGAGGGATTTAACTAGCATCCCCCAATTATCTTGTTATTATGGATTTGTCTATCAGAACTACCCAAATTCCCCTGATAGGACTCAGAGAATCCTTGAGGAGGCCAGACCCTTTGCAGGTAAGTGTTTCCTTGCATTTCCCAGACCTAAAGTAACAGTTTATGTGATTAGGACTTGTATTTGACAGAGCACAGACTCTGGAGTGAGGCTGATCTGGGGCTGCAGTCCTGCTTTGCCCCTCATTCCACGTGTGGCTATGGTCTGAGCCACCATTTCTGCTGCCTGGATCCCCACAGTAGCTCACTAAATGCTTTCCCTGCTTCTGTCCTTGCCCTTCTTCTGTCCATTCTCAATACAGCAGCCAGACCAATCCTTTACAATGAGTCCCATTACCTGACTCTTCTGCCCCAAATCTTTTGTTTTTTCCTTTTTGAGACAGGGTCTCATTCTGTCACCCAGGCTGGAGTGTAGTGGTGCTATCAAAGCTCCCTGTAACCTGGATTTTCCAGGCTCAAGCGATCCTCCCAGCCCAGCCTCCCAAATAGCTGAGACTACAGGTGCAACACCACCACACCCAGCAAATTTTTTAAGTTTTTTTCTAAATTTTTAAATTGTTTGTAAAGGCAGGGTCTCCCTATATTGTCCAGGCTGGTCTTGAACTCCTAGGCTCAAGTGATCCTCCTGCCTCAGCCTCCCAAAGTGCTGGGATTTAAGGCATGAGCCACCACTCCTGGCCCCAAATCTTCTAGAGATTCCCCATGTCAAAGGAAAAAAATGGCCTCAAACATGCCTACTCAGCCTCTCCTCCCCTTCTTCTCTCCTCTCTGACCTCAGCTCCTTCCACTCTCCCTGTCCCCCAGGTTCCCTTCTTCTGTCACAGTGGCCGCTTACTGTTTCTCAAATCTAAGGACTCTTTTCTCTTAGAGCCTGGGGTCTTTGCAGTTCCCAATGCACTTCTCTAAAATACCCTCATGGATCACTCCCTTCAACCCCAGGCCACCATTTTGGAGAGGTCCTCCTGAACCCTAAATTACCTAATGACCCCCCACAGCCTTTGCAGCTGCTCTTGGTATCCCTTTTCCCTTGCTTCATCCTTCTCCATTGCAACTATCACCATCTGACATATATCACTAGCTAGTTTATTTTTTCTATCTCCTTTTGTGTCTAACCAACCCTGTCCCTGCTCAATCCCTAGAACACGGATCAGCCAACTTTTTATGTAAAAGGCCATGTAGGAAATATTGTTGGCTTTGTGGGTCACACGAGTCTCTGTTGCAACTTCTCAATTCTGCCAATATGGGGGAAAGCAGCCATTGACAATATGTAAACAAATGAGTGTGGCTGTGTTTCAATAAAACTTTACTTATTTTGAGCAGATCATAGACCAAAAATAAAGTTAAAACTATAAAGCTTTTAGAAGGAAACATACAGAAATATTTTTCCAACCAGTGAATAGATAAAAAAATTTTCTACCAGAAACAGAAAACAATAGACATAAAAGAAAAAATTAGTAAATTAGACATCATCAAAATTAGAAATTTCTGCCCATGTTAGATTGAAGAATCATGATCAAGAACATTCAAAGTAGATTGTCTTACTTCTTTCTGTGTTTAACCATATTTATAGTTATCAATATATATTTAAAGATGAGCATGTCTCTGTTTTAATTGAGTGAAGTTTTGTTTTTTTGAAGAGTATTTTGTTAAATAATCATAAACAGAGAGGAACACATTTTAAAAACTTAATAAAAACAAGCAGCTACTGGATTTGGCCCAGGGGTAGTTTATAGTTTGCTGAAAGCTGCCCTAGAATAATAAACTCCATGAAGGCAGGGACTTCATCTGCTGTATTCACTTTTCTATCCCCATCACTTTGAAGAGTGACAAATACAAATTAGTTCCTCCATAAATATTTGTAGAATGAATTCCTGACTGTGACCAAGGTATCGGTTTCTCATCTGTAACATGAGGCGATAATGACAACTTTTAGGGTTATCAAAAATAAACAGTTCCCATGCCTATGTCCTGAATGGTATTGCCTAGGTTTTCTTCTAGGATTTTTATGGCTTTAGGTCTTACATTTAAGTCTTTAATCCATCTTGAGTTAATTTTTGCATAAAGTGTAAGGAAGGGTTCCAGTTTCAGTTTTCTGCATATGGCTAGCCAGTTTTCCCAGCACCATTTATTAAACAGGGAATCAACTCCCCATTGCTTGTTTGTATCAGGTTTGTCAAAGATCAGATGGTTGTAGATGTGTGGTATTATTTCTGAGGCCTCTGTTCCGTTCCATTGGTCTATACTATGCAGCCATAAAAAAGGATGAGTTCATGTCATTTGCAGGTACATGGATGAAGCTGGAAACCATCATTCTCAGCAAACTAACACAAGAACAGAAAACCAAACAACTCATGTTCTCACTCATAAGTGGGAGTTGAACAATGAGAACACAAGGACACAGGGAGGGGAACATCACACACCAGGGCCTGTCAGGGGTTGGGGTGCTGGGGGAGGGATAGCATTAGGGGAAATACCTAATGTAGGTGATGGGTTGATGGGTGCAGCAAACCACCATGGCACGTGTATACCTATGTAACCAATCTGCACATTCTGCACATGTATCCCAGAACTTAAACTATAATTTAAAAAAAAGAAAAGAGAAAAATAAATAGTTCATGAAAGTATGTTACACACTAGCAGAACAAATAGATCATAGTTGTTACAATTATTCTAAACTTCTTACCTAAAGAAGAATATGGAAAACTTGAAGATAAACAGGAGTTAGAAGGAACTCAAAACTATGTATTTGAGAAAACATTGAAGGGAAACAGGGCATTTTGTTTGGAGGAAACCCAGCAGAGGCATAGTCATTGCTATTCTAACTTTGAAGACTATTTTGAGCAAAAGAAATTTGTCATATACTTTGTGGCACCAAAATGGGTAGAACTAGGATCACTGGGTAAATATTATGTGGAAACAGATGTCTGCTCACTGTAGGGAAACACTTTTTTTTCCTTTTTTTCACTCAGAATGATTAGATTTTTAATAGGTGATTTTTTTTCTGGCTTTCTTCTTTTATTATACTTTAAGTTCTGGGATACATGGGCGGAACGTGCAGGTTTGTTACATAGGTATACACGTGCCATGGTGGTTTGCTGCACCCATCAACTCATCACCTACATTAGGTATTTCTCCTAATGCTATCCCTCCCCTAGTCCCCCACTCCCTGACAGGCCCTGGTGTGTGATGTTCCCCTCCCTGTGTCCATATGTTCTCATTGTTCAACTCCCACTTATAAGCGAGAATATGCAGTGTTCGGTTTTCTGTTCCTGTGTTAGTTTGCTGAGAATGATGGTTTCCAGCTTCATCCATGTCCCTGCAAAGGACATAAACTCATCCTTTTTTATGGCTGCATAATATTCAATGGTGTCTATGCGCCACATTTTCGTTATCGAGCCTATCATTGATGGGCATTTGGATTGGTTCCGAGTCTTTGCTATTGTGAATTGTGCTGCAATAAACATATGTGTGCATGTGTATTTATAGTAGAATGATTTATAATCTTTTGGGTATATACCCAGTAATGGGATCGCTGGGTCAAATGGTATTTCCAGTTCTAGATCCTTGAGGAATCGCTACACTGTCTTCCACAATGGTTGAACTCATTGACACTCCCACCAACAGTGTAAAAGCGTTCCTATTTCTCCACATCCTCTCCAGCATCTGTTGTTTCCTGACTTTTTAATGATCCCCATTCTAACTGGCATGAGATGATATCTCATTGTGGTTTTGATTTGCATTTCTCTAATGACCAGTGATGATGAGCTTTTTTTCATAGTTTTTTGGCCGCATAAATGTCTTCTTTTGAGAAGTGTCTGTTTATATCCTTCACCCACTTTTTGATGGGATGGTTTGTTTCTTTCCATGGGCAAGGACTTCATGACTAAAACACCAAAAGCAATGGCAACAAAAGCCAAAATTGACAAATGGGATCTAATTAAACTAAAGAGCTTCTGTACAGCAAAAGAAGCTATCATTGGAGTGAACAGGCAACCTACAGAATGGGAGAAAATTTTTGCAATCTATCCATCTGACAAAGGGCTAATATCCAGAATCTATAAGGAACTTCAACAAATTTACAGAAAGCACTTTTTAATCATTCCTGGAGGTCAGAGGCTACATTCATTTTCTTCACCAATGTAGCTTAATGCCCTAGCATGGGCCTTAGGTGCATAATCAGTGTTAATTAAATGGATGGATGGGAATGAAGAGTGAGTAATCTTCATAGCTAACCAAAGTTGGAACAGCCTCCCTCAATTTGTGGATTAGAAAGTTCAAAGGAAACTTTTCAACCACTTTCCAGGATGTAGCCAACACGATATCTTACATTACTATGGTACCTTTGCCACAACAAAGAACTAACATCACTATTTACTAATCATCACACTTTGTTCAGATTTCACTAGCTTTTCCACTAGCAATCTTTTACTGTTCCAGGATTCCATTCAGGATACAAGACGACATTTAGTTGTCATGCCTCCTTAGGTGCCTTTGATTGTGAAAGTCTCTCAGAGTTCCTTTGTTTTTGATGACCTTGACAGTTTTGAGAAGGACTCGCCTGGTATATTGTAGAATGTCCTTCAATTTTAATTTGCCTAATGTTTTCCTCATTATTAAACTGAAGTTATAAATTTGGAGGAGAAAGACAACAGAGGTAAAGTGTCATTTTTAATTACATTATATCAAGAGTATATACTATCAATGTGGTATCACTGTTGATGTTAACACTGATCATCAAGCTGAGGTAGTGTTTGTCAGATCTTTCTACTATAAAGTTACTTTTTTTCCCTTTTTTCATTCTTATGTTCTTTGGAAGAAAATCACTATACACAGCCCACATTCAGGAGTAGGAGGAATTGAGCTCCATCTCTTGCAGGAGATAGTGTCTACGTAAATTATTTGGAATCTTTCCATTAGTAAGATGTGTCTCTCTCCCCATTTATTTATTTTTTTACTTGATCAATCATTTATACAAGTATGGATTCATAAGCATTTATTTTATCTTTAGGTTACAATCCAGTACTACCACTACATTTTTTTCTCTCTTCTGCAAATTTGTTTTTTTTGTTGTTTTTTGTTTTTCTTTTTGCTCTTCTTCCAGCTTTGGCCATTGGTAGTTCTTTTACCTCCTGTGCTTTTTAGACATGTTCCCATCTTTTTGTTTTTTGACTGCTTCCTTACTTTCTAGCAATACAAGATGCTCCAGGCTCATCCTGCATTTTCCCTGCCCCACCCCTAGAGTCAGCCATTTCCCCAAGGAGCCCTCATTCCTTAAATGAAAGAATTGTATTAGAAACCAAGATCTGTACTCTGGGTATGCTCCTTGCTAATACGATGTCACTGCTTCTAGATCCTCTCAGCAGACAGAGCTAGAAAATATATATATATATATATATATATATATATATATATATATATCTCCTAATCCATGTAAATGGCTTATACATATCTACAATTAAGTCTGTATTTATGCATCTTTATATTAAGGGAAACATGACATCATATGGAGATTTCTATCTCTAATCCATAGTTGACTCACATGGCTCACTCTTGCCTCCTCCTGGCTTATCTAACATTACTCTCCAGCAGTGAGAAAACTGATTCCCATCATCTACCATTCATTTCTTCATTTGTTCAAATCCAGTATACATACATAGAAATTGTTAACCGTTTCTTAATATTAAGAATTTTACATGTGTGTTATTACGTTTTGTCTTCATAACAACTCATATAGATGAGGAAACTGATACTAGAGCTTTTAAACTACTTTCCCAAGGTCACACACCTACCAAGTCCCAGAACTGAAATTTGAATCAAAATCTGCCTGTATAAAAAGTCAATGACCTTGCTAGTTTACATATTGCTTTCCAATAATATAAAAAATGGAAAACTACTTTGTAATATATAGTTTGAAAATAAACAAATGTATTGTTTTCATTATAAAAGGTGTTTGTGTTTATTATAAAAATCTGGAAATCTTTATCCAATAATATTATACAACATAAACAATTTAAAATGCATTTTTTACCTAATAAGTGCTTTGTAAGTATAATTTTTAATAACTGCTTAATGTTCCATTCAGTCAGTGAACCATAATCTGCTTAACCATACTTCCATTGCTGGAAACGTAGATGGTTTCATATTCTTCACTAATGTAAAAAATGTTTAAATGCATTTGTATATCCAATAAATAGGATTACTGGGTCAAACTGTTCAAGGCTTTTAATGCATCTTGCCAAATTGCTATCATAGGAAGTTGTACTAATTTGACTCTCCCCAATATTATCTGAATGGTTGTTTCACTGACACATTTTAATGTTGTCGTTTAAGAAAAATCTCTGCTCTACAAATGGTCATTAGAGTTGAGCCTTGTTCTTATTATGACAAACTACAATTTAATTTACTCAAGCCCCTACTTCCAGATGTTGATTGTAAAAAAAAAAAAAAGTTCATCTTTTTCTACAGAATCCTGATTAAACAATGAAAAAGTGTGTTGTCTTTTGACATTATAAAGTATGTATTTATTTTTTCTGCCCTCCCCCCATATTATAAAGTATTGTTCTTATTAATAAGTCTTTTGACAGAATATGCTTCTGCCTCTAAGGCTTAGTCTTGGTTTGCTGACCACTCTTTAATTAAGAATTTCTGATAAGGTCAGTAAAATAAATCAACCACTATTTGTATCTGTAGTTCCTTGGCTATCATGCTCTGATCTTGGCCCCAAGCTTATTGTACGGAGTTCCAAAATCAACATGTTAACCAAGAGTTATTTGTACATTGAATACATATTATATATCTCATAAAGGCAGACCACTATTTTCCAATATATGTTTGTTATTGTGAAAAATACAGATTTACTTCAAAGCACTGCTGAATTCATAAGAGCTTTTGTCACCAAGTGTTTTCTCAGAAGATCCTGAAAATACAAAGCTATTATGGAAGTTTTAGAGATGTGGGAACATTAAAAAGTTTTCATCATATTCAAAAATGTTGAACACTGCTTAAATATGTTTCAGAGCACATGTGTACATTTGGCGGCATTAGGCAAGGCATGCACTTGCTAAACACATTAAACCAAATGTCATTCAAATAGTTCTTCTTCAGCTTGTGTTCAACATTAGGTAAAAATTGAGGGGCTTTTTTTGATTTTTTTGTTGTTGTTGTTTTTTTGTTTGTTTGTTTGTTTTTGAGACAGCATCTCACTATGTTGCCCAGGCTGGAGTGCAGTGGCAAGGTCTCTGCTCACTGCAACCTCCACCTCCCAGGTTCAAGTGATTCTCCTGGCTCAGCCTCCCAAGTAGCTGGGGTTACAGGTGCCCACCATCGCACCCGGCTAATTATTGTATTTTTAGTAAAGATGGGGTTTCACCATGTTGGCCAGGCTGGTCTCAAACTCCTGACCTCAGGTAATTCACCCGCCTGGGCCTCCCAAAGTGCTGGGATTACAGGCGTGAGCCACCATGCCAGGCCAGTTATCGTATCCTTTTCTGAGATGTTCAAGCACTGTCTTCTTTCAATGAGGGACGCTGCAACAATCTTAAAAAAGTTTAAAAATTGACAATGGCACCCACACTGAAGGCAAAATTTTCCTTAAGCCCACAGTATGAATTTGGGTGAATGTAAGCACAACACAAATCTTCAGTTACTATATGTGTGTACCCCATCTCTAACATCGATCTCAGGCATTTCCCACAGTGTAGATCAGACATGTAGTCAGTGTAGGATCAAGAGGAACTATAGGGAAGCTGAGCCCTCATCGGCTGATGAGGGCAGTGGATTCCTTTGCTACCATTTAAATATCCTCAAAGCTTGAGTGACTGTGCTAAGACTAACACTAGGCAAAAATAAAGGAGAATAATATTTATAAAGCAAAATGGGAGCACTGCTACTCAACTCTGCTGTAAGACTGCAAAACCTTACAATTGTTTTACAGGAAGGAGCAGTGAAGCAGGAAATTGCTAATGCAGCATATATGGAAAAAGAGAGGACAAGTAAGGATATCAAGCAAAGATGCCAAGATTTTAATATCTACCAAAAGCCACTACAACAGAGACTAAAGGGTACAGAGTAAGCACTCACGAAGTTAAATGTCACCTAATTAATTATAGATTTGGGCTTGATTAGCTTTAAGGAAGCTTATGAAGAAAGGAAATGGGGTTAATCTGTTGTATTTAGTTAGAAGGGAGTTAGCAGGCATCCTTCTTTCTCACCAGCTTTGATCTGCCACTGCACTTATTTCTAATAAAACATGGTAGCTATTCCATATGGCATGGGATGCAAACATGTAGTCATTCTTTCAGCATCTTATAGAACTTATTTCTCACATACAGATTTTAAGACATACATTATATCTTTAAACCTTATAATACCTAATGTTCAACATAAAAGAGACTCCAGAGGACGTGTAGACATAACTTTTAAGGAAATTCATTTCTAGATCCTCAACATTCACATATATTCTTTCTTAAAACTAATTTTCTTATCTCACATCCAGATCTTGGTTTCTGAATACTATTCTCCAATAAAAGGAACCAGTGTGCCTTGAAGAAATGGCTGAGTGTAGGTCTGGGGCAGGGATAATACAAGATGAACCTGGAAAATCTTGTAATTACAGAAGATAAGGATGTGGAAAGGAAGAAAGAGACAGACAGAGAAAGGAGGAGGAAAGGAAGGAGGGAGGGAGAATAAAAGCCTGTCAAAAGGACACAGAAGTCAACTTGAAAGGGTTCTCAATGACCAAAGCTGAAAGAAATTGAGCAATAAAATAAATAGCAATAGCATTGATTTATAACCCAAAAAATAAAATAAAGACTCATGGATCTATACTGATATAAACAAATGATTGAATAAATAAGTAAATAGAGAAGAAACAAATCTTTCTTATATAGTTGCCTCGCTATGAGTAAAGCCAGGCAGAATGGAGTGAAACAGAAAATCTCCATCAAAATACTGCAGTAATAATTGCTGCAGATAAGATTCGGTCATGCATGTTAAAATTAGTGGGTAAAATTTTAATGAGAAACAGAATAGTTGAACAGCTTCAAAGAACCTCCCCCAAAATAAGTATTAATCACTGTGGTGGTTTTAACATATATTCACATTCTCTAATACTCTTCCCTCTAGGAGGTAGAACTGAATTCCTCTTTCCTTGAACATGAACTGGATTTAGTGACTCTCTTCTATCAAATAGAAGATGGAAAGGAAAACAGTAACTTTACAGTGGAGAAACCTGGCATATACCATTTACAAAATAGATTAAGGTTAACATTGCCAGTAGTGAGTCATGTTGATATCCTGTAACTCCTGATATGATACAATGGAGAGCACTTCACATCTGTGGTATTCTTAAAAATGCATAACGCAAAGTCTTTGCTATTGTAAATAGTGCTGCAGTAAAAATACATGTGCATGTGTCTTTATAGTAGAATGATTTATAATCCTCTGGGTATATACCCAGTAATGGGATTGCTGGGTCAAATGGTATTTCTGGTTCTAGGTCTTTGAGGAATTGCCACACTGTCTTCCACAATGGTTGAATTAATTTTTTACTGCCACCAACACTGTAAAAGCATTCCTATTTCTCCACAAACTCACCAGCATCTATTGTTTCCTGACTTTTTAATAATCGCCATTCTGACTGGCGTGAGATGGTATCTCCTTGTAGTTTTGATTTGCATTTATTGAAGCACTATTTACAAAAATAAAGACTTGGAACCAACCCAAATGACCATCAGTGATAGACTGGATAAAGAAAATGTGGCACATATACACCACGGAATACTAGGCAGCCATAAAAAAGAATGAGATCATGTCTTTTGCAGGGACATGGATGAATTTGGAAGCCATCATTCTCAGCAAACTAACACAGGAACAGAAAACCAAACACCACATGTTCTCACTCACAAGTGGGAGTTGAACAGTGAGAATACATGGACACAGGGAGGGGAATGACACACACCAGGGCCTGTCGGGGACTGGGGAGCAAGGGGAGAGAGAGCATTAGGACAAATACCTAATGCATGTTCTGCTTAAAACCTAGATGATGGGTTCATAGGTGCAGCAAACCACCATGGCACATGTATACCTATGTAACAAACCTGCACATTCTGCACATGTATCCCAGAACTTAAAGTAAAATTTTAAAAAATCAAAATAAATGCATAACCCCAGTCTATCCATGACAACACATAAGAAATACCCAAATTGATAAACATTCTACAAAATACCTGGAAAGTACTCTTCAAAAGCTTTCAAGGTCATGAAAGACAAAGAAAGACTGAGAAACTGTCACAGATTGAAGAGCCTAAGAAGACTCAACCACCAAATGCAACATGTTATCCCAAAATGAAAAAGAAAAAAGAAAAAGTGTTACCAGAGAAAGTTGAAGAAATCTGCACCAATCTGTAAAATCTGTACAAATGTTAATTATTTTAGTTTTGATAAATGTACCATGGTTGTTTGAGATACTAATATTAGCAAAAGCTGGGTGAAGTACAAGGGCACAGCTTAGCCTGTGGATTCCGGGCTAAGAGATCTAAGCTTCTGGCTTGTAAGGAATGCAAGCCCCAAGCTGGTCATTTGAGCCTTGGCTTTTCTTCTTCCCCTGTTTTATGCTCATGAGCACAGCTCCAGGCTGGCCAGACAGACACTCAAAACAGTCTAGGTTCTGTATGAGCAAAGTGATGACAGGGTCATGGGTGTCAGTAATTCCTGCAGCCTGTTGATTCTCCAAGTACCATCCTAAACTGCTTATCAAAGCCTTTTGAAAACTTCTTCTGATACTAGTTTTTATTTTTCTAACTATAGTAAAATATATGCAGCATAAAATTTACCATTTTAACCATTTTTAAGTGTACAGTTCAATAGTTAAGTACATTCATATTGTTATATGGCCAATCTTCAGAAATCTTTTCTTCTTGCAAAACTAAAACTTTAAACCCATTAAACAACTCCCCATTCCCCCTCCCTTCAGTACCTGAAAACCACCCTTCTACTTTCTGTCTATGAATGGGACTATTCCAGGTACCTCATATAAGTGGAATCATACAGTAATTGTCTTTTTGTGACTGGCTTATTTCACTTAACCGTGATCTCAAGGTTCATTCATGCTGATGCATGTGTCAGAATCCTTCCTTCTTCAGACTAAATAATACCCCAATGTATGTGTACACCACCTTTGTTTATCCAATCATCTATCAATGGTCACATGTGCAGCTTTTGCCTTTTGACTATTGTAAATAATGCTGCTAGGAACATGGGTGTATAAATATCTCTCTGAGATCTTGCTTTCAATTCTTTTGGATATGTGCCCAGAAGTGGAATTGCTGGATCATATGGTAATTTTATTTGTAATTTTTTGAGGAATTGCTGTATTGTTTTCCACAGCAACTGCACCATTTTACATTGCCATCAACAGTACACAAGGGTTCCATTTTTTTCCGTATCCTTACCAATGCTTATTGTTTTCAGGTTTTTTGTTTTTTGTTTTTGTTTTGATAGTAACCATCCTAAAGCGTGTGAAGTACTAGATTTTATTTTACACAATCAAACTAGGAAATCCATAGCACATGAGACTGGAAGTTCCTCCTCTTTTGAGTCAATCACAAATTTCCTGTGTTTTAGTCTCTTCTTGTACAAATTTGGGATAGTCCCTCTTCTTGTCTTACAAAACGAAAACAAAAATGTTTGCTCCATCAACAAGAGAGGAAGGATATACCTAAGATTACCTTTGAATAAATGGCAAGATACTATTAGGAGTGCGTGAAGGAAAAAGGAAAATGGGGAGGACAATGTGAAGAAATTAGAAGTTCATGGGAGACTGAGCAGGAGCCATGAATAACCATACAGAAAAATGCATCATGGTGTGCGAAGCTCACCTGCCATAAGTGAATAGCCAATAGCAGAAAGTAAGATGACTGAAGACAAAGAGAAAAGGAATTCACTCTTGCTGTTCTTTGAATGTGTCATGCCTGCTCCAGCTTTTGCCTCTGATGGAAAGTTTTTCCTCCTGTTATCTGCAAGGGTAATTCCCTCCTCTCCCTCAAGTCTTTAATCATATGTCATCTTTTCAATAAGCCTACTTTTACTGCCCTATTTAAATTTATGACACCCATACAACCCCTGGAACTCTTGATTTCCCCTTACCCTCCTTAATTTTTGTTTTTCTCATAGTTTTTATCACCTTCTAACAGACTATGTGGTTTACTGTTTATTGCTTGTCTCCCTCCACCAGAATGTCAGCTCTCTAAGGGCAGGAATCTTTGTCTGGTTTATTCATATATGTATCCCAAGCTGATAAAATAATCCTTAGAACATAGCAAGTGCTTAAGAAATAAAATAGAATGAAGGAAGGAAGAAATATGTGAAAAGGAGAGAGAAGTGCAAAAATAGAATAAAATGTTCCTAGTGCTTCAGTGATGGTCCCAAAATTCCTAGAGTGAAAAAAGAGAGAAATACGGTATTATTAAGTATATGTGCTAAAATGTTCATGATGTCACAGTCTGAGTTTTCTCTGAAGGCAAAGACTGATGTAAAGCCTTAGGCACAGGTAGTTTCTTTGGGAATATGATGCAAGGAGCAGGAGTGAGGGACCAGTTAGAATGAAACAGAGAAGGGGAAAGAAAGAAACAACAATACAAGGATGCAATGCTGAGACTGCCACTGCATTACAGATGACTCGTATCTGATCTGGCTGAAGCATTCGAAGTAGTCTCAGGAAATATCAGCGCTGTCTACTCAGGAGACAAAAGAGAGACAGACACATTTTATCCATTGCCTTCTGTCTCCCAGTGGTCAAGGATGAGTCTACAGGCACTTCCAGGTTGCACATGCACGGAACTCAAGCTCCTGTCACTAAAAACACCATGATAACATGAAGCAGCCTGAGGTGAGGTGCTAATAGAGGACACCCATGGAAAGCTGCATGGAACTAGTCACTGAAGCACAGCTAAGAGGATGCACAGTGATGCACAAGAAGTGTCTCATACAGCACACCCCTGAGAACTCCTTCCCTGTCAAATTTTTAACCTTTCCTTAGTGCAAGTCCTTCCAAATACCTTTAAATACTGTGCATTAAATACTGTGCAAGCAGTTGCCCTAACTTGAAGCCTGTTTCAAGGGAAGAGAATGAGAAATTTAAATATATATGGTTTCTAAAGGAGAAACAAGGGATCACAAGGCGCCTAAAGATAATTTGCTGCAATATAAAAATACCCTAGAGAAGGCCCCCAAAGATAATTTGGGGTAATATAAGAATACCCTAGAGTAGGCAGCAACTAATTCGTAAGTGAATCGAAACTACTGGTACCTTAAATGCCCCAAGGTATTTGATCCAGAGATCATACAGTATGGCTGACACTTAATAAACAAAGTCTCTAACATCTTTCTGAAGAGCTGGTAATGTGGCAACCTTTACTCATCCATATGGGGCAGCAAGTAGACTGGAGGAACTTAGGCAGAGCTAGGGTATTAGGCAGAGCTAGGGCAGGGGAAGGCTGTAACAAACTACTTGCTCTTGACTCTCACTAGCGGGTGGAGAGAAATCACTGTGCATGTTTTGGGCCAATCATCCCTCCTCATTCAATGTCATTCAGTGTCAGAGATTGGCCAGTTCAGTCTTTGATGGGGACCACTGCACAAGGTGCAGGTATGCAGGGATCCTGAAGGAATACCTGCACTTACTCATTCAATGTCCAACAAGAACAGGGAGAAGAGAGGGAAATGGAAGCAGAAGGAACACTTGGAGAAGTATGGCTGGCCAATGCTAGTGGGGATGAGAGGATTGGTTCCCTCAAAATGGCTCAGTAAAAATGGGAGGAGGGGATGAAAGGAGGTAGAGAAGGATGTGAAGACAATAAGGATTTAACTACTAGAACTAAAAATAGTAGAAAGAAGATGACCAAAGTAAATCAAACTAATAGAGGCACTCATGGACACATACACACACACACACACACACCACACACACACACAGCAGAAAGCTGTGACACATTGCTGCCCTCGGTCTTTGCCTGCTCGTGTTAGTACTTGTAGAAAGCCCTGCCTGACCTTCCCAGGCTGAGATGACTCTGCTGTGCTATGGCCTGCCCTCCTCGACCACAGCTCTCAAGTAGTAATTGTTCTCTTGTCTGTTACCCTCTTCAAAGATGAATTCCTTGAAAGCTGAGACCTTGACTCTTCTTTGTATCAGAGTCTCATTCAAATTGGAGTCTCAGTAAAGAGATGTGTGTTAAAAGAATGAATCAATTAGTCTTTCCATGAAATGGAGGTGTAGATATGAATGTAAAAATAAGTCCAGAAAAGTCAAATATGGAGTGAAGTTAGTTATGGCCAAAGATGAAACAAAACCTAATAAAACTAAGCAAATCTTATTAACAATACAGTTTTTTTTTTGTTTTCATACCAAGAGATTTTGATTCAAATTTTCTGGCCAGCTCCCCAATTCTGGCTCTAGGTTTAGAAAGAAACAGCTCTCACAGGAAATTCTCACAATCAAACATTTTCTTCAAATTCTGAGGAACTGATGTTTTCTGTTTTCAGTTGTATATTCAAAAAGGAACTTTCAATCAAGAATAAGAAAAGAATGAAGATGGTTCAGACATGAAAATATTTATTCATGAGTCCAGTGATTCTGACACAGTGGCAGGTGTGACAGGAGTCAAATGATCATGCATGTTTAAAAGCACTCCTAGCACTTCTGGTACAGGTGACCCATGGACCACGCTTTGTGGAAAAGCTACTGTACATCTGTTGAACTGCAGACAGAAAACCCCATCCTGACCAACTGAGTGACAATGGGAATTATGCCCAAGGGCATGTAAGTATCATCAAGAATTTGCATTAGTAAGTGTGTACTCCTGAACAGGAGGGACCAGTAAGCACTACAATTACATTCAGTGTTATCCATGTCCATGCCAGGAGACTGAGAGAGAAAACAGGAGCAACCCTCAGGCTTCTAAGACCAATGGACATAGTAGGTCAGAAACAGTGCATGAGAGTCCTATGCAATGGAGAGTGTGTAATAGTCAACAACAACAATTAAAAAAAAACAAATATGCTTCATAAGGAACTTTCATTGATTTTCCTGGAAATACTGAGGAGCTGTCTCGAGGACTGTGGGTGGAGATGTGTTAAAGATGAGAAGATAATAAACAAGCAGAAGCTTAATAGGGTGAGGCTCCAGAGGGCACAGAGTATTCTTTGGTTGGAGAATTTCACCAGTGGATTTTATCAAGGCCCTTGACAGTTTAAATAAGCCTTGGCCGCAACATTAAGGGAAATGACCGCAATACAAGGATGAATGATATTTCTGAGTAAAACAGAGTATAAAAAACATTTAGAAATGAAAAGCCTTGCTGTCACCAAATCCAGACAGCATCTTCATCCATTACTGTGTTGTCCATGACATTACATATAGGGCAGACCCTTAGAAGATTCTCCCAATATTGGTTAACAGAGGTGTCTACCCAAAGATGTAAATCAAGCAATCTAAATGAAAGCACATTTCAGAACTTTAATCACCACATGAAAAATAATGATAACAAGTAAGAAATACAGTGAGATCTCAACAGTGCATCTTGAGCTTGATCTGGAAAATCTAATATCTAAACCAGTCTGATGCCATGACTTGCTCTTCCAGGAGTAAATTTGCATGAGGGTTGTTGGGCTTGAGGAGATTTTTTTTTTTTTTTTTGCATGAGTACTAGGAGGAAAAATCCATGGTATCTATCTTGAATGTTGCTCTGTCATCCAGTTCCAGGTGAGGAGCTATATTTCCAAAGAATTCTGAGAAATTCATGGGCACAAGGAATGCTATTTGGTGTAGAGAGATGAGGTAGGATACAGACTGGGTAACAGGAATTCTCCCTTTAGTTTTCTGCAGACTTTAGTGTGACTCAGACCTATTGAGACTCCAGCAAGCAGCAGAAAAAGAGTGGCCTCAGCTCGGATATCAGCTCTTTTATCGGGTGCATGAGCAACAAGGCCAGGAGGAAGCAGCCAAGTCAAATGCCTTCCCACGTAGCAGAAATCAACTAGGAGCCAGAATCAAAGGCCAGGAGGTGATAATTTGTAGGTTCACGTGCACCATCTCTGAAGGACTTCCGCAACACTTGGAGAACAGCTGCAAGTTCTGAAAGAGTAGGTGAGGTGAAATTTGTGTTGTCACTATTAACATGATCTGCATTTATACTCATATTTGGTGAGGCCTAGGCAATTCCACATTACACAAATATAGGAAACGCAACTTCTCCAGAAGATATTCCCTCTGTAAACTGGCCCTTCAAATCATTAGTGTATTTGTAATGTCTAGGAATTTAGTCATTCAGTTTTTACATCATATTTATTTTGTGGTTTTTACTCATTATCTAGTTTTTCTTGTGATTACATTTCATCTCTTTACTTGGACTCTGAGTTCTTTGAAGAGTGGAATCACGTATTCCAATTTTTTTTTTTTTTTTGAGGCAGTGGAGTCTCACTCTGTTGCCTAGGCTGGAGTGCAGTGGCACAATCTAGGCTCTGTGCAACCTCTGCCTCCTGGGTTCAAGTGATTATCCTGCCTCAGCCTCCCGAATAGATGGGATTACAGGCGCAGCCACCATACCCAGCTAATTTTTGTATTTTTAGTAGAGATGGGGTTTCACCATATTCACCAGGCTGGTTTCGAACTCTTGACCTCAGGTGATCCACCTTACTTGGCCTCCCAAAGTGCTGAGATTACAGGTGTGAGCCACTATACCCGGGCTGTATTCCAATTCTTTTTTGCTCCTGAAATAACAAAATGTCAAGCACAGCTTAAAGAGCTCAGAGTACATGGTTATGAAACAAATGGAGGAAGCGTACTTAATTATTTAAAGAAAACATTAGAAAAAATGAAGCATGTATTAAAATGTAAAGCGGTGTGAATACATGGTTTCAAATCAAATTTCAGAAATCAATTAAGAATTAGAGAACAGTAAGGCATCCCATCATGCAGAGACAGTAAGTACATCTTAACTAACAGGACAATGCCAACCAAGCCACGATGGCAGGAAATGAGCTCAACCGAAAAAAGACTCTGGGTCCGTTAGCTATGCCTGCCTTGGATGAGGTATGGGGGATTTGCCACATTTATGACACCTCTTTACCATTGTTCATAGGATAGAGAGACATTGGAAAGTAAAAATAGGGGAGAGATGAAATAAGACCTGGATCTCTACACTAACTTTTGCTGCTTGTTTTTTACTATTTACAGACAAAACACAAGATACAAGCATCACAAACCAGGAGTGTTTTTTAACTTTATTTTGAAATAAGTTTGGACTTACAGAAGAGTCAGGATACTAGTACAGAAAGGTATCATACACCCCTCACCCAGCTTCTCTTAATGTTAACATCTTATATAACAATAGTGAAATTATCAAAACCAGGAAATAAACATAGAGATTATATCATTGACTAATATAGAGAGATTATTCAAATTTCACTAATTTTTCCATGAATAGCCCTTTGCTGGTCCAGGACCCAGTTCAGGATCTCACTTTGCATTTGGTGATCTTATCTCCTTAGTCTCTCCTCATCTGGGACAACTTCTGAGTCTTTCTTTGTCTTTATGACCTTGACACTTTTGAAGGCCAGGTTTTTTGTGGAATATCCAAGGTGAGTTTGACATTCTCTCATAATCAGCTTAAGGGTTGTATATTTGGGGCAAGAATCCCAAAGAAGTGATATTGTGTCTTTCTCACTCCATGTATTCTTAAGGGGCTTCAGAAGAAATGAAGAAAGCAGTGGGGAAATGCTAGGTTGCATTAAAAGATAAGACGGTAATGTTTTCAAGAAAGAATGATGGACTGTTGACAGAAAAGAAAATGTCTTGGTCAGTGGGAGTGTGGGCACAGTGAAATGGCATCAGTCCAATATGGCTGGAGTGAGAATAAAATTGGTACAAAAATTTTTTAAAGTGACTTGACAGTATATATCATACAACTTAAAAATTTTTATAAGACCTTTGACTCAAAAACTTTACTTCTGAGAATCTATCCTGAAAATAACCAAAAACCTTGCTATTTACCAGACTGTCATTTAAAATAGCACGAAAATGAAGAAAAATATCTAAACATCTTTATAATAAACAGTTGGGTTTGTGGGTTGTTGTGTTTATTTTATTTTATTTTATTTTGTCTACCCAAACCTGAGCTGATTTAGGGGAAGCCCCAAGAAGTGAAGAATTCAGGGCTTTACCTCCCACAGTGGAAGACAACCAGGACGTGTGTCAGCGACCCGGGCTCATCCAATCAGATACTCGAGGGATTTTGAATATTGAGGGAGTGACACAAAGAGCCACGGGGTGGTTGGAAATTAACAATAATTGAGGATATTTATCCTGTAAACTACTGAATCATATTATCCGAATTCGTATGTTCACCATGCATCATGAAAATTAGCATGTGAATTGGAAAGTAATTGAACTCTGAGAATTGTACTGAGGATATATAGTACTATGGACTGGCCTGTATCTCCCTAAAATTCAAATACATAGAAGCCCAAATCCTCAATATAATGGTATTTAGAGATAGGGCCTTTGGAAATGGTATTTAGAGATAGGGCCTTTAGATGAGGGTAGGAACATTATGATGGGATTAGTGCCCCATAAGAAGAGACACCAGACAGTTTGCTTCCCCACCTCATTCCCTCTATCTCCTCTCTCTCTCTCTTTCTCTCTCTCCCTCTCTCTTTCTCTCTCTCTATCTACCTTGTGAGGCCACAGGAGGAAGGCAGCTGTGTTGCTGTGTTAGTCTGTTTGCATTGCTATAAAGGAATATATGAAACTGGGTAATCTATAAAGAAAAGAGGTTTATTTGGCTCATGGTTCTGCAGGCTATACTCAAAGCATAGTACCGGCATCTCCTTCTGGTGAGAGTCTCAGGAAGCTTACAATCACGGAAGAAGGGGAAGAGGAGCCAGCATGCTACATGTGAGAGAGAGGGAGGAGGTGCCAGTCTTCTTTAACAACCAGATCTCGAATGAACTTATAGAGCGAGAACTTACTCATTACCACAAGGATGGAACCAAGTCATTCATGAGGTATCTACTCCCCATGACTCTAACATGACTCCTCCCACCAGGTCCCATCTCCAACAGTGGGGATCACATTTCAACATGAGATTTGGAGAGGACAAAACAACCAAGTCATATCAGCAGCCATCCACAAATCAGAAAGAAAACCCTCACCAGGGAACCAGATCAACTAACACTTTGATCTTGGACTTCCCAGCCTTCGGAACTGTAATAAATACATTCCTATGGTTCAAGCCACCCAGTCTATGGTATTTTGTTATGGTAGACCAAGCTGATGAATACAGCTTATGTGGGAAGATTTGGAGAACTTTAAATGCCTTGAACCTTCAACTGCCACAGAAGTTTCAGCTCTTCCATCTCTGTCTGATGAAGTTATCTCTACTGTACTTGAAGACCCCGTAGAAATCTCATATGAAGAACTTGCTTTGCAAGGAAAAGCCAGTTCTCTCTTTATCCTTCATTTCTCTCTACTACTAGTCTTCAAACTATATAGTCAGATCCCAGAATGTCTTGGGAATACAATTTGAAAATCAAACACTTAAGAAGTCTTATATACCAAAAGAATTTCTGGGCTCTACAATTTTATGTCAGAAAAATCTGGGAATATGTGTGGAAATGAATTCTCAAGGTGCTCAAACAAGTGTATTCAGCACAAGTACATTCACCAATGATTATGTATTTGATCAACTAATTCGAGCAGCTACAAGTGGTTTTAATTGGCATTAGGATGATTTTCCTGAAACCTAGACATGACAGTAGACAATACTAAATAAAGTTGGCATGCCAGAAAAAGAAAAACAGCCTTGGTTGGGTGCAGTGGCTCACACCTATAATCCCAGCGCTTTTGGATGCTGAGGCAGGAGGATTGCTTGAGCCCATGAGTTCAAGATCAGCGTGGGCAACATAGCAAGACCCCATCTCTACAAAAAATTTAAAAATTCACCAGAGACTGAGGTAGGAAGATAGCTAGAGCCTTCCAAAGCAAAACCTATCTCTATAAAATAACTTTTAATAAAATTTTAATCTTGGTATAATAAATAAGAAGATATATAAAGAACTAATAATATAGGAATACCAAAATGGATTAGTCATTTTCATCTTCACCCATCCTCTAACTTGTCCTTCAAGGGCAAGTGACACTTTGTTCACCATGGCCTTGAGAAACACACTGGCGAGAAGACTGCTAGCATCTCTGAAAAGCACTTAAGTGGTTCTTTCCTAATGCCAGGACACTGGTAGGAGACACTGCAGTGAAATGAGCTCTTTTATTTCCTTGGGGACGGCAGGATCCTGAGATGGCAGAGGCTCAGGAGCCCTGATGAAATGCGCAACAGAAAATGGTAATAGCTACCACAACAAAAAGAAGGGCCAGGGTGAAAATTGCAGTGATTGACTTAAGTGGGCTTTTTGGTAGAGGATAATTGTCCATGAGGTCCATAGCACCAAAAGAAATGAGTAGACTACCAAAGCGCATCTTGATTCTGTAACTAAGTCTCCAGGCTGGTGAATAGAGACCTAATAATCACATATCTCACAGATACAGAGCTCCTTAGCTGAGGAAGAATCTGCAGGTCCTTGAGGAGGGCTTTGCAACACACAAGTATTTACTGTGAATCTTCTCCCTAAACTTTAAAGAGAATCTGTGGCACCGGGGACTCTCAGTCACTTGCTGAAGCTAACTTTAAATCTTGGTCACCCTAAGCACCACCGGTGTTTTACCTGTGAGAGAGGGTCATATGCAGGTCTGCTGATACATATTGATCAATTCTGAACCAAGAGCATTTCATTGTAGTCTGGGTGGAATCTCACAATTAGAGATTATTTCCCCTTTTCTTGGATATGCCATTGCTGGTTCATCAGCTGACAGAATTCCCTCCCTGGCTCCTTAATTTAGGGGCCAATAAAGTGGTAAATCTTAAGCCAGTCAGACCCAGGATTTCAGATATATATATATTTTTTAGATGGAGTCTCCCGCTGTGGCCCAGGTGTGGTCTCGGCTCACTGCAACCTCTGCCTCCCAGGTTCAAGTGATTCTCCTGCCTCAGCCTCCCAAGTAGCTGGGATTACAGGTGTACACCACCATGCCCGGCTAATTTTTGTACTTCTAGTAGAGGCAGGGTTTCACTACATTGGCCAGGCTGGTCCTCAAATTCCTGACCTCACGATCCGCCCACTTCAACCTCCCAAAGTGCTGGGATTACAGGTGGGAGCCACTGTGCCCAGCCTCCTTCAGACATTTTATACAGCCTGCTTTACTTTCCTGAAATAAAATTCATAGATAATAACATACAAACCTAAGTTTTTAAAAGTCAATAGAATGGCCTAAATGTAATATGAAGAAAAAAACATAAGAAATAGAAGGAAATACTTAGGCATGATTGCATTAGAAGTCATAATGAATTACTCAGATGCTTGTTCCATTCACTATACTCCAGCCTGGGTACAGGGTACATAGTACCCTATGAATGTTACAGCTGTCAGTGTAGACCAATGCATGTGTGTTGTGTTGGCAACCCAAGTGCCATTACCTTCAAAGATGTGATTTTGCAAAGTGGTGTGAAACTCTTTAAACATTCCAAACAAAGTAAGACCAAACCCCAATTTCCATGGAAGTTCCACTACAGGAAAATTTGAAGAATATTGAAACTATGAAAGCACAATTAGCATTCCATGAAAGATGGAGTTAGGTCTTAGTCTATAGAATATCTGGAGTGTTACTGCAATTTGTGCAGTAGTGGGATGATTCTCTCTTGCATAGGTCTGTCTCGTATATGACATCCCTGGCCCTTATCCACAAAATCTAGTAGCACAGGTAATCATTGCAGTAGTGAGAAATGTACCCACGAATTTCCAAAATGTCCTTTCAGGTGATACCACCCGCACTGAGGACAAGTGCATGGAGTGAGTGCCATTACAGCAAGACAGGGCAGCTGGAAGCTCCTGGTGGTCTCTCTCTCTACCAAAATGGTAAATCTCAAGGACTGGTGTCTTTCTCCAAACCTGAAAATTGCAAAGGGCAAGGTTCTTTAGACTATAAACTATATGATGGCAAGAACGTTTGTTTTGTTCATTTACGTGTTTCAGGTCTAAAATAGAACCTGGCACTTAGGCATTCAATATCTATTTGTGAAACAAATGAATAGACAATTCCATTTAAGCATTCAGTTTAGTCTGTGCATAAGACATGTGGGTCTTAGAGAATTAGTGGTTACACGTTAGCTTCCTCACTTGGTTGCTCTACTTGAAAATACAGTTTTAGCTGTGCTATTCTTCTTGAAGCAAATACATGTAGACCTTAGCAGCTCGTATATAACTTTTAATCTAAGAAAACATGTTTTTCTCTATATATATTTTCAAAAGCAGAAAGGACCAGAAGCAGTTTGCTACAATCTGGAAGACAGCATAGTGCACCTTTACTATCTTGCCTCAGAATCATACAAAATCTCTAGCTCTGTGCCAAAATTAATCCAAAAAAAGTCATTATATCCTCCCACCATTGATTGTGGTGGCTCTCTGTATGGATGACATCATGATGATATGATCTGGAAATCAAGATCCAGATAAATTATCCTAGAAACCATGGAAATATATCTATATATGTCAAAGTGGAAGATAAATCCCATAAAAATATAGGAAAGTGTCAACTCAAGAAATCTTATGGGACCTAATATCAGCATATTCTTTCCAAGAGGAAGGGCAAGTGGCTGTGCAACAAGCCTCCTATCACAAAAAAAAAGGCATAATACTCATGGGGCTTCTCAGTGTATTGGAGGCAATAATAAAGGATGGCACAGTCCGAAATGAGAGGTCCACGACCAGGATTCCAAGCATACTATGCAAAGTGATCATGGCTACCCTTGTCTCCCTAATTCCCATGTCTTTTCACCATTCCATAAGCCACCTGAATGTCCTTTTATCACATGTTCTACTTAAATTAGCCAGAGTTGATTTCTTACATTTGCATGCAAGAACCCTCATATGTACAGTTTCCAAATTGAAGAACAGCAAAAATTACAGTTACAATAAATTCACAATCGTAAAGAAGTATTTATATAATAGTAAGTAAAAATAGCAAGATACAAAATGTTATGCACATAAATGAGTACAATAAATATAGAAACTGCATAGAAAACATTGGAAGGAAATATATCAAACTGTTGAGTGGTTTCCTCTGATAATGGGAAAATAGATGGTTTTTCTTTTTCTATGTCTATTTATTTCTAATTTTCTATAATGAATACCTAATTCATTTATAATAGAAAATGCTTATCTTGTAAAAATCAGGTTAGCAGGAAGATAATAAACCTGCAAAGACTCCATATATTAGACACTGTTAATGTTTTTGTGTGCTAAGCTAGACTAAAATCCCTTTTCATAAAAAAAAAAACACGTTAGGATAAATGAACCAGTACAGAAGAGTTCTTTGAGCTCATTAAAAGTCACACGTAGCTTTCTTCTCAGGAGCTGCATTTATTACTCTCCCTGCCCAGCTGACAGAAATCACCAAACAGGTCTATGAAAAAGGAAGTATAAAAGGTACCTTCAAATGAGAGACCAGAGCCTAGAAACTTGCTGTATTCGTTTCCTACCACAAATTCAATTCTTAAAACCATACACATTTATTATGTTACAGTTCTGAAGGTCAGAAGTCTAAATGGGATGTCAGCAGGGCTATGCTTCTTCTGGAGGCTTTAGGGGAGAATTAGTTTCTTTGCTTTTTCCAGCTTCTAGAGGCTGCCTGCATTACTGAGTTCATGGCTCTTCCACACATGACTCAGACCTCTCTTTCCATCACTACATTTTCTTATCTGACTCTAACTCTACAGCCTCCCTCTTCAAAGGACGCTTGTGATTACAGTGGGCCAATCTAGGCAATCTAGGATAACTCCCCATCTCAAGAGCTTTTACTTAATCATATCTGCAAAGTCCCTTTTGCCATGTAGGGTAACATATCCATAGGTTTCAGGAATTAGAATGTGGATATCTTGGGGGTAATAGTGCATTATTCTGTCTACTACACTTTGCTTTTCAAAACCATAGTGATCAAATGAAAGACTCATTGCCTTCCTGGAGTAGAGGAGGAATATGAATCAATCCTTTCAGGGCAGTTCCCCCACTCCAGGTCCCCAGCCTGGCTAGTCCCAGCAGGTGAGGGGCTGATAAAGGAGTTGAGGTGACCCCCCCCCAAACCCTCAAACAGGGCTTTATGATATTGCATTTTAAAAAGAGATTTATTAATGATTTTTTTTAAGTTTGAAGACCACCGTGCTCCTTGAAAATGCTCGGGCAGACTGAGAAATTCTTGATTTTTTGTTGTTGTTGTGACTTCCTTTTATTAGACTAGCCTGTTTCCTTCATAATATCTGCCAGACTGGAGAATATTCCATATTTACATGGTAACTCCTCCCAACAAATGATTTTATATCTGCCCAAGACAGAAGCAAAGTATAAGACATGAGTCATAATGCAATTATAAGGCATCTTGGGAAAGGAAATAAAAGAAGAAAATGAAAGCTGAACTTTATTCTGGGATGGCTTTTGCTTAATATCAGCAACAGTATATCAAAACAACTAAAGAATCCCCTTCTCACACAATTTTTTTTACCATATATTGCCAGTTTGGTGGAGTTGGGGAGAAATTTTGTATGTTGTGTGTGTTTTATGTTGTAACAGGCTATTGTTTCAAGAAATACATTGGTGTATGTTGTCATGATTTACAAAATGTTTCACACACATTATTTGTGGGTATACATTGTTTAATGCATTTAATAGAATAAACATTCACTTTTAACAATATCTTTGTCTCTATTAATATTTCAGCTTAGCATCAAAGTGGTACGATGGTGATTTTTTAACAACTGGCTCCTTCTTCCACATACCCCTCCCCCCCAGAAAAAGCCCTGATTGAAGATTTCCATATGTAAATATCCCTGCCATAGTTGATTGCAAGCTACCGATGATGCATCGCTCAAATGGGAGTCAGGATGTGCACAATCAGCTCTTGCAAGTAAATTGGAGTGAGCTCCAGAATATCACTCCAGTTTAGCATTCAAGCTTCCTGTTAGTGGAGCCGGATCCCTAGAAGGCTTAACTAGCAGAAAAACATTACCGTTGGAAGAAACATTACGGTGATACTATGAAGCCCAAACCAGTTTTCACAGGAGTTATGTGATGTAGTGGATACAGTGTTCCGCCAAGTTGCTCTCAGGTCCTCTTTGCTGTTTGTGGCTTCAGTGTGCCTTAACCTCCAACAAATGACACTTGTTACTCTGCTTTGGAAGCAGCCCTCAAGGTGCTGAACCTGCTGGCTCCGCCCTTACGTGGTGCTCAGCCAATGACTGATTGGGGGCGGGACCAAGCAAACCCAGCTGCCTCTCTTACGTGCTTCCCTGCGGGGTTAGAATCCTGAGACTTAGCTTGGAATCACACCCTCGGTTCCCTCACTCTTTTCTATTTGTCCAAAGAGTGTTTCTCTAGCAAATCACTCACACATGAATGCTCATCTCAAGGTCTGCTTCTGATGCTAAACTATTAAATCGACAGAAATGTGAGGTGTTCTTACTCATGTTTTCTAAAGCTCTGGCTCCAGGGTGTTCCGAGGACAGTAGAGGGCTGTTTGATCATCCTACCACTTTCTGATGACTCCCAAGCATGGGAGTGGCATTTAAAAAGATGCACAGTGAGAAAGGTATGCCATGAAATGGGGGAATTCTACTTATATCATAAGCTAACTAGATCTTTTCTGGCTGAGAAAAAAAGATCTCTCTGCTCTCTGTGGAAAAGATTCCATTTGTTTTTGGAAACACATCCTGTAACTAAGTGGAAAGATCCACTGTGCCTGTAAAGATGATGCCAACTGCACAATCTGTAACAAGGAATGTCTATGTAACAAAGCAAAGGAAAGACACAGGTATTGATGCCTGGAGACTCTCTTTGGTTTCACACACACAAAAAAAACGAAGAACCCAGAGGAATATTTGTGCTTCCAGACTAAAACATAAAAATCCTACTACCAGAAAATTTTAAAAAGTTCTTCACAACCAGGGATGAGCATTCTTTCACTGTGTAAAGCACATACCTGTTGGTATCCTTACTTGACTGAAGAAATGTGGGTGAAATAATGCCTTTACTTTCTGTGCAAATCATAAAACTGAAATAGGGTGAAATACACTGTGTGATTGGAAAATGGGAAATACAAAAAGACCTTTTTAGATTTTCATCTGTCAGGCTTTCATTGTCCTCTGGAAGAGGAAACGTTAAATTCTCATATAGCTTCTAAAGAACAGATAAATGCAGTCCAAAAATAAAGCAGTTGCTTCCAGGCAAGGATAAAAATATGAATAAATTGGAAATATTGCAGAAGTTTGTAATTTGTGTTTGCACATGAATTATTACCACAGTTATTGAAAAAAAGCAGTCCAAACATAAATTCTGAAGCCATGCATTCTCAGACACCTTGCAAATTACCATCTAAAGATAGAGCATAAGGGGTTAAATCTTGAGACATTCTTTTTTATTTTACTGATGTAAAACCACTCCACCTAATTATAAAGTTTTCCCATTTGAGGAAAAGAATGATTTCAAAGGAAAGATCTTTAAAGTGCCACAGATTGGAAATAGATTAGCAAGTTAAGGAACATAAATTGATAGAAAATTTTTAATATCATGCTAACTTTGTACATAATGGTGATGAAGAAAAGAATTGCAAAAGGGTGCCAGGGTTGTAAAATTAATTACAGACTTTATTTACACAAGATATTACATATGGAAGCAAAGATATGACAAAGAGATTGTTATGAACTAGTGTTTATGTATGTTCAAACTTGTTGCTCACAGAAAGACAAGTCCAGGAATGAATAAAACACATCACCCACATATTAGGGTTGCACACAACTTCTTTACTGCCAGAGAAATGCAGCTTTACTGGACTCAGTGCCTTTAAGTAAGAAGTAGGTTTCTAGAGCTGGTAAAGAAATACAAGTGAGAGACGGAAAAAGAGAAAGAGTAATCATGCAAGACCATTCAGCTTCAGAGGCAATAAGCTAATATCTGAAATAAAATAGATTTGTTTCTCTCATGTAAAATCTTGAAGGATCCTTATGAATGTTTCTTCCATCCCCATTGTTCCTTTGTCATCTTCCCCACAGAAGTGTATTGGTGGCAATTTAATTACAATTATTATTTTCTTCCCATTCATTCCACTGGTATTGCCCTAGGCCTTCAACTTTCAAGTCCTAAAGTTGTTCAAGGTAAAATCTTGTCTCATATTTTTCACAGTTCTCACTAGTGACCATGTGGATGAGTGATAAGCAATGGGAGGAGAGGACACAAGGGAGGGGGCTAGGGAAGAACTAGAAGCCAAATAACAAAGCCTAGTTGGAAATTGTCCCATAGAGACATTATCTTTGACAGGCGACTAAGTGCACATCATCTCCTAACCCTATCTCCCTTTGTGCTGCACAATGGCACCAGATTGTGGCACTGAGGTTTCATCCAATGCCAGACAGAGGGGAGATGTGTGTAGAAAACAATAACCCATAGTGTTGGTTTCGAACTGTGGGTGACAAGTTGCTAACAGGCTGTAGCCTGACACAAGGCTGGCAAGGGACACAGCAAGGAAACCAATAATGAGACACTGTTTGCATCCACAAATGGGCACCTAGTAAAGAGACATGAAGAAAAGGTCACTGGGCAGGAATGCATGACTGACAGAGCACAAGAAGGTAAAAGTTGTCCACCCTGAGAAACATCTGTTCATGGCCAGCAGCAGCCATGAGCCTGTGAAGGTGAAGACTGGCCCCTGAGGAGCTGCTGCAGAGAAGCAGGGTGCGGTATTCTCCAAGTTAGCAATGACAATCCAATGGCTGCCCAGTGCACACACCCTGACACATGCAGGTTTTAGGAGTCCTGTTTAAGGACTCATCACTGCCCCTGGGTGTTATTTAATCTTACTGAGTGCCATGATTGTGATAATCCTTGAGATTAAAAAATAAACTACAGCCATTGCTTCAGAACAGGGCTGTGAAGAATTGAGGAACATGGGTGCACTCAGTATGTCCAAGAAAGCTCAGTAGACTGCACATTTTCAAGGCACTGAATAAAAGCTACAGGAAACTCACTGATAAGAAAAACTGAAATGACTCATGGGTCCGTTTGAGGTTATTCCAACTTAGATTATGAAAGAAAGAGCACCTGAGATCTGAGGCCCTTCTCGAGGGCAAATATCTGAGAAATAGTTCTGAATAGAAGTGTACACCATCCTTTAACACCCAAAAATCAGTCGGGGTTCAGACCAGATGAGCATGTGTCTTCTACTCCATGTCACGTTGTCTATCATGCTCTTCTGCTTGGTTAAGTCAGTCACTTTGTATCTACCAGGAAGTACCATGTCAAACAGGTCACCCAGCCTTCTCTCTGTGTGTGGATTCTTGACGGACATCAAAGCCAAGATGATTATAAACAGCCTGACAACTCTATTAAGACAAAGGAGATGATTCTTCAGTGGTTCAAAGAATTCAAAACAACTCAGTTTGTTACATATATATTTCAGACAACATTCCAGAAAAAGAAAATTTTAAACACATAACGAGCCTGTTAGATATTAGTGTAAATGGAATGTAAGCTGTGTTTTTAAAGGCCTTTACAAATTACTTTTCTTCTAATGTGCTCTGAGCCAATTCCATGAAGTTGGCCTGTTATATTTAATTCTTTCAAATGCCACTACCTTAATAAAGGCTTCTGTCGAAGACCTGCATGGCTTGTTAAAAACCGTCACCATAAAAATATCATCCAGTAGTCTTTGAAATTTTCTAAAGCAAAAGAGCAATTAGAATGTAACTCAGGTTTAAGTTTAGCTGGATTCCAATCCAATTAGCTTTATAAATTAATGGCTCTTTGTATTGCAGCACTAGAGGAGGCTGTTTAATTAGTCAGTTTTTTGTTTCCAGTCTTACTTCAGAACTTCACATTCTGAGTTACAGAGTTTTAATTGAGTGGATGAACATTCATCTAGAAAAGTGTTTGTGCTCAAACTTCTGTCAGAACACCGTGGTAACATAAAGGTTCTCAGGTGTAACACTCTATCTCCAGAATTGTATAGTGTTTATGGCAGAAGTCACAAATAAGCTGCCTACGGTACGCCAGGCCTCCAGATAACTTTTCTTTTCTTTAACTTTCTTTTCTTTCCTGCTCTATTTGTTTTATTTTTTCTTCCTTCCTTTCTTTACCAGGACAATTTTTTTAAATTAGTGTTAAACCAAGCAAATTCATAGATCTCATATATGTTCTTGAAGAGCAGAAGCAGTGGAGCTGAGTAGCAGCTGCCCCTTTTGAATGGGCTAGATGCTGTCCTGTTCTTCCCTGTCCTTCCTAGGCCTGTGCTGTTTACTTACTCTAACTACCTGGCTCTTGTGGGCAAGGGTTCACATTTGCCACCACTTTTGCAGTGCTTGTCTCACCTTAAGGCCATATCTTTCTTAAAACTTTCCACTTCTTTGCAATAGAGACTCTACAGCCAGGTTCTGCAATAACTTTCTCCCCTTTTCTCATCAAGCACTCGGGGAATAAAATCAGTTCACCAAATATTAGGATATAGAGGCAATTAAGATCACCATCAACAAATGCTTCAGTGCCAATAGATATTAAAATGGCCAAACATTGCCTGTGATTTGGCCTAAAAATGTAAGGGTAGAAGTTATTATCAAAAGGAGGAAGGGAAAGGGGAAACATTCAGGAAAGGAGGGAAAACTGAGCGAATGAGAAGGAGATAGGAGAGGCATAAATGAGAAGGGAAAGATTGTCGCCCTGATAGAGGGACCCCTACAGTGCCAGCCACAACTCTATCAGAACCCCAGGGGTACCAGTTGTTTACCCAGGATTAAAGCAGATATCCTGGGTAAAGCAGAAAAACAGATATTGAATAGGAGGAAGAAAGAGTCGGGATATTACCTACTAGGTAACAACTTTATGCAATCACTTGGAACATGAGGAGGGATGTCCCATGTGTTCCATACAAATCTATTAAGGAGAAGAAGTTCTCCTGAAATGTGTTCATTTCTCTCAAGGTTTTGCTGCTTTGGGTGCTCGAGCCCACCTAAAAGTCAGTAATAGACATTAATCTCATCATCTTCTAAGCCAACCATTCTAGTGACAGAAAAAAGTTAGTTTCATTATTTTAGCTTATTCCCAATATTTAATAATAGGAGACATTTTGAGGCCACTAACAGGGTTACTTGTCAGGAACTCCTTTTACATAAGGCTAAAAACAAGCCAGGAGTGACACTTGAAATTGATCATCCTTTTAGCCATTCTGTCAGGCTTCCGAAAATTAATGAGTGGGTTGCAGAAGGGAAGTGGCTTACCAGAACATCGCACAAATTTGCTGATCTTGACTTGCTGAAATTCTGCTTACCTAATGCAAAGCTAAACACTTCACTTCTCTACAGTGCTTACATTCCCTCCAAATCTTCTCCTGGGGTTCCTCTATTCAACGTTGCTCTCTCCTCAGGCAAGTAAGAGCAAAATACAAAAGACAGCGGCTGAAGCTACTGTCCTTGGCTGACGGAATGACACAACAGATAATTTTCAGGCTTAAACTACAAAATCACTGCACTTACATACAACTCAAGATTCAGGATGCAAGTTAACATTTATTCAACATTATTAATGTAAAGGATACAGCGTTCAGGGACACTTGAGATACAGTACGAAACTTACATGGACAGGGAACTTCCTTGGTCAGGAAGGTGGTTCCATGGCAGTTTAGCTTTTGTGTCTTGTAGGAATGACCTCTGTCATTTTTCCAAATATGAGAAACTTAATGGCAGGATCTGTGAAAAAGATATAATATTCCCTGCCCCTAAATACTATAATTTTCTGAGTTAAAGGAAGAACATAAAGAAAGTAAAAAAGTGGCCGGGCGCAGTGGCTCACGCCTGTAATCCCAGCACTTTGGGAAGCCAAGCGGGGGCAGATCACGAGGTCAGGAGATCAAGACCATCCTGGTTAACACGGTGAAACCCTGTCTCTACTAAAAATACAAAAAAAAAAAAAAAAATTAGCTGGGCATGGTGGCAGGTGCCTGTAGTTCCAGCTACTTGGGAGGCTGAGGCAAGAGAATGGTGTGAACCTGGGAGGCAGAGCTTGCAGTGAGCTGAGATCACGCCACTGCACTCCAGCCTAGGCGACAGAGCGAGACTCTGTCTCAAAAAAAAAAAGAAAGTCAAAAAGTTTTAGAATAACAAGTGATAGCCACTAGTAAGGTATTCTCCAAGTTATGACCATTAAATAATAAACATCCTGTACATGTTTCAGACTTCCCTTCCCCTAAAAACCCTATGCTCTGGCTAAGCAGCTTTAGCCACAAGACTGTCTCAGACAACACTGCTGCCTGGTAGGCCTTTGAGGAAACTATCAGATCCCATATTTATAGTCTTTTTCTTCCTTCTTGAGTCAGTTATAAGGAAGATTTAAGCATATGTAGCAATTCCATATATTTTCTTTTTCAATACTCGTTTAATTTTTAAAATATTTTTTCTTATAAATTCCTTCTTTTCCCCTTTCCCTCAGTTTTAAATTCTTCCCAAACTCATAAAAAAACTTCACTGACTTTCCCTTTTTCTTTATACCCTTTCTCTCTACTTCTTTTAAGAAAAAAAAAAAAAAAACTTCCTAAGAATGCAGCAACTGTCTAAACCTCAATAGAAGCATTTTTGTCAACTTCTAAAACACTTAACAGTGTCCCAAAGTTATCTTCTGAATATATTTACTAAAGCCATCTTCTACACTTTCTTTCCTTTATCCCTCAATTGCCAAAATTTTAGAAAATTCAATACCATTAATATTTTAATTAAAATCATGATATTTGGAGTTAAACTCCTTGGGCTCAAATTACAGGTCTATCACTTACTAGCTATGTAAACTTGAGAAGTTACTTAAACCTTCTTGGGCCTCAGTTTTCTCCTCCCTAAAATAGTGGTACTTACCTTACAGGAATATTGCAAAAAGTAAATGAATTAGTACTTGTAAAGTACTCAAGACAGTGCTTAGCATATATCAAGCTCTAATATTAATATTTTATTGTATTTTCCATGTTGCAAGATTATTGTCTAATGTTATTTTTAAATGTTAAATATTTGTACTTAACCCATACTTTGGGTTAAATAAATTTTGTGACTTGGCCTAAAGCTATAACTACTACATAAAACATTGTTTCAAATAAAAAATATGTCTAGACTTTTTTAAATGCTCTTGAACTTTTAGAAGGCATCTTAGTTAAAAATTAATAAACTGGATGCTCACATTAACTTCCCAGAGGCTAAGGAACCATTGTGTAGGAGAGTGAACAGGATCTGGCTATAGATGAGATGAGAAAATAATAATTGCCTGAAATATTTTATTTGGGTTGTCGTTAGCATTAGAAATATTGAGAAATGGGAAATAAAAAAGAGGATACATTCCAAGTGATGAAAGTAGTATGTGCAAAATCTTGGAGGAATGAGCAAGTTAGAAGCCTACAATTGAGATAAAGCTCTGCTAAAAGAATTTTTTTTATTTTTTAAAAGACACCTTGACAATTCACTTTAAAATTCACATTAAAATATGGCTTTTGGTATAAACACTTTTTTTTTACATTCTGGAACACAATACTTCTCTCTTCAAACCCAAATTGTGATCTAGATCCAAAAAGGAAAGTGAAATGTATTGTCAACATTCCTCTCCATTATAGTATTTAAAGTGGATGGAAATTGAACATATTAAAAGAGTCTTGCCCTCTGCTTTTCATAAGGCTCTCTGCTGAGCATGAGCTGCCGCGGGAGATCTGAGCAAGAGGGGCGGGTAGCAATAGGCCAATGCATTCATGACTGCAATCAGAATCAGATGCTTAATTTGTGGACTCATAGCACATAAAAGAAAAATTTCAAGCACTTACTGTAGCTGCTGCTGATTACTGACTATTCATTAAAAAGGTATTTGGCTTGTTCCAATGTAACCCCAATGTTCTTTGTGAAGGAAAAGTCCATCGTGCCATTTTCCTATAAATTATGCAGCCCCCTGTTTATTCTTCAAAAGCCCGTGCATTTCTTTTACAAAAAGAAGTGTTTAAAGGTTCCTACAGCCTAGAGATTGTAGCTAAAATACTGGAATCACACAATTAAAGGGAAGAAAAAACTAAATTAAGCCTCTGAAAGGGATACTGCCCAAGTTAATGCTTCCCTTGTGCCCCAGTGAAAGTCACTCTGACAAGCAGGGCTAAAATGTGTTCCAGTAATTGCTTCCTTCTTCAGCATTGCTGAGTAATTGCTTTGCAACTTTGCCCTCCCAGCACACGCACATAGAGTTATCATGATGTGATCCCAAAATGATACCTAGACCCAAAGAGCAATGTTTTATAAATGCTGCAGTCAAGAAGAATGGGAAAGATTAACAAGGGAAGTAATTCAGTTTTTTAGTGTAGCAGCATCTTAGGCTTTCATCCAGGAAGGAGAGGAATGAATCCAGAATACAATCAGGGCTTGCACCTTGGCTTTATCTGCTGTCTCTGGACAGTAGCCCACACAGCCAAACACAGCCCGTCTAGATGCTTTGGCTTTTCAGCCTCTACTTCCAACTCAAGAACTAGAGAACATAAGAAATGTCTTTCTGGATCAGACAAATGTCTTATACCATCAGGTCATGCCTGAGAGGATATGTTCATTTTCCTCATCAATCTCAAAACAGGGAAGGTTGATTTTTGAGACACCTATAGATTTCCTTTCCTTAAGAAAGCTAGGATGCATACAATATTGCTCCTTTATTTTCTAAATCCTTCCTGACTCAATATGTATTTTTCAGCTTGTGCATGGCCCTTGAAGTTCAAAAGTTTGTAAGTTTGGCTGTGATAAATGGTGTCTTTTTTGTTTGCCTGAAAACAACACTTTACTGATGGCTGGCTCTAAGGTAAGTATACAAAAGATATTTCAAAAAAATACATATCAACTTGAATTGGCAGGATTAGAAATATGCAGGGTCTGACCCCTCAATATGAATGCACCACCTGATTGGCTCAACCTGACTGGGTGCCTCAGGATGCCAACTTGAATGTGTTGACTTGGAAGGGGAGGCAAGAATATAATATCTGGGTCTCTTGTTTGGGCAGGGGGTTAAAAATATTGATTTCAAAAAAATAAGACAGGATTTTCAGAAATTTCACTGGCTCAGGGGCATGGTTAGGGCTACTCTTTTCTTTCATGAAGCTGACAAAATTCCTTACCATGTGGCACGATTCCTTACCGTCTGGAGAAAAAATGAGTTGATCTTGCTTTAGTCCACTCTAACCCCACTTTCCTATGAAAAACAAGTTGATCATAATCTTTTCTCTGTTTCCTTTATCCTCTGTAGCCATTGAGCCCTCCACATGTCCACCTGCACATTATTGAGATATCTTATTGAGAATCTCTCTTTGCTTTCTATGACCAATCAGGTAACATTTGAATTCCAGAAAAGGGACTTGGGATAGGTCATTTGTAACTGTGAAGCTTTGGGAGATTGCTTGAAAGAAAATTCCACCAGGATTCCCCAATTAAATTATTTCTATTCCCAAGCCAAGCCATCTGTTATCAACAGAATGTTGAACTTTATGTATATGAGATCATGTGTTGTACATGGAATTGAAACTTCAGTTCATATGAGATTTGCTCTCTGATTAGACTAATTTTTCTCAGGTTTAAAGTAAAGAACCCTATGTTATAATAGTTCTCACCCTATGAGAGTGTCTACAGATCTCTAATATTTGTACTAAGATCTACTACCCTCTAAGTTATACCTTAGTTAAGAGAGAAAAGCTCATATTGCTACAAGGATGCATTGATGATATTGATTTTCCCCCTTCCTGAAATAAGCCGTCCCATTTAATGATTGAACAATAAGAGAGCCGCTCTTCCTGGCTCAGAAATATGGCCAACATTTGCCACTAATGTTCCTTTTCCCTCTGCCGCTGTCACAGCTTATCTCTCCTATTTGACGGTGGGTAGACCCACTGCTTTGACTTATTCTGTTACTTATGTGACAAAGGCTAACCCACCAAGGTCAGTGGCTGGGTATCATCCATCATGTTGCCAATATGTCTGCCATGATTGATGGGGTGATGTACTGCAGGATCTCTAACTTCTGTTACTGTCACATTTGTGCCTCTCAGCCACACCAGGGCTGGAGCTCTCAGGTATTGTACCACCTCATCTCCTAATGGCTCTCTGATTAAAATGGCTCAGAAACTGCCCTGCTTTCATAGAGCAGTGAAAGACCAGCACTAACGATCTTGCTGACTCAAAAAGTGTGCTGAAATGTGCATCACCTAGGGTGAGGATCCAAACTGAGTCGTAATACTTTGCTTGAGTGTAAACATGGATGATTTTGACCTGAATCCATAGCCCTGATAAATAAACACATCCCAAACATTAAATCCTGGATGATATGAACAAGCCCATTAAAGCACCCTTGAATTTTTAGCAAAGTTAGCAATAGATCAGGGAATTTTATAGCTAAAAAAAAAAATGATAAAAGAGTAATCTTCTTGCTTTTGTAGGTAACATGCAATCTCACAGACATGATTAAAATTCCAATCCTAGGTCAATAAACACTATACTTTTGATTTCAAGCTTTTCCTACTGGCAAACCTGACAACTCCAACATAGATAGAAGCACAGAAGTCGATTATGGAGAAAATGCAACTAGACCATGTGTACACTTCCTCTTCATTGTCTTCTCCTTTTAATCAATAGCACACTGAGTCTCCAGCTTCTATTGAATTAGGTTTACAAAGCTTTTTTGTTCTCACCTGTCGCTAAGAAAAATCATTCATGGCATCCTGGATCTGAACTAGTGGAGACTGCGTGAATCAAAAAGGTAAAAACGTTCCCTCCCCAGGGAGGCCGCCAGCTGTCTCATTTATTCAGTGCTGCTCTTGGCTGATTTGGAGGCTACCCTGGCACCAGTTCCAGAGAGTATAATAAGGTACCACAATGCAAACTGTTAACAGGGAGAAACAGAACATCTGGTCTGGAACAAAAGCAAAGTCCATTGCTAAGAAGCAGCCTGACCATCAGCATTCAAGCATGAATATGCCAGGTCCTGTCACCTGAAAGAGGCGGTCCCTCGAGCTAAATAAGAAGATAAAATAGAAACCGTAAGGGGAAAGAAACCTGGAGAGAGAAATAATATATTTTCTCATTATTTTTGTCTAAATGTAGAAGGATATTATTCATTAGTCTTTCTAGGAGCTCTATTTTTTATTTAACACAATCAACAACAATGATAAACATTGAAAATTTAAACAGCAGAGATCGGTTGACTTTTGTCTTTTCATTCTCTAAGTTTGGAGGGGTTTGTCTGTTTTGTAGGCACTTTTTGTTTTATGGAGCTTGGGGGCAGTTTTTCCTCGTTTTTGTTTTGATTTTTGTTTTCGTGTGACAACTAAAAGCTTCCTTTGTTATCCTGCTGTTACAAGCAGAGCTAATGATTGGCCTCTCTTCTGTAGAAATATTTTAATTGCCAAGGACCTATTGATATGGGCAGCCAATCTGAGAACAACAAGAAATGGCATGCATGATGCCTGCCATGTGCCTTCTACCAACCTGTGTCCCTATACTGGGCATAGTAGAGTCTGTGTCTGTCAAGTCTGCTTTATATATAAGCTCATTGTTGTTTTTGTTGCTGTAAGTACTAAACAACACCTTTGGAAAAGGAGAAGAATTTTACTCCAACTGCTTTAAAATGCAAATAAAAAGGGCTTACCCTGTTGACAAAGCCCCTGTCAAAGTGAGAGTCATTATACTCTGCATAAGGTTTGTATACTTCATTCCTTTCCAAAGCCATCTGCCTGAATTTAATTCACTGATAATTTTATCAGTCTCCCCATGCTTTGCCTGAAACCTCTCCATTGCATTTTTTATTCTTCACAGATGTTAACTCTTTGAATGACAGTTCCAATGCCTTTAGAATTTCGATGAAGATACACACTCTCTCTCTGAAAGATCTCTCTCATACGAAACCCTTTCTGCTGTACCAGCAGTTGTGATCTCTGACAAAAGTTGTGCTTCTCCTGGACAAAGCCAATCTAGATGCAAAATTGTATCCACAACATGGCTAAGGAAGACACTTGCAATGGCACTATCCCAGCCACACAAAATACCTACCATTTAAGGTACCTTTTGGAAACCAGAAATCAGAACTCATTTTACAGGGATAATTCTCATCTTTCTTTCTGTCTTATTACTGCATATAATATTATCTTTAAGAAACTACAGACTACCAAAGAGCACTATGAATCTATTAAAAATTAACTATTTGAAGAAATTAGTTTTTTACTGCTTGCTCTAAATCATTCATTCTGTGTTTTTTATTTTTTAAAGAAACTATTTAAATGTACTTTTAGGCTGTGCATAAGGTAGTTTATCTCAAGTATACTGTCAAGTCATTTTGAGGATAGTCTCTTGTTAGTTTCCATCTTAATTCAAAAAAAGTCTTGATACAGCTGATGTCAGACCCTGCTGTTAATTTTTCCCAATAAGCATTTCTAAGCTTCTGCACTGAACAAGGTATAGTGTTGGGCAGTGTGGGATGGATAGGAAGGTTCTCAAGACACTTATTCCCCAAGAGCTTATGATCTAGTAGGGAATGCAGGACACAAAGCAGACAGTGATTGGCATAAAGTGTTACACAAACACAAACAAGAGAAAGATTTATTTTACCAGAAAAATGGTGCAAACTTCACAGAACAGATCAATTTTTACTTGGGCCCTGAAATCTGGGTAGGATTTGAGGAGTAGATATGGCAATAAAAAAATATCCAGGTACTGGGAACTCTATTAATAAAAGCATGGATATAGGAAAGCATGCAGCAAGTTCTGAAAACACAAAGGACACCAGTTTGACTGGATCAGAGGGCATATGAGGGAAGAAAACAGAAACGAAGTTAAAGATATGGGGTAGAGCCATGATTTGGAAACAGGGAAGTTCCATTGGAAACTTCTGAGCAAGAATAAGACATGACATGTACTGCACTTTTAGAAGATAATTATCACCCTGTGTAGGATGAACTAGGAAGAAAGATATTAAAAACAGAGAAAATTTGAAAGTGTCATCACAGGGAAAGAAAAAGAGGTCCTGGTTTAGGGCAGGTGCATTTGTAATGAAATTCAGGGAATTTGTTCAAACATTCCAACCAAACAGATGGGAAAGATGTACGGAAATCAAAAGACTCAGGTGGGCTGAGCAAAGCAATCTGGCTAAAGTGCTTCACAGCTTTGCCTCTTTCTAACTTAACTCTTAATCCCCCAGGTGTCACCACCATTTCCCAAAGGAACCTAAGCCAGCCTTTACTGGATGTGTCTTCCTCATATTGATATTTTGTTTTGGTTTGTTTTGTTTTTGACTATTCATTTATCACTAGCATTGTTTCCAGAGCATAAAATGACACTTATTTTGTGTTTATAGACTCAGAGTTTTCACTGGAAGTCATCATACTGAGAACCTGACACAGGCACAAGTTAAAAACCAGAAAACAAGGTGTTGACTCCATGGTGGTTCAGATCTGAGGGGCAGCATAGGAGGGAATGGTGGGAAAGTAAGTGTAATGCTTTAGTTAAAGTAATGTAGATACTACCTGTAGATTAGGATGTCAAAAATTTAAGAATAAAAGTGTATTGCTTAAAATTGGAGATTATAATAATTATTATTGGCCCTATGAGGGGCAATGTGATACATACATGAACTAAATATCCAAATCTTCTAAGAGTATGATTTCTGTTAACTTTCACTAGCTTAGAGGGACTATTTGTGGCACCAATCCAGAGTCCAAGACTAGAAAAATTCCATTTAGAGCAAAACGTATAAACACTTCCCAAAGAGCAACTTAGGGGAGAATTTGGTTTAATGTGTTATTGTAGAGACTAACTAGTTTTTTCACTAAAACCTGTCCCTTTTCTTCCTGGTACACAGATAGACCACATTTCTCAGCATCCCTGTGGTTAGGTGGGGCTTGATAACTGACTTCTGTGCAGCTGAATGTGATCAAAGGTGATGTTCTCCACTCACCAGCCTTAAGAGCTTCCAGCTTGATCCTCCACACTCTCTTCTTTTGTCTTCTCATAAAGTGAAACAACAGAGAACTCCAAGTCCCCCAGGAAAAGTGGAGCCACTGGAAGGAAGGACTGTTGGAGGCTGATGCACAATCCACTCACACCAGAATTGATGAGAACAAGAACACTTTATATTCAGTCACTGAGAGTTGAGAGTAGTTTGTGACAGCAATTAGCCTACCCTAAATGATACACATTTAACGTTTAGGGTCACACAGACTTAAATCTATGTCTCAGCTATGCCGTATAATCAGCCCTGAGAAGATGGGCAAGTTACCCTCTTGGAGCCTCAGTTTCCCTATAAGTAAAACAGTGAAAGTAGAGCTTCTGTGTACATTACACAAAGCAGAATGTATGTAAATTTTTGGAACAGTGTCAGCAATAGAAAACATCTGAGAGAAGATAGCTATTATTATCTTTAGTAGAGAAGACACCATTTTTACGGTGGTGATAGCCAGCATAGAAATGGAATTGGAGGATGATATGAGAAGGTAGCTGTAGCAGAAATACTCCTTTCTAGTGTTCCCTAGAGAAGGAAACTGCAATTTTATCTTCATCTATTATGAAATAATTACTTCTGTTTACACGAACAACTCATCACTATCAAAGAATGATGGAGAAATCTACGATTTAGGGTTGGGATTTCTGGGATATCTACTTCTGGCCATGACAGAATGACTGGTATAGAAATCATACTCCTATTGTAAACTATAAAGCTGGACAAAATATGCGAATCAATTGTTGTTACACGTTGGGCAACAAACTGCACAACGCTGTAACCCTTGACAGAAGAGAAACACGTGAGGTGAACTTCATTTTTACCTCAAATTTCTGTCTAAGGCACTTTCTGAACTGAAATACAGGAAGTAGCAGTCTCATTAGGCAGAGGAGACAGAGCTTGCAGTTTAGGGCTGGTGAGAAGGCTGGAATTTACAGAGAAAGGAACTTGATACATGGGAGATGCAAAAAGTGGGGTGTCCCAAAGCTCTGCAAGGACATGCTGCAGAGGACCAAGCTCTGGGCTTCATATGGGCTAGGTAATACTCATGGAGGCCAACAAAAACACAGCTGCTGGAAAGTCTCTCCTAAATGAAGACACAAGAGGTTGTAAAGCTGGGAGACTTCAGAGTCCCAGCCTGTCATTGTGGAGAGAAGAGACTTCACCTAGTAACCTGGGCATCTAGTTAAGGCTCCAGAAAGGCCAAACCTTAGAAATAAAGAAACATTCCCTAGAGGAAAGGACATGACCTAGGACTGGGGAAAAACTGAAGTAGACCTTCTATAACAAAATCTAAAACCTCAGGTTTCTCAACCTCAACACTATTGAAATATTGGATTAGATAATTGGTGCTATCCTGTGGATTGTAAGATGTTTAGTAACATTCCTGGCCTCTGACTTCTATATGTCATCATTATCCTCAAGTGGTAACAACCAGAAATGTCTCTCTACATGATCAAATATTTCCTGGGCTCAGGGAAGCAAAATAATCTGTGGTCAAAAACCACCACTGTCCAGGTCTAAGTGATTCATCATGAATTAACTGTCAGCCAGAAAAAAAAAAAACCTCAAAATTCTTTCAAGAAAACATCATAATATATAAATCATGTAACATCCACAATGTTCAGTATACACAAAAATGTACTGTACAGACAAATAAGCAGGAAAATATGAGGTACAATCGAAAGGAAAAAATAGTCAATGGAAGCAGTAGCCCAGGTTGATGCAAGAGTTGGAATTACCAGAGAAGAACTCAAAAAAGCCATTATAAACATGTCTAAATTTTTTCTTTAATGATATATAGAGTGGGTGAATAGATAGAGAATATCAGTAGAGACATGAAAACTATAAAAAAGAACCAAGTGAAGATTTAAAACCTGAAAAATAAAATATATGAAACAAAAAGCTCATTGGATGGGCTTAAGAGCACATTGGACAATAAAGGGATCAGTGAGCTTGAAGTTACAGCAATAGAAATCACCCAAAGTGAAAAACAAAGATAAAAACTATTTTTAAAAAATGAACAGCATCTCAGTGTCTTGTGGGAAAAGAGAAGATTATATATATATATATATATATATATATATATATATATATATATATTCTCACAAAGACAGGGGAGTGAGAGGTTAGGACACAAAAATATTTGAAAAGATAATGGTTGAAAATTCCCTAAATATGGTGAAAAACCACAGAACAAAGAAACTGAGCAGCAAACTCAAAACAATACAAATGCAAAGAAGACTATACTTAGGCATGTGACAGTAAAACAGTTAAACTCTGAAAACAAAGAAACATTTTATGTTTCCCAAAGGAGTAAAAATAATTATACACAGGGGAACAATAATAGGAATGTCTCTGACTTCATGTCAGAAACATTGAAGACCAGAAGACTGTGAAACAGCATGTTTAACGTGCTAAAAGAGGAGATTTCTGCTTCAAGCGAAGATGGAATAACAAAAAAAAAAAGAAAAAAATAAGCAAAACATATGAAACAATGGTTTTCAAGACACCGGACATCAGTCAACAAAGGATAGTGATCTCCAAGAGACAGGAAATAAATAAGGTGAGCCTTACTTATGACTGCCTCAGCTTCCTGGCTTGAGAACTTCGAGGTCACTGTCCAAAGAGGGAGACAGCAGGAGGACCTCACTTTCTAAGTGGAAGAGATGAAGCTCAAAATCCAGAAAAACAAGGCAACTTGAGTTTTTAGGACAGAGTTCCAGAAAGGAGAGACAGGCACAAAAACAGAAGGCCGGAGATATTCAAAGCATTTCCATCAACTATTCAGCAGATTTGTGTTAGGAAACTACCCGAGGCCAAGGAATGAGAAGACACAGTACCCAATGGTCACGAAGGACAATGATTTGTGCCTGTTATCACCAGCCAAACTGGAGAACTGTATTATTCATGGGACCTTGAGTTGAGTACTCAGTAGGATATATTGCCTTAGAAATGGTAAATAATTATCCCTAGACCAAATAATGCTCTGGTTACCCCCAACAAATTTAAAAAAGCAATACCTAAAAGATTCAAAACTATCTTCAAGTAACTTAACTGCATCTCAGAACAAAGCACAAAAATATTTACAGGAGCATATAAATATCCAGCACTCAACAAGATATAATTCACATTTGGCATCTAATCAAAATTTGCCAGGTATGCAAAGGAGTCAGAATATACAATCCCTAATGAAGGGGTAATTCAATCAGCTGAAATCAACCAGAGCTAAGACCAACATTAGAACTAACAGACATCAACAAAAAGATAATTATTATTACTGTATTTTGTAAGTTCAAAATGTTAGAGAAAAGAAATATGAAAAAAGAGGAAGACTGAAGCCAGTAATCTGGGGTAATCAAACTTTAAGATATGAAAACTACAATGGCTGAAATGAAAAGTACCTTGGATGAGGATAATGGCATATTAGATAATGAAGAAGAAAAGATTAGTAAACTTGAAGAAGTAGCAATTGAAGCAATAAAAAATTAATTACAAAAAGAAAAATAATTTACAAAAATTAACAGAGCATCAGTAGGCCAACTTCAAGTGGCTTAATATTTATATATTTGGAGTTGCTAAACAAGAGAAAAGAAAGGGAGGAAATTTTTAAATGTCTGAAGGTATAGTGACCAAAATTTTTCTAAATTGATGAAAATTAGAAACCCACAGATCAAAGAAACTCAAAAAACCCCCAAAATAAGAAATATGAATTAAACGATTGTATTTGTCCATTTTCATCTGCTGATAAAGACATACCTGAGACTGGGCAATTACAAAAGAAAGAGGTTTAACTGGACTTACAGTTCCACATGGCTGGGGAGGCCTCATAACCATGACAGAAGGCAAGAAAGAGCAAGTCACATCTTACGTGGAATGGCAGCAGGCAAACAGAGAATAAAAAGATGCAAAAGTAGAAACACCTGATAAAACCATCAGATCTCATGAGACTTATTTACTACCATGAGAACAGTATGGGGGAAATCACCCCCATGATTCAATTGTCTCCCACTGGGTCCCTCCCACAACATGTGAGAATTACGGGAGCACAATTCAAGATGAGATGTGGATGGGGACACAGACCCAAACCATATCATTCCACCTTGGCCCCTGCCAAATCTCATGTCCTCACATTTCAAATCCAATCATGCCTTCCCAACGGTCCCCCAAAGTCTTAAATCATTTCAGTATTAACTCAAAAGTCCACAGTCCAATGTCTCATCTGAGACAAGGCAAGTCCCTTCTGCCTAGGAACCTGTAAAATCAAAAGCAAGTTAGTTATTTCCTAGATACAATGGGGGTACAGATATTGGGTAAATATAGCCATTCCAAAGGGGAGAAATTGGTCAAAACAAAGGAGCCACAGGCCCCGTGCAAGTCCAAAATTGAGCAGGGCAGGCAAATCTTAAAGCTCCAAAATGACCTCTTTAGACTCCATGTCTCAAATCCAGGTCACACTGATGCAAGAGGTGGGTTCCCATGGTCTGGGCATCTCTGCCCCTATGGCTTTGCAGGGTACAACCTCCCTCCTAGCTGCTTCCACGAGCTGACATTGAGTGTCTGCAACTTTTCCAGGAGCATGGTGCAAACTGTCAGTGGATCTATCATTCTGGGGTCTGGAGGATGGTGGCCCCCTTCTCATAGCTCCACTGGGTGGTGCCCCAGTAGGGACTCAGTGTGGGGGCTCCAACCCCACATTTCCCTTCTGCACTGCTGTAGCAGAGGTTCTCCATGAGAGCCCTGCCCCTGCAACAAACTTCTGCCTGGGCATCCAGGCATTTTTATACATCTGCAATCTAGGTGAAGGTTCCCAAACCTCAATTCTTGACTCTGTGCACCTCCAGGCTCAATACTGTATGGAAGCTGCCAAGGCTTGGGGCTTGCAGCATATAAAGCCATGGCCCAAGCTCTACATGGGCCCCTTTCAGCCACGGCTGGAGCAGCTGGAATGCAGGCCACCGAGTCCCTAGGCTGCACACAGCTCGGGTACCCTGGGCCAGGCCCATGAAACCACTTTTTCCTCCTAGGCCTCCAGTCCTGTGATGGGAGGGGCTGCTGTGAAAACCTCTAACATGCCCTGGAGACATTTTCCTGATTGTCTTGGGGATTAACTTTTGGCTCCTCGTTACTTATGCAAATTTCTGCAGCTGGCTTGAATTTCTCCTCAGACAATGGGATTTTCTTTTCTTTCACATTGTCAAGCTTAAAATTTTCTGAACTTTTATTCTCTGTTTCCCTTTTAAAACTGAATGTTTTTAACAGCACCCAGGTCACCTCTTGAATGCTTTGATGCTTAGAAATTTCTTCTGCCAGATACCCTAAATCTCTTTCAAGTTCAAATTTCTATAAATCTCTAGGGCAGGGGTAAAATGCTGCTGGTGTCTTCGCTAAAACATAACAAGAGTCACCTTCGCTCCAATTCCCAACAAGTTCTTCATCTCCATCTGAGACCACCTCAGCCTGGACCTTATTGTTCACATCAGGCTTTTGGTCAAAGCCACTCAAAAAGTCTCTAGGAAGTTCCAAACTTTCCCACATTTTTCTGTCTTCTTCTGAGACATCCGAACTGTTCCAACCTCTGCCTGTTACCCAGTTCCAAAGCTGCTTCCACATTTTCAGGTAACTTTTCAGCAACACCTCACTCTACTAGTACCAATTTAATGTATTAGTCCATTTTTATGCTGCTGATGAAGACATACCCAAGACTGGGCAATTACAAAAGAAAGAGGTTTAATTGGACTTACAGTTCCACATGGCTGGGGAGGCCTCATAATCATGGCAGAAGGCAAGGAGAAAAAAGTCACATCTTATATGGAATGCAAGCAGGCAAAGAGAGAATGAGAAGATGCAAAAGCGAAGACCCCTGATAAGACCATTGGATCTTGTGAGATTTATTCACTACCACAAAAACAGTATGGGGGAAATCACCCCCATGATTCAGTTATCTCCCACCGGGTCCCTCCCACAACACGTGGGAATTATAGGAGTACAATTCAAGATGATATTTGGGTGGGGACACAGAGACAAACCATATCAAATATCAAGATACATCATAATTAAATCAGTCAAAACCAGTGATAAGGAGAAAACTTTGAGAGCACCAGCAGGGACAGGAGAACATGCTACATTAAAGAAGATCAGAATTAAAGATGACAGCAGATTTCTTATCTGAAAGTAAGGAAGCAAGAAGATAATGGAGGGATGTCTTTAAAATACCAATAGAAAAAAAGAAAAATGAAACCTGATGATCTATAAATCTATATGCAGCAAATATATGCTACAAAAATGAAGACAAAATAAAGACTTTTTCAGATATAAAAAAGCTGAAAGTATTTATTACCAGCAGATCTGCACTCACTACTTGTACAAGAAATAATTTTTAATAAAAAGGTTTTTCAGGCAGAATAAAAAAGATATCAGATAGGAATAGGGATCTAGAGTCCAAAAAAAAAAAAAAAAAAGGCAGAAAAGAGGCAAGACTACATTGCAGCTTCACTCAGACAGAGAGAACAGCATGTGGAGACTCACACTATAAACCTTTGCTCCAAGAACTCCTGCAGGAACATACCAAGAAAAATGAAACAATTCACAGGCTGTTTGAAAGAAGCAGCTTGCCACTGCAAACTCCATGAGACAGCTGAAAACTGTGAGTGCCCAAAGTGTGAGAGGGGCAACATCCAACTCCGAGTGCACATACTCACTGGAGAACCCGAAAATCCAGATCACAGGAGAAGGATTTAACCTTACCTAGAGCTGAAATGAATTTAGAGAGCCAAGTGAAATATAAAAGTAGAAGAAGCAGCAGGAAGAGCACTGTAGCCCTCCCAGTCCCAAGGGAAGCCATTTCTGACTTTATCTCTCAGAGGTCCTGGGGGAGGGCTTTCAGTGGAATTGGGGAAGGACCACAAGGAGAAGAAAACTTCTGATTTTAGTTTTATTAAAGTTATTTTTGTAATATTACTACAAAGCTGAGCTTTGTAATAATTTTGACCAAGCACAGATTTTCCTGGGCAGAATCCAGGGGCAGGGGTGATGGGAAGTGCAGATATGAGCACAGAAGCCACGGCAGGCAGGGAGGGATGGGACCTGAAAGCCCTGCTTGCTTTCACAGTAGGTAACCTTGTAGCCTTGGGCAAGATCTCAGCCTTGCTCACTGGCTGCCTGGAAATAAACTTGATGCTGTTGGTGGGGCATAGTGAAAGTGGGACCGGCCTTACTGGCTGTGTGAAAGTTAGGTGAGGCCTGTCATTACCAGCTTTCCCTGACTACCCTGGCAAGCTATATGATGCAGCAAAGGCAGCTATAATCCACCTGGAAACATAACTCCACTGGGGTGAGAACCACACCCCCATCCCCCATTACAGCCACAGCAAGCCCTGCCCAAGGAGAGTCTGAGCTCATCCATGCCTAACCCTGCCCCCACCAAATGGTCTTTCTCCCGTCTTGGTAGCTAAAGACAAAAAACATAATCTCTTGAGGGCTCTATGCCCCCCCACTCCATAGACTTTAAAGCAACAACAGTTTAAAAGGCAGAGGGACATTAATTAATAAGAAAACAACTAGTCCAACAGGAAAATATCACAATCCTAAATATATATGCACCTAACACTGGACCTCCCAAATTTATAAAACAATTACTACTAGAACTAAGAAATGAGATAGACAGCAACACAATAATAGTGAGAGACTTCATTACTCCACTGATGGCACTAGACAGGTCATCAAGAAAAAGTCAACAAAGGAACAATGGGCTTAAAACTATATCCTAGAACAAATAGACTTAACAGACATTTACAGAACATTCTACCCAACAACTGCAGAATATACATTCTATTCATCAGCACATGCGACATTCTCCAAGGCCACAAAACAAGTCTCAATATATTTAAGAAATTGAAATTATATCAAGTACTCTATCAGACCACAGTGGAATACAATTGGAAATCAACTCCAAAAGGAACCCTCAAAACCATGCAAATACATGGAAATTAAGTAACTCCTGAATGATTGTTGCATCAACAATGAAATCAAGACGAAAATTTAAAAATCATTTGAACTGAATGATAATAGTGACACAACTTATCAAAACATCTGGAATCCAGCAAAGGCAGTGCTAAGAGGAAAGTTCATAGCATTAAATGCCTACATCGAAAAGTCTGAATGAGCACAAATAAACAATTTACCTCAAGGAACTAGAGAAACAAGAACAAACCAAACCCAAACCCAGCAGAGGAAGAGAAATAACAAAGATCAGAGCAAAACTAAATGAAACTGAAACAAAAAAAAAATACAAAAGATAAATGAAACAAAAAGCAGATTCTTTGAAAAGACAAACAAAATTGATAGACCATTAGCAAGATTAACCAAGAAAATAAATAAGAAGATCCAAATAAGCTCAATTGGAAACAAAATGGGAGATATTACAACCAATACCACAGAAATACAAAAGATCATTCAAGGATACTATGAACACTTTTATGCGCACAAACTAGAAAACCTAGAGGAGATGGATAAATTCCTGGAAAGATACAACCCTCCTAGATTAAACCAGGAAGAAACAGAAGCTCTAACTAATAACAAGCAGTGAGATTGAAATGGTAATTTTAAAAAATTGCCAACAAAAAAAGTTCAGGACCAGATGGAGTCACAGCTGAATTTTATCAGGCATTCAAAATAGAATTGTTACCAATCCTATTGAAACTATTCCATGAGATAGAGAAAGAGGGAATCCTCCCTAAATCATTCTATGAAGCCAGTGTCACCCTGGTACCAAAATCAGGAAAGGACATAACAAAAAAAGAAAACTACAGACCAATATCCCTGATGAATATGGATGCCAAAATCCTCAACAAAATACTAGCTAACAGAATCCAACAGCATATCAAAAAGATAACACACCATTATTAAGGGGGTTTCATACCAGGGATGCAGGGATAGTTTAACATACACATGTCAATAAATGTAATACACCACACAAATAGAAGTAAGAACAAAGATCACATGATCATCTCAATAGATGCAGAAAAAGCATTTGACAAAATCCAGCATCCCTTTATGACTAAAACCCTCAGCAAAATCAGCATAGAAGGGACATACGTTAATGTAATAAAAGTCATCTATGACAAACCCACAGCCAACATTATACTGAATGGGGAAAAGTAGAAAGCATTCCCCCTGAGAACTGGAACAAGACAAGGAGGCCCACTTTCACCACTTCTATTCAACATTTTACTGGACATCCTAGCCAGAGCAATCAGAAAAGAGAAAGATTTAGGGCATCCAAATCAATAAAGAGGAAGTCAAACTGTTGCTGTTTGTTGATGACATGATTGTAGACCTAGAGAAGTTTAAAGACTCATCCAAAAAGTTCCTGCATCTGATAAATGACTTCAGTAAAGTTTCAGTATACAAAATCAATATACATAAATCAGTAGCACTGCTACACACCAACAGCAACCAAGCTGAGAAAAAAAATCAAGAACTCAACCTCTTTTATAATAGCTGCAAAAAAATAAAAATAAAATGCTTAGGAATATACCCAACCAAGGAGGTGAAAGACCTCTACAATGAAAACTACAAAACACTACTGAAAGAAATCATAGGCAACACAAACAAATGGAAACACATCCTTTGCTCCTGTATGGGTAGAATCAATATTGTAAAAATGACCATACTGCCAAAAGCAATCAACAAATTCAATGCAATTCCCATCAAAATGCCATCATCATTCTTCACAGAAGTAGAAAAAACAATCCTAAAATTGATATGGAACCAAAAAAGAACCCACATAGCCAAAGCAAGACTAAACAAAAAGAACAAACTTGGAGGCATCACATTATCTGACTTCAAACTATACTATAAGGCCATAGTCACCAAAACAGCATGGTACTGTTATAAAAATGGGCACATAGATCAATGGAACAGAATAGAGAATCCAGAAATAAAGCCAAATAATTAGAGCCAACTTATCTTTGACAAAGTAAACAAAAACATAAAGTGGGAAAAGGACACTCTATTCAACAAATAGTGCTGAGATAATTGGCAAGCCGCATGTAGAAGAATGAAACTGGATCCTCATCTCTCACCTTGTACAAAAATCAACTTAAGATGGATCAAATACTTAAATCTAAGACCTGAAACCATAAAAAGTCTAGAAGATAACTCAGAGAAACACTTCTAGACATTGGCTTAGGCAAAGGCTTCATGACCAAGAACCCAAAAGCAAATGCAACAAAAACAAAGATAAATATATGAGATTTAATTAAACTAAAAAGCTTCTGCACAGCAAAGATATAATCAGCAGAGTAAACAGACAGCCCACAGATTTGGAGAAAATCTTCACAAACTATGCATCTGACAAAGGACTAATATCCAGAATCTATAAGGAACTCAAATAAATCAGCAAGAAAAAAAATAATAATCCCAGCCGGGCGCGATGGCTCACACCTGTAATCCCAGCACTTTGGGAGGCCGAGGCAGGCGGATCACAAGGTCAGGAGATCAAGACCAACCTGGCTAACGCAGTGAAACCCCGTCTCTACTAAAAATACAAAAAATTAGCCGGGCATAGTGGCAGGCGCCTGTAGTCCCAGCTACTTGGGAGGCTGAGGCAGGAGAATGGCGTGAACCCGGGAGGCGGAGCTTGCAGTGAGCAGAGATCGCGCCACTGCACTCCAGCCTGGGAGACAAAGCAAGACTCCGTCTCAAAAAAAAAAAAATAATAATAATAATAATAATAATAATAATCCCATCAAAAAGTGGGCTAAGGACATGAATAGACAATTCTCAAAAAAATATAATACAAATGGCCAACAAACATATGAAAAATACTCAGCATTACTAATTATCAGGGAAACGCAAATCAAAACTACAATATATTCCACCTTACTCCTGCAAGAATAGCTATAATTTGAAAATTAAAAAATAACAGATGTTGGCACGGATGTGGTGAAAGGACAACACTTTTACACTGCTGGTGGGAATGTAAACTAGTACAATTACTATGTTAAATAATATGGAGATTTCTTAAAGAACTAAAAGATCTGCTATTGGATCCAGCAATCCCACTACTGGGTATCTACCCAGAAGAAAAGAAGTTATTATATGAAAACACATGCATGTTTATAGCATCACAATTTGCAACTGCAAAAATGTGGAACCAGCCCAAATGCCCATCAATTGAGTGGATAAAGAAAATGTGAGATATAGATAGATGATAGATAGATAGATAGATGATAGATAGATAGATAGATAGATAGATAGATAGATAGATAGATAGATAGATGATGATAGATAGCTAGACAGATGATAGATAGATAGATGATAGATAGATAGATAGATATGAATACTATTCAGCCATAAAAAAGGAATGAAATAACGGCATTCACAGCAACCTGGATGGAGTTGGAGACCATTACTCTAAGTGAAGTAACTCAGGAATGGAAAATATTATATGTTTTCACTTATAAGTGGGAGCTGAGCTATGAGGATGTAAAGGCATAAGAACAATACAATGGACTTTGGAGACTTAGGGAGGAAAGGTGGGAGGTGGGTGAGGAATAAAAGACTACACTTTGGGTGTAATGTATACTTCTTGGGTGATGGGCGCACCAAAATCTCAGAAATCACCACTAAAGAATTATCCATGAAACCAAACACCACCTGTTCCCCAAAAACCTTTTGAAATAAAAAGAAAAAAAGAAATATGGATCTATATGGAGGAATGTGCAACACTAGAAATGGTAGCTACCTGGAAAAATAAAAACAAAATGTGTGAGAAAAATAGTTCAAAGGCTGAAAGAGGGAAAATAAAAGTATATTATTATATGATTATTATACTTTATAGAAAGCTGTGTAATATTGATTCTAAATAGACAGTAATAAGTTAAAAATGCATATTTTAACCTCAGATCAACGTCTTAAGAAAACAAAGAGATACAGTTCAAAAACCAATTTAGGAAATAAAATATAATATTATAAAATATTTAATTAACACAAATTATTATTCTGCCACTTACTCCTTGTGTAACCTTATGTAAGTTATTTCAACTTCTTTTAACTTCAGTTTCCTCATCTCCCATTAAGTGTGTTTAATAATATTAATTTCATTAAGTTGTGATGATAAGCCAATCTTAAAGTTCCCTGAGGGAAAAGACCATATCTTTTTAACTGTTATATTGTGTATACTAGGCACAGTGCTTGGCACATGAATTTTTACATTAAGTAATTTTTCTCTTAAATCCTACCTTATATGACTTAGTGCCTGGCATACGATAGACATGCAATAAATATTTTTAAGTAAACCTATGGCAAAGTTTTCTATTAAATGATGAAATACAGTAAGATATATCAAAAGTAGAACAAATAAAATATCATGCATTTTTATTTGATAAACTATAAGTAAAGGGAGAGTTGCATATGTACGTGCAAAAATAAATCAAAGAATATTTGAAGATAATGAAAGACAATGCTTCATTTTTTTGTCTCCTTAACATTGAGATAAACATCAAAATGTACAATGCACCTTAGAAATGTAGCCTAAAATAAGCTTATCCTCAAATGATTTAAAATTCATCACATATTGAGTCCTGATGATCTGGAACAATTGTTCTTTCCAAATCAGGTGGTTTCTGGGGACTCTAGTTAGCAACAAGCAGTGAAAGAAAAAAGTTAAGAGTCTCCACATACCAATCACAGATAATGTCTGATTAGCAAGTACTGAGGCCCTGGAACTGTTTGGCCAAAAACCACTTTTATTTAAATATAAAGTGGGATCAAGGAGAAAAACGAAGACTAACTTATTGAAGCATCTCTAAGAAGACTTATTAAGAAAGTCTTCAGAAATGAGAAATATTTACTGGCTTAAAAGGATTCCCACTAACTCTCCTCATAATTAATAATGGCAATTGTCATCATTTGCTGAGCAGAATTTCTCCAAGCCCCGAGTTGACTTTATATATATTACCTAATTTAGTATTCACAGCAACTCAATGATTCCTAAGTCCAGTCTTTTTAAAATTTGAGATAGTACGGATTAAAAATATTAACAATTCCTATTAATAATTAATAGCAATATCACTATTAATAACAAAATAATGATATCAGTAATTAATGTTATTTCAATCAATCATAAATGATGTCGGTAATAAAACAATAATTAATATTAAGTTTAATAACTAATATTAAAAATGACATTAATATTAATAATTAATTTTAATCATGCATAATCATATCTTGAAAATAATCATTAATGATTAATAACATATACTATTAATTAATATTACCATTGATAATTATTAATAAGACTGATGTTTAATAATTCATAATATTATTAATCCTAATACCCCAGGGGGTGTACACCTACCTGTGATATTGTTCCTAATATCCAGGGATGGAGAACGTGGTATTAGTTTTCATATCGCAGTAAGTGTACACTCACCCTGTGACACCGATCCTAATATCCAGCGGGTACAGTATGACATGACTGCCAACATAGCAATGAATCTACAGCCACCCGGTGATATTGCTCCTAATATTCACGGAAGAAGTGTATGATATTACTCCCAATATCTCAGGGAGTGTACACCTCTTCTGTGATATTGTTCCTAGTATCCCGAGGGGGAGAGGATGATGATAATTCCAGCATCGCCGGCTGTGTTCACCCACCCTCTGAAATTAATATTCTGAAAGGGAGAGGATGATATTACTCCCCATAATAGATAGATATTATTCCCCATAATAGAGCAGGAGGTGCACACCCACCCTGTGATACTGTCCCTAATATTCGGAAGCTGAGAGGTTGATATTACTCCCAATATCGCAGGAAGTGTACACCCCCGTGTGAGATGGTCCTTAATAATATTCCAAGGCGGAGGAGCTGATATGACTACATATATGGCAGAAAGTGTACACGCCCCAGGGATATTGTTCCCATGATCCTGGAGGGAAGAGGATGATATTACTTTCAATATCACAGAAGGTGGACACGCCCCCACTGATACTGTTTCTAACTGCAACGTGGGAGAGGAGGATATGACACGCGATATCGCAGGGCGTAGAAACACCCCAGTGACACTGTTCTTAATATTCAGGGAGGAAGAGGATGATATTACTCCCAGTACAGATGGGAGTACACCCGTCTGTGAAATAGTTCATAATTTCCAGAGGGGCAGATGATATTACTCACAATATGGTAAACCGGCTGTGAGTCCACAGCGGATCCTAAACGCCAGTGGGGGAGAGGGGCTGGCTCTTACTCCCCGCCTCACGGGGGGCGCCTCGCCCCACTGCGATGGGGGTCCTAAGAGCCAGCGGGGGAGAAGATAGTCATTCCAGAGACAAGAGCATACAGAATAGTATAGACTCTTCCCACCAACGGATATAAGACATTGTGTAGATAATTCCTAGTGTCCATGAGAAGGTAATGGTTAAGATCTCTTCACCTCTTAAGAGCCATAGTCAGTATGTCCCAGGAAAGCTCTGTTCCAGGCTAGATTCAGTCACACAGATCCCACATTCCCATCAGCAGGACTAAGTTAGTGTGAATCTAAATTAAAAAGATTATGATTCAAGTATCATAATGAAGAATGGCAGAAACAAATTATAACACGATGAATTTTTTAAATTCATGATTGCATACAAATATAAAATGTGTATATATATTATATATGTGTGTGTGATCATGTTTATATGTTTAACAATGATAAATAAATAATATTTTAAGTGAAGTGGACAAGGAAAAGCTGTATTTTTCAAAATAATTCTAACTAATAAGAAGGAATGATAGAATTCAAAAATCACCAGTTGCCACCACCGTAGTAATAATTGATTGAGATAATAATTGGTAATAGTTGCCAAAAGCACAGATGAAAGACTGTTGAAGAACAGAATAGTAACACAATCTGAAAGTATTTCTCTTTCAATTAGTTATTAATTTTAATGAAGAAAGGAATGTTTGATAGTGGGGAAGTCTGATGGACCTCACTTTAATCAGAAGATCAAATTTAGCATAACCAGTAAAACAACAAACTGACCTAATGCGTCTCCTAATTTGATACCCTAAGGTGACAATATACAACATCACTTCTGTAGTTTTCTGCCCAAAAAAGTTTAACCTGAATCATAAGAAAATCATTAGACATCTGTAAAATGACCAACCTTGACTCCTCAGAAGGCCAAAAGGCCAAAAAAAAAAAAAGTTCTAAATTAAAGACCCTTAGAGGCATGACATGCAAATGGAATTTTAATTTTTTAATTTTTAAAACTTTTTTAAACACCTATAAAGGACATTGTTGGAACAATTGTGAAATTTTGAATATGGACAGGAAATTAGATACTAGTGTTGTGTTAATGTTGATTTCTTGAGTGTGATATTAATGTTTGGTTATGTCAAAGAATGTCCATTTCCTAGCAAACACAGGCAGAAGGGGCAAGCATCAGGAAACCTGCAACTAATTCTCAACTTGTTCAGGAAAAGAAAAATATACATGTATGTTATATATTTTTTCCTACCATATACGAGAGGTAATACGTAAGATTTCTTCTGACTGCTAAGAGCCATTAGTCCACATATTCCAAGAGAGCTGTTCTTATATTGAATAGCAACAGAGAGAGAGAGCATACAAGCACAAAAGTGACAAAATGTTAATAATTTTATCTAGGGTTTAGGTTTATGTGTGTTTATTGTACTATTCTTGGATATGCTTTTTCTTTGAGATTGAATTTTACTGGGGGCTATTTTTCTAGTTTTTCAACTGACAAATAATCATTGTACATATTTACAGTGTACATAGTGATGTTTTGATACATATAATGTTTAGTGATCAGATCAGGATAATTAGTATATCCATCATCTCAAACATTTATCATGTCGGTGTTGAAAACATACAATAACCTCACCTCTAGCCATTTAAATCTATATAATATTGTTAACTATAGTGGATGACTATAGTTAACAGTAATATTTTTTCTAATATGATTCTGAGAAATCTCATTTGAGAAAGTCATTTCAGTTCTAACTAGGATCTGGCATCCTAGGGGAGAAAAGTGTATATTGAAGCTTAAATGAATCAGTGAGCAAAATAAGCAAGTCCATGCGTGTTATGAGGAAGGTGGTCTGAATCAGCTGGTTCCCAGAGGTGTGGGGCAAGAGTTTATGCTCCTCCTTCTCTGCTCTTCTGACTATATCGTTCATTTTCTCTTAAAGTTCCTAGTTACAAAAATAGCTCAGGCCAGAGGGAGGAGTCATTTTCTTCTCAAAATGACAAAGTCTACAGTCTAAACCTTTATTCTTCTGAATTGCCTTTCCAGTTGGGACCACAGAGATGACTATCAGTGCATCTATAATATAAACCTGGTTGCTCTGAGCTCCAGCAGCATGCCATTTACTGTAAGGCCACATGTGAGCTCCACAGGAAGGCAGCATATACGGTTATCTGAATTTATTCTCTACCTGGAATGAAAGTAGGTCATCACATCCATATCTGAGATAGGTCAGACTTCAGAGCTTCTCTCAGCCCCTCAGCTGTTTCCCTTATGTTGTTACACTTTCCAGGGGTGCACAGAGTCTATTTTGAGATTTTTTTTAAAGTGGAAAGTTGGTATGGTGTCTGTGATCCATTGAAATATATTTTCTAAAGGACACACTCCTTTAGAAAACTGGCAGTCTACTGCCCTCCCATTCCCTGTCTCCTGTGCTTAGCCCTTAACCACTTTAAACCTGGAATATACATAGGAATCTGTCAGATGTTGAAAGAAACAACATGCCCAGGAACCCATTCTGACAGGGACTGGCCAAGTCTGGACTGTCCTTAGGTTCTTCCTTCTTTCTATACCATTTGTAAAAGTGTATCTGTATCTTTTACTACTATGTTAACTTGAATCCAGAAAAATAAACACAAGAATTTCAAATATTTTCAGGGTGTCTTAAACAAATTGCCTGATCTCTGCATTTCTGTTGCCTCACTTCTAAAATAGTGGTGTGTCTCATTAAGTTGCATGGGAATTAAATAAGAATGTGAACTTCTGCTTGATCATGAACTCCTAGAGAGTAGGGACTTCCTCATTCTTCTTTGTGTCACAGCACCACATCTGAAAATAAATAGATGCCTTAACAAAGACAGTCTCCTATTTCCATATAGTCTAGGAAAGAACATTTTAACTAACAGGTTCTATAGTTATATGCTGTAATACTTGATGTATAACAAGTATATGTAGCTCTGTTTGTTTTGCTGTTCTTACACTGAATGGCACCAGTTCTTAGATACAAGAAAATACTGGTTTGAATTTTAAAATATCACATTGTTGTCTTCTAATTAGATGGTTAAGATAAACAGAGCCATAAGAATATTATTCAAAGGTTTTTCTATGTTAGGACAAGGGTCAGAATAGCCAAATAACAAATATCTAAGCTTTGTGGGCTACGTGGTCTCTGTCACAACTACTTAACCCTGTGATTGTAATGCGAAAGCAGCCATAGACAATATATAAGTAAATAAACATGACTGTGTTTCAATAACACTTCACTTATAAACACTGAAATTTAATTTAATCTTAATTTAATTTCATTTTAATTAACTTAATTTTAATTTCATTTAATTTTCATGTGTCTCAAAATATTCTTGCTTTGATTTTTGTTTCAAACATTTAAGAATGTAGAAAACACTCTTAGCTGACAGACTATACAAAAACAGGCAGTTTGGTGTTAGAATATTACCTGTATTCGAATATTGTATGAATTTATCAAGCATTTTCATATAAATCTAAAATTTGACTTCTAAAAGTATGAGTTAAACAGATATTGAATTGAAATTCACATTTTAAAGAGAGAGGGTTAAGACAATCATTAAGTGCTTCTTTAGAAAGCAGTCCTTTATCAGAAATGTATTGATTTGTTTTTATTTCTAATAACAATCGAAGTTTCTAAAATTTCTGAATTTAAGTGAACTGTAAAAATTATTTTCACTGTGTAGGTGATTTAAAGTGATTAAATTAAGCATGCTTTAATTGCTTGGGGGTACTAATTAACAGCACATTTATTCATTTATTTTTTATAAGGAACCTCCCCACACACACAAGTACTAACAATGTTAGAGGTGCCATACATGTTTTTGAGAAAGAAGTATGTATTTTTTTCTTGATATGTAATCATCCCAGTTGGGGGGGTTCAGTATATGTCAATAGAAGGGAGAACTTGACAAACCCAAAAGAAAAGCCAAAATGTGTAAAAGACTCTTACCAAAAAAAAGGAGCCTGTTAGGTTATTGTTCACCCTTCTCTAGCTGATTCACCCAAAACTTCATCACCTATGCTTCAACACCTGTGTCATTATTTCTTCACACATAGTTGTGAGGGATCGGGAGGATGGGAGTTATTCATTTAACAAACATTTACTGAGTTCCTCTTATATGCCAATGACCGCTCAGGCATTGGCAAAGTGGTGGTGAACCAGGTAAGTACGTTCTCTATTCTCATAGAGCTTGCGTTCTAGTGAGGATAGGTGAACAAATGAAGAAAAATGTTAGGTAACGACGAGTACAGTGCAAAGAATGTTAATAGGCTATTGTAGCAGAGAGTAACTACTAGGAGGGCTGGTTAAACCAGCTGATCAGAAAAGGGTGTCCAAAAGAAGGTAACACTGAAGTTCAGACATAATTAACAAGAAACTGGGTTGCGTCTTGAAACGGAAGTGCATTCCAGGCAGAGGGAACAACTAGAGCAAAGGCCTAAGGTGAGAATGAGAATGAGCTGTTCTATTTGAGAAACAAAAAGAACACCTGTATGCAGTGTTTTGCAAGCCAGGGTAAGAAGCTTGGATTTTATTTGAGGCATAATGGGGCAAGAGCTTAAGGAGAGAGATCAGTAAGAAAGGTATTACTGTAGTCCAGGCCAGAGATGATGGTGGCTGTGAGCAAGGTAGCAATCATGGAGTTGCAAATAAATGGAGGTGGAAAAGGCAGATCTGTTTTGAAGATAAAAGCAACAGGTCTGTAAAACATTAGATGTGGGAGATAAGGAAAAGAGGATCAAGAATGACTCCTCAAATTTTCATTTTAGCAACTGGAAGGATAAAATTATCACCTACTGAGAAACTAAGACTGTGGGGATGTGGGTTTTGGGTGGGGGCAGAGCAAGAGTTCTGTTTTAGTCATATTAAACTTAAGATACTGTATTAGTTTCCCAGGGCTGTTGTAACAAATTACCACAAACTGTGTGGCTTAAAACAATAGAAATGTGTTCTCTCACAGTTCTGAAAGGCAGAAGTTCAAAATCAAGGTGTGAGTAGGTTAATGAATTCTAACTGATTCATTTTAATTCTACATCTGTTGAAAACTGAAATCAGCTCTTCAATTGAGACAGAACTGCTTAATGATTAAGAGCAGAAAACTTTTGCAGGCAGAGACTACAGGCAACAGATATGCCACCCTAAAAATACAACACTTTTGCTTAAGGATTATTTCGAGCTGATGATTTGGAGAAACAGCAGACACAGGAGAAGGTCTGAAAACAGTAGAAGTTAGCCTTTTGTAAGGTAAATTTACATTTGTAAAATAAATCCCCATTTTCAAGGATGACCTTCCACTCTGATCTCCTCTCTTCTTTCCAGGAAGAAAAAAATGACTAAATCACAGGAACAAACCTTATTCTTGCTGATATACTTTTTCTGGCTACCTTCCCATAACTGGCCTTCCCTACATCCTTTTTATTTTTTCTTTAGCTGATGATGATATTTAAGCCTGAATTCCAAGCCACCTCAGTTACTCTTTCCTTGAATTTTCTCCCATGTATATAGGAAGCACACATGTTAATAAATGGCTGTTTGTTTTTCTCTTGTTAATAGGTCTTTTGTTATAGAGGCCCCAGCTTACAAGGGTCCAAGAACTTTGAAGAGTAGAGAGAAAAATATTTTTTTCTCCCCTACAATATCCTGGATTTAATTACTGATGCTGCCACTTACTAGCTGTGAGACTTTGGGCAGATTATTTGACCTCTGCATGCCTCTGTTTCTTCATCTGGAAAGTGGGGCTACAATGCAATTCTGACACTAATTACATGGAGTTAGGTAAAATTTCACAGATCAAGGGCTCAGACCTCCACAAGACTGGCCTCACTTCAAACACTAGCCACAAACTCAGGGATTCCCAGGCCACCTGCATTTCTGACCAAATGGCCTCAAGTTTGGAGGCTCGGCTCTCACTACCTCTCCAGGTTTGATAATTTGCTGGAACAACTCCCAGAACTCAGGTATGTGCTATACTCTCACAGTTTTATTATAATAGAATCAGCAAAAAGAAAAGACACACAGAGCATGGTCTGGGAGGATCTCTGTGCAAAGCTTCCATGACTTCTCCTTGTGGGGTCACGACATGCCAGTCCCACTCAAGCTTCAGTGTCCAGAGATTTTATTGGGGTTTCATTATATAATGAGGCATATATAATTATATAGGCATGATTGACAGAATCACTGACCATGTGATTGAACTCAACCTTCAGCCTGCCTTCCCTCTCAAGAGGTTGGACTGATATCGTATGGGTCAGTCCTTTAATCACATGGCTGGTCTTTCCAGCATAGTCAGTCCTCATCCTGAAACTATCTAGGGACCCACCATGAGCCATCTCATTAGCATAATCTATGAGGACCCACCATGAAGAGCAAAGACACTATCACTCAGGAAGTATCTAAGGATTTAGAGGCTTCTTTGTTTCCATGGACCAGGGAGAAAGTCCAGCCAAATCCATTACTATGCAGCAGGGGCTAATGATAAGATCTACCTCAAATGGCTGTTGTGAGGATTAAGAGAGCTAATAAATGTAAACTAGTTAAAACACTGTCATTCTAGAAATGTTAGCCATTATTGGTCATTAAATATTAGATATTTCTGCATATGTTCAATAGGTGCTATTAAACCTCATACTCATGCTACATTTTCCTCCCTAAAAGGAAATATAGGAAATATTTCCCTAAGATAATCCACCTTAACTTGTCTAAATGTAATAGATCCCATAGGAAATTCACGCAAATGCTGAACAATGCCTAGTTTTCAACTATCTTTACAAGACCTGTGCCAAGTTTCTAACATTACACCATTGTGTGCCAGGGTAAAGTTCTTATATAAAACCTAAAAAATGTTGAGTGACTAAGGGAATTACTAGCAACCCATACTTCAGGCTAAGCCATCCAGCTGCAAGGAAACATAACCAATTTATAATTTTCATTTTTTATTAATCATTTCAACAAATGCTTATTTAGTGCCAGGTGCTACTCTAAGTGTCGAGGCTACAGCAGTGAACTCAACAAAGCTATTGCCTTCATTGAGCTTGTATTCTAATGGAAAATTCAGATAATAACCACATTTTAAGAATACATATATTTTAATATATTTGATGATATATATATATATGGTGAAAAATAAAGCTGAATTAAGGGATGGAGAGCGACTTAGGGTTCTATATTTAATAGGGTAGTCAAAGAGAAGCTTTCTCTGAGAAGGTAACATTTAAGGCAAATCTGGAATGAAATGACTTGTATGTCTCCTGACCTGTTTTCTACTGTGTATGTACCAGCTGTTCTGCCCTGCTGGCATATGCATACATAATCTTTCTCTCTTGCCTTGTCTCTACATTAAGCCAGTTCACCCTGTTTATAGCTGCCCATTTCTTCTACATGTCAAGGTCAGTTCAAAATTCAATGATGTTCTACACCTCATCATTTTGAGTCAACATCAAATTTAATAAAAGGATAATGCTGCTATTGATTTTTTAAGAATTTTAGTCTGAGAGAGGGTTAAAGGGATGATTTTGTAGAGAGAACGCTGGGGCTAACTCGAGCAAGGTAGTTTAACAATCTATCCTTTGAGAAAGCATCAGAATTCAGGTTTGTTTTTGTTTTACTTTTATTCTGCAACTGCAGACTTCAGTTGATATTACTTTATCAGAGACAGTTTGGAATATAGTTTTTTAAATATTCCATTTGACTTAATATCATTTCTCTATGGTGAAGTCTCTTTGCTATAGAAGTTCTTTTTATAGATAATTGAGCCTGAAAGTGAAACCTAGGCATTTGAGGGAAATGTAGCTGATTGTGTTTCCAGAGGGACAGGATATAATCCCGGACTCATTCCTAGAACCAGTGAAGCATGAAGCACAGGACAGTCCCTGATTTCGATAAAAGATGCAAGGCTATTCCCTGACAGTTGGGGGGCAGATTGCCAAGTGAAAGGCTGCCTCATCTTCTCCACCATCTATTCAGGGCACACAGCTCTCAGATAATAAATGATGGGCCACTGAAGCCATTAACAAGTAGAAAATGCACTGATATCTTCTTTTCACAAAAATTCAGCAGAAATATTCATCAAGCCCAGTGTCGAAGAAAGAGACATAGATCAAAGAAAAAATGGAAGGGAAGGAGGGAAGGAGGAAGGGAAAAAAGAAAGAGAGGGAGAGAGAGAAAGAAAGAGAGAGTGAAAAAGTCATCAGCAAAAAGGATATCCACTTTTACTCTCAGAAAATAGCACTAGAAACAGGTAAGTTCCTTAGTTAAAAGCACAGAGGGGGTTATGTTCAGCTTTATAACTGGATAGCAGGGTCGTACATTACAGACCATTACGAACAGAATCATAGGAAGAAAGCAGCAGATATATACAATCAAACCATCTATTGAGGCATGGAACCACGGAGCTGCAGCAATCACCATAGAAAGCAGTGTAGTGACAATACAATTTTAAATCCATTTAATAGGCAAACTATATCAACTGAAATTTCTCAGGGTGAATGAGTTTAAAACTCGTTATCTGTAGAGCAGCCTATCCCTCGATACCACTTTATTTATTCAGATGGAGATTGTAGAATATGGGTAAACATTACGGCTCCAGCCTCAACATGCTTTGTAGATAAAACCAATACAGTATTTGTTCTCTATGCCTTTGCATAAGGTTCTTTTCCACTGTAGAAGGAGAGGGTGGAAAGTGAGGAGAATGAAGACAGGGGATATCTTTAAAAGACACTGTGCAAGGAACTGTGAAATAGCAAGATGTGTTTACCGTGCAGGCCATATCCATACTAGAAGGCACTCTGTCATTTAATGTTCCCACTTCAGAGTTTTAAAGAGCTGGGACGTGCTCTAACTTCTTCAAACAGTATACCAGATAGTAAGATTCATTGTATCTAAAGGCACCAGTTAGCCAAAACACTCAGCAAGGTAACTTCACCAGGTAAAAAGTATGTAATACGTATTTGTTTTTATGGTTGAATTTTCACATTTTCTCTTTTCTCCAACTGGGAAACGAGTTCAGCCTAATGAAGTGAAGTATCTAAAATGGAACCAAGGGACAAAATGTTCCCAGGAAAGTACAATGAAAATAATTCTTCAAAGAATTATGGCTAGAGAAGATTGGAAACATTTTCTGTGGAGGGGATGAAAATTGGAATACAAAATGTAAGCATTCAATATAAAAATTTCACCAAACCTCCGATGAGTGGTCTGCGGACATTTTTTTTTCACTTACTGAAAGGCACAGGTAGATTCAGACTAGACAAAGCACTGTATCTTGCTAAATGTCTTAACTCTTCTTTTTGTCTATTTCATTGTTTACTCATGGAAAGTTTGCTATTTTAGGTAGGAATGAGAATATTGTGATCACAAGGGCCTCTTTTTTCCCCTACAAGAAGAATGTTTTGGTGAGTTCACTGATTTGGAGGTGAAATACTCTATATGGAATTTCTTGGAATGAACAGCATATTTGTTGAATGTGCCACACGTACTTACTGTTATAGTATAAGACTCAGGTGTGAGATATTGGTGTGGGATTTGGAGCATGTCACTTAGTCTCTCCATGGAGTTTTTTGATGTATAAAATCAGAAATTTAGATTAGGTAATCTGAAACCCATTCAATGTTCTATGATTTGAGTCTTTATCAAGGACCTTAGAATGGTACATAATATTTTTAGGGTAAGAGATCTCAGCCAATATGAACTGGTCTTTATCAGGCACTTGCATATGACTTTTAATCCTCTAAGGATTAAAAGCAAACCTCTAAGCAACCTTACGAGGTTACCAGCACAGCAATCCTATAAGGTAGTTACTTTCACTTTAAAATTTAATTTGTTTGAGATAATAAGCAAGCCTATAAAGATTAAATAAAATTCTCAAGATTTCACAGTTATGAAATGGAAGAGGTTGATCAAATCCAGGTCTATCTGATCACAAAGATAAGTTTTTAACCACTGGGCCATATTACCACCCTTAGAGAATGTGGTCAATCCCATGTCCTCATTTTTACATCTGTAACTGGCAGCTAAATGAGGTCAAGTAACTTGCTCAAGGTCACAGAGTCAAAAGTGGCAGAGCCAGAATCTGAATCCAGGTTTGTTTTCCTCCAAGTTGATATATATTACCTTACACCACATGGTCTGTTTTCTGAAGCTACAAAATAGTACATAAGCCAAGCAGGAGGGTAGTATTTCCTAGGATTCTAATGATCAGATTTAATAAACATAAGTTCATATAACTAGAGAGATCCTAGCTGAAGTCCAGGGTAGGTTAACTTTCAAAACAAAAACAAACACAAAAAAAAGAGAAAATAAAACAGACAATGAGAACTGAAGATTAAATTTAAAAGGCTTAAATGCCACCTTTCCATCAACTTGCAATCAAAATGGTATCTAAATTCCCATTATTTCCTGTCCCTAAGAATAGTCTAGATCCAAAAATGTTCTGAGTTCAAGATCTTTGGAGAGCCTCTCCAGTTTACATGAACCTTGCTGCCAACAGGAGCCATAGAGTAGCAATTTAAATGGACCACCCTGGTTTCCTGTAAGCGTCTCATCATTCATAGACACATGAGCATCTTTTGTAATGGTGAACAGCTTGATGCTTAAAACTTTATCAATTTTAAGCTGTCATAAGAAAAGCAGCAATTCCTTTGCACAGAGAGAATATGTACATATATTTTGTCCCATCAAAAATGACTTGAAAAGTCCTCCTCCAATTTGCTTTGAGAAAAAATAGCCTTTAAGCTGAGATTAAGAAGGGAAAAACTTCCGATAAAAGGGAATATTTTTCAAAAACTTGCAAGTGACTGCAAAGCCAGTTAACACAGAAAACCTTGTCACCTTAAGTATGCCATTTGTTATCACACATGCTGGAATACATCTATTCATCTTCTTTTAATTGCTTAGCTGAGCTAGAAATACAAAGCAGCTCACTGAAGCAGAGACTGTGAAAGAATATTTTGTCATGGAAACTTTGAAAACATTTCAAAGCAGGAGCTCTTCTCTGGTTAAATGAAACCTTCTAGCTGTTCCTTGGGCATTGTGTTTGGCTGATAAGAGTCTAGAATAGGAGTTCTTCTCTCTGCGTGGCTTTTGCTTATATCTTCTTGTGCTCACGGATGGCTGATAAAATTCCTGCAATTTTCCAAGTAGAGTTTAGTAGAGTAGTAGGTTATTCTTTCTTCCTCTTCTCTTGCAAAATGACAAGTGAGATGATCCCTGAGTAAGCAGGTAAATATTGGTTACCACTCTGTGTGTAGCTGAGATGAATCTTGGGGCATTTTTGAACCCATCCTTCCTCTGAAGAATTTTGCTGGAAGTTGTTTTACAAAAATTAATTGGGAGGCCATTAGCCTGAGACAGCTCCAGAACCCTGAGTACCTGCATCAGCAAAGTGAAATCCAACTCAAAGTGAAGGGTCACAGCCTAGGAGAGCAAAACAAAGTTAACCAATCAGAAACTGCCAGAAACCTCTAACTAGGGACTTTCCACTTTAATCAAATATTTTCTCTGTCTTGCTTGCCAGAGCATCTTATAAAATTTTCCCTTCACGGCACCTCTGTGGAGCCCTGAATTGCTAGTGATCTGGCACTGGCAGATTTATGAATCGCTGTTTGCTCAAATAAACTCTTTAAAAAATTTAATGTGCCTAAGTTTATCTCTTAACAAAGTAAATGCTGCACACATATTTACACATTTTAAAATATTGTTTATTGAGCACTTACTATGTGTTTTATGGTCCAAGTACTTTATATTATTTCACTGACTCTTTATAGCAACTCTATAACATATTAATAGATTGTCTCAATTTCACTGATGACAAAACTGGCAGCTTAGTAACTAATGAGTAACAATGCCAGCCCCTAAAACCTAGGGTCTTTCCACTACAGCACACTGACTGACATTGCTCTTGTTCAGACACAGCACTCTGCACCTAGAAAAGGATGGAGAGCTAGAAAGCGGTTTTCTTTTTCAAGTTGTTCCCATTCATCAATATTCTATCAAGATATATGGAAGAGTTATTTTCTAGGTCTTCCAGGAGGGGCTGCTGACACTTGGGAATTCAAAATAATTATTCCAGAGGGAAATGTGGCCAAGAAACTTTTTAAAAACTGAATTTTCCTGATCTAATATCGGCTTCCACATACAGTATATTATTTCTTTAAAATCAGCCAGAAATGCACCTGCAGTTATATCTACTGGATTTTCCTTTCCCAGTCCCATTCTTCTTTAAGTAGTTTTTTTTTCCCCATTTTATAAAAGAAAGGCATACCTCCCACCTATACCTTCTCTCCTTATGGTATATTATCTCTGGGGATAATTTGAAATATTGCTTGAGACACAATTCTCACTAAGAAATAAACTTTCAGGCTGGGTGCAGTGGCTCACACCTGTAATCCCAGCACTTTGGGAGGCCAAGAAGGGGGAGGATCCCTGAAGGCCAAGAGTTCAAGACCAGCCTGGAATATATACCAAGGCCCCCTCTCCAAAAAAAAAAAAAAATAGCCAGGCATGTAGTCCCAGCTACTTGCGAGGCTGAGATGGGAGGATCACTAGAGCCCAGGAGCTCAAGGCTGCAGTGTGCCATGATTGCATCACCGCACTGAAGCCTTAGCAATAGAACGAGGCCCCTGTCTCAAAAAAAAATTTCAATGATTTTTCAATATTTTGCAATAATTTAATGTTTACTTTGGTTTTATAAATTCATTAATTAACAAAAGTGTCATTGCTACTTAGAGCCTTACCAAATTTTTTAAAAATTTTAATTTATAAACATATTGTGATAACAGATAAATAGGATGATCAATAAAACACTGTCAAACAAAAATATGTACTTCATTAGGATAAAATGAAGTGAGAGAAGTGAGAAAAAAGAACATAAGAATAATGTTAAATGACTGACTCTTAAAGAAGGGTTTGTTATTGTAATTTTAATGGATAGTGGTGGATATCAAATAACTGTCATATTAGATTCCCACTGCATATATTTAAATATGACTAACATAATAGTTTTATTTTAAAAGAAATATGGTTTTCAGGCAAGTTTGGGGCCTCAAAAAATGCCATATTGATTTGCTATTCTTAACAGAGGTGAGCACAGGAAATAGGATGAGTACCAAAGGCCAATATTCAGACTCTAATGAATGCATGTAGGTTGGTGTGATTTCCTCTCCTCTAATCCCATTATATTCATTTCATGAAAAATGCTTTCATATTATACCATTTCCTCTTCTGATTAATATCTTTGTCATGTGGGAAGATATCAGCCTTTTAATGATTTAGTTATTTAAACTTTTTTGATAATCTCTGTCCTTTGATCGACCCTTCCACTTCACCTCTTCTCCAGTCACTAGAACTGAGTAAAAGAATTGTCAGCAAATCAAGTTACAGAGTGTTGGAAAGGTTATTGTGCCAGGAACTGCTATTATCTTTCTGACAAAAATTATAACAAGCACAGGAAAAGGTGCAACTAGAATTCATTAATAACCTACCACTCAGAAATAGAGGATACCATGGTGCAGATTTTAGAAACAATATAAATGGTTGATATTCAAAGAAATGCCATAATTCATGTTCAGAATTGATTTTCCTTACCTTTTTGCTGAGACTGTCAATAAATGCAATGGCTATTAAATTCAGCAACAGTGGAATAATATGATGCATGTCAACTAAGAAATTGGAAGATGCTTCATCATTCACCACCATTACAAATACTTGCCTGAATGCTCAACATAATGCAGCCCATCAGACCTTGGGGTTCAGTTCAATAAAGGCACATGTCAGTCCTGGAAGATTTTTGTGATAGCATGTTCTCACCAGCATACTTCTCCTAAAGCATGAGCAGAAATACACACACGCTACAATGAGAAGATACGACCTTTGATGGTAACACATTTCACTTTTTGGCATGTCTATAAATTTAGACTTTATGGAAAAATATTATTAAGTTGGAAATGATTTCAAATTCAAATCAGCATATATTGTAAAATAAATATTCATATTTTATAACCACAAAAATAATTTTAGCCAACATTTATTAAGTGCTCTCCACCATGAAGTACACATGCTTTACATACTGGATTATTCAGGCATCATGACAACACTTTGAAGTAGATGCTTCTATTACCTTCATTTTAAATATGAGAAGCCCAGGATTTAGAAAGTTAAATAGACCGCAAACAGTGGCTCATGCCTGTAATCCCAGCACTTTGGGAGGCCAAGGCAGGCAGATCATGGGATCAGGAGTTTGAGACCAGCCTGACCAACATGGTGAAACCCTGTCTCTACTAAAAGTACAAAAATTAGCCGGGCGTGGTGGCAGGCACCTGTAATCCCAGCTACTCAGGAGGCTGAGGCAGGAGAATCACTTGAACTTGGGAGGCAGAGGTTGCAGTGAGCGGAGCTTGCAGCACTACACTCCAGCCTGGGCAACAAGAACAAGACTCCGTCTAAAACAAACAAACAAAACTATCATCATGGATGTCATTAGGGTCGTTAGCAGCACCAGAAATCCCAGGATCCAGGACGGATCACTGTCTGGGCCACCCTTGTTATGTGCACAGGGCACCTGAAATCCAAGGAAGAAGGATGAGTTGACCATCCTACAACTTGCTTTTCAGTGTCAAGCCAGAATCCCGGTTCGGACATTTCTC